>NW_023270454.1:38056152-38647201 GCF_011800145.1 Mirounga leonina | reverse complement strand
AATAAATAAATAAATAAATAAATAAATAAATAAATAAATAAATAAATCTTTTAAAAACAAAAAACAAAAACCAAAAAAAACCTAAAAAAAAAAACAAAACAAAAAAACAGAAAAACTGTGATGTAGAAAATTTTAAAGGAGAAACTGAAAACTAAAGTAATTATAGCACATTATGGAATATTGTATTTTAGGCACGTTATTTTGATAAAAAGGGGTACTAGAGACCATTGTAAATACTTCCACATTCTCAGTGAGTGGTCCTTGCGGCACTGTTTATGGGAAGAGCCTTTTATAAAGAACTCGCACTTGATGTAATTGTGATTTGCATCTGTCATCATGAAACCTTGCTTTTGTTTTCATATATGTTTTCAGTTTCACAAATAAAAATGACTCAGATTGAAATTTAAGGAGAAACCATCAAAGAAACCTTTTGATTAGCTCCATCAGAAGGGATAGCAAGGTGACTGGCATTTGATTGTATATTCTGGTTTCTGTTGACCTTCCCAACAGGTATATGTTTGATCTAATTTCCTGAAGTGTTTGCAGAGATGTGGGCATTTTGATTAAAAATATTATCGTAAAACTTTCCAGACATATTTTTAAGGTATCTTAAAATTAAGAAGACACTATCATAAAAGGCTGTTGTTACAGAACAAGCTTCAACAGGAAAAAAATAAGTATTTGTAATTTGAATTTAGAACTTCAAAGCTAGAATTGTTCTTGGGAAGGGAAAAAGTTTTCTCATGGCTAATCTTCCTATTTATTTATTTAAATATTTTTTTTATTTATTTGAGAGAGAAAGAGCAGGGCAAGGAGCAGCAGAGGGAGAGGGAGAAACAGGCTCCCTGCTGAGCGCAGAACCTGCCTTCAGGCTCCATCCCAGGACCCAGAGATCCTGACCTGAACAGAAGGCAGACGCTTAATTGTCTGAGCCACCCAGGCACCCGTAGTTTTGCTTTTTAAGTAGAGTCATATGAGATAGGGAGTTTTTTAATGAAAATGGTTAAGGAAACACTTTATACCAGGACAGAAGAATCCTTTTTCTTTAATATTTTCTATATTAAAGTTTTTTTTTTAAGGTTTTAAAAATTTATTTATTTGAGGAGAGAAACACAGTGAGAGAGGGAACACAAGCAGGGGGAGTGGGAGAGGGAGAAGCAGGCTCCCCGCCGAGCAGGGAGCCCGATGCGGGGCTCGATCCCAGGACCCTGGGATCATGCCCTGAGCTGAAGGCAGACGCTTAATGACTGAGCCACCCAGGCACCCCTATATTAAAGTTTTTAATTTAATTAAATATTTAATATAAATATTAAAAAATCATGCCTACAGCATATATAGTCTTACATGTGGAAAAAATTTAACCAATACAGAAGTATAAAAAATAAAATCATTCCCAGTTTCCCATCCCCTAGAGATAATTGAGTTCACATTTGGGTTTAGATTATTTAAGACCTTTTTCTATACTCATACATACATACATATCCACAAGTACACACAACTATATTTAAATAACAGTGTGATCAGGCTGAATTTACTCTATAGCCACGTGCCCCTTTTTATTTTTATTTTTTTAAGTCAGATTTATTGTGTTATAATTAATGTAGCAAAATTCATCTCATGTATACAGTTCAATAACCTTTGAGTAGTGTATATAGTTGTACAATCAAGATAGAGAACTACAATCAAGATAGAGAACATTTCTATAGCCCCCCAAATTCTCTCATATCCTTTTACAGTTACTTCCCTTCCTCTATGCCCTGCTCTTGGCAGCCATCGATCTGATTTCTGTTCTGCAGTTTTGGCTTTTCTTATAAATGCAATTTTTGTGATTGCCTTCTTTCATTTAGCATAATGCTTTTGAAATTCATCTTGTTATATTTATTAACAGTTGCTTTCATTTTATTGCTGAGTTGTATTTCATTCTATAGAATATACCACAATTTGTTTATCTATTCACCAGTAGATGCGTATTTTGTTTAGATCTAGTTTTTGGCCACTATGAATAAAATTGCTATAAATATTCACCTACAGGTCTTCATGTAGAAATTTGTTTTCATTTCTTTTGGGTAAATAACTAAGAGTGGGTTGCTGGATCCTATGGTGTGTGTTTAAATTTGTAAGGAACTACTAAACTGTTCCAAAACAGCTGTACAGTTTTGCATTTCCATTAGTGATTTTGAGAGTTCCACAAGACCTTTTTTTTTAAAGATTTTATTTATTTATTTATTTATTTATTTATTTATTTATTACAGAGCGAGAGAGAGAGAAACGGCATGACAGGGGAGAGGGTCAGAGGGAGAAGTAGACTCCCTGCTGAGCTGGGAGCCCAATGTGGGACTCGATCCCAGGACCCTGGGATCATGACCTGAGCGGAAGGCAGTCGCTTAACCAACTGAGCCACCCAGGCGCCCTCCACAAGAACTTTTGTTGGGGCGCCTGGGTGGCTTAGTCGTTGGGCATCTGCCTTTGGCTCAGGTCATGATCCCAGGGTCCTGGGATCGAGCCCCGCATCGGGCTCCCTGCTTGGCGGGAAGCCTGCTTCTCCCTCTCCCGCTCCACCTGCTTGTGTTCCCTCTCTCGCTGTGTCTCTCTCTGTCAAACAAATAAATAAAATCTTTAAAAAAAAAAAAAGAACTTTTGTTGATCAACATCTTTTCAACAGTTGGAATTGTCAGACTTTTAAATTGTAGCTATTTTTAAAGGCACATAGTGTGATATTGTGGTTTTCATTTGCATTTCTCTAATAACTAATGGTGTTGAGGACCTTTTCATGTGCTTATTTGCTATCTATGTGTCTTCTTTGGTGAAACGTCTTTTCAAATCTTTTGCCTATGATTTAACTTTACATTCTTTGTCTTATTGAGTTATGAGTCTTTATATATTTGTATATAAGTGTCATATATATACAAGTCCTTATCAGATAAGTTCTTGCAAATATTTTCTTCCAGTTTGTGATCTTTTTGTTTTCCTTTTTAAAGAACTTTTTAATTTTTCTAATTTTATTGACATATAATTGACATATAACATTGTATCAGTTTTAAGTGTATGACATAATGACATATATTGCAAAATGATTACCACAATAAGTTTAGTTATCATCCATCACCTCACATAGTTACAAATTTGTTTTACCCCTTGTGATGAGAACTTTTAAGATCTACTCTGTTAGAAACTTTCAAATATATGATATAGCATTGGTAACTATAGTCCCCATGTTTTACATTATATCCCCAGAACTTATTTTTTTATTATATTTATTTATTTAGATTTTATTTTTAAATAATCTCTATACCCAACATGGGGCTTGAACTCACAAACCCAAGATCAAGAACTGCATGCTCCACTGACTGAGCCAGCCAGGTGTCCCTTATTTATTTTATAACTAGATATTGGTACCTTTTGATCACCTTCACCCATTTTGAACATTACCCACTCTCTGCCTCTGGCAACCACCAATCAGTTCTCTATATCTATGAGTTTTTTTGTTTTTTTGATTCCACATATAAGTGAGATCATATAGTATTTGTCTGACATATTTCACTTATCATAATGCCCTTAAGGTCCATCAATGTTGTTGCAAATGGCAGAATTTCTTTTTTATGGCTGAATAAAATTCTACTTTATGTGTGTGCATGGAATAAACGATATATGTATGCTTACATATATATTTTCTTTATACATTTATCCTTCAATGGAAACTTAGGTTGTTTCCATGTCTTAGCTATCATAAATAATGCTGCAATGAACATAGAGGGGCAGATATCTTTTGAGATAACAATTTTCCGTCTTTTCTCCACATCCTTGCCAACACTTGTTATCTCTTGCTTTTTTGGTAATAGCCATTCTAACAGGTATGAGGTGATACCTCAATGGGTTTTGATTTGCATTTCTCTGATGATTAATGATGTTGAGGATCTTTTCTTTCTTTCTTTTTTTTTTTTTTTTTTTAAGATTCTATCCATCTATTTGACAGAGAGAGACACAGCATGAGAGGCAACACAAGCAGGGGGAGTGGGAGAGGGAGAAGCAGGCTCTCCGCAGAGCAGGGAGCCTGATGCGGGACTTGATCCTGGGACCCCAGGATCATGACCTGAGCCGAAGGCAGACTCTTAACAACTGAGCCACCCAGGCTCTGAAGAAAGAAAGAAAGAAAGAAGAAAGAAAGAAAGAAAGAAAGAAAGAAAGAAAGAAAGAAAGAAAGAAAGAAAGAAAGGAAGAACGGAAGGAAGAAAGAATGGAAGGAAGGAAGGAAGAAAGAATGGAAGGAAGGAAGGAAGAAAGAAAGAGAGAGAGAGAAAGAAAGAAAAAAGAAAGACTATCCTTTTCCTGTTGTATATTCTTGGCTCCTTTGTTGTAAATTGATCACATATGAATGGTTTTATTTCTGAGCTCTCTATTCTTTTTATTGATCTGTCTGTTTTTATGCCATTACAATGCTATTTTGATTATTATAATTTTGTAATATAGTTTGAAATCAGAAAGTGTGATGTTCTTCTTTCTCAAGATTGCTTTAGCTTCAGAGTTTTTTGTGGTTCCATAGAAATTTTAGGATAGTTTTTCTATTAAAATACCATTGGACTTTTGATAGGGACTGCACTGAATCTGTAGATTGCTTTGGGTAGTAAGGACATTTTAACAATATTAATTCTTTCAATCCATGAGTACAGAATTATCCATTTATTTGTGTTTTCTTCAATTTCTTTTATCAATGTCTTATAGTTTTCCGTGTATAGGTCTTTCACCTCCTTGCTTAAATTCATTCCTAGGTATTTTGTTCTTTTAGATGCCATGGAAATATTTTCTTAATTTCTCTTTCTGGTAATTATTAGTGTATAAAAACATAACTGATTTTTGTATATTGATATCATATCCTGCAACTTTACTGAATTTATTATAGTTCTGAGAGTTATTTAGTGGAGTCTTTCGGGCTTTCTATATACAGAATCATGTCATCTACGAATGTCATGTTACTCTTTCCTTCTTTTACTTGCCTAATTGCTGTGGCTAGGACTATGTT
This sequence comes from Mirounga leonina, assembly GCF_011800145.1. Classification (NCBI taxonomy): domain Eukaryota; kingdom Metazoa; phylum Chordata; class Mammalia; order Carnivora; family Phocidae; genus Mirounga; species Mirounga leonina. The sequence continues at coordinate 38,642,184 of NW_023270454.1, read as the reverse complement.
GAATAAAAGTGGTGAGAGTGGGCATCCTGTCTTATTCTTGATCTTAGAGGAAAAGCTTTCAGTTTTTCACTATTGAGTATGATGTTTGCTATGGGTTTGTCATATATGGCCTTTGTTATGTTGTGGTATGTCCCATATATACTCACTTTGTTGAGTGTTTTTGTTATATATGGATGTTAAATTTTGTCAAATGCTTTTTCTGCATCTACTAAGATGATCATATGATTTTTACCCTTCATTTTGTTAATATGATGTATCACATTAATAGATTTTCAGTTTTTGAATCATCTTCACATCCCTGGAATAAATCCTGCTTGATCATGGTATATGATCTTTTTAATGTATTGTGTTCAGTTTGCTAATATATTGTTGAGGATTTTTGCATCTATGTTCATCAGGGATATTGATCTGTAATTTTCTTTTCTTCTAGTGTCTTTGTCTGGTTTTAGCATCAGGGTAATTAATGCTGGCCTTGTAAAAGGAGTTTGGCAATATTCTCCCTATTCTATTTTTTGGAAGAGTTTTTTTTTTTTTTTTTTTTTTAGATTTCATTTATTTATTCCTAAGAGAGAGAAAGAGAGACAGAACAAGAAGCAGGCTCCCCGCTGAGCAGGGAGCCTGATGTGGGACTTGATCCCAGGACCCTGGGATCATGAACCAAGCCAAAGGCAGACGCTTAACCATCTGAGCCACCCAGGCACCCTTGGAAGAGTTTGAGAAGGATTGATCCTAATTCTTTTAAAAATATTTAGTAGAAGTGTCCATCAACTGATAGATGGATAAAGATGTGGTATATGTATACAATGGAATATTACTCAGCTAGACGGGTGATGGGTATGGGGTATTAGGAGGGCACTTGTTATGATGAGCACTGGGTGTTACATGTAAGTGATGAATCACTAAATTCTACTCCTAAAATCAGTATTACACTATATGTCAACTAACTAGAATTTAAATAAAAATTTGGAGAGAAAATAAATAAATAAATAGAAATAAAAAATATTTGGTAGAAATTAACAGTGAAGCCATCAGTCTTGGGCTTTTGTTTGTTGGGAGGTTTTTGATTACTGATTCAATCTCCTTACTAGTAATTGGTTTATTCAGATTTTCTATTTCATGATCAGTATTTGTAGGTTGTCTGCTTCTAGGAATTTCTCCATTTCTTCTAGATTGTCCAATTTGTTGGTGTATAATTGCTTAGTCTCTTATGACCTTTTGTATTTCTGTGTTTTCAGTTGTAACATCTACTCTTTCATTTCTGGTTTTGTTTATTTGAGTCTTTTTCCTTTTTTTCTTGGTGAGTCCAGCTAAAGTTTTGTCTATTTTATTTTTTCAGAAAAACCCATCTCTTATTTTCATTGATCTTTTCTCTTGTCTTTTTAGTCTCTATTTCATTTATTTCCATTCTGATTTTTGTTATTTCCTTCCTTCTACTAACTTTGGGCTTCATTTGTTGTTTTTCTAGTTCCTTGAGGTATAAAGTTATGTTGTTTGAGATCTTCTTTTTTTTTCTCTTAATGTAGGCATTTATCACTTTGAGCTTCCCTCTTAGTACTGCTTTTGCTGCATCCCTTAAGTTTTGGTGTGTTGTATTTCCATTTTCATTTGTTTCAGGGTATTTTTAAAATTTCTTTGATTTCTTTGTTGACCAGTTGGCTGTTCAATAACAGGTTTAATCTCCTCATATTTGTGATTTTTCCAGCTTTCTTCTTGTAATTGATTTCAGGTTTCATACCATTGTGGGTGGAAAAGATGCTTAATATGTTTTCCACCTTAAACTTTTAAAGATGTGTTTTGTGGCCTAACATATGATTTATCCCAGAGAATGTTCCATGTGTACTGTTTCTTTTGGATGAAATGTTCTGGATATGTCTGTTAAGTCCATCTGGTCTAATGTGTCATTTAAGGCCAAATGTTTCCTTATTGATTTTCTGTCTTAATGATCTATCTATTGATGAAAGTGGGGGTATTAAAGTTCCCTAGTATTATTGTATTGCTATCTATTTCTCCCTTTAGGTCTGTTAATATTTGCTTTCTATATTTAGGTGTTCCTATGTTGGGTGCATAAATATTTACAAATGTTATATCTTGTTGTTAGATTGTTCCCTTTATTATTACATAATGTGTTTGTCTCCTATTACAGTCTTTGACTTAAAGTCTATTTTGTCTTATATAAATATAGCTATCCTAGCTTTCTTTTGGATTCCATTTTTATCTAACATTCTTTCCCATCTCTTTACTTGCAGTCCTGTGTATCCTTAAAGCTGAAGAGAGTCTCTTGTAGGTGACATATAGTTGGGTCTTGTTTTTGTTTTAAATCCATTTAGCCATTCAATGTCTTTCGATTGGAGTATTTAGTCCATTTACATTTAAAGTAAGTATTGATAGATTGGACTTTTCGCCACTTTTAAACTTGTTTTCTGGCTGCTTTGTAATTCTTTTGTTTCTTTCTCCTTCTCTTGCTCTCTTCCTCTGTGATTTGATGATCTTCTGTAGTGTTATGCTCATATTCCCTTATGTTCTGTGTAACTACAATAGGCTTTTGCTTTGTGGTTACCATAAGGTTTACATAAAATAGCTTGTAACAGTTTATTTTAAGCTGATAACAACTTGAGTTCCACTGCTATGCTCTGTCCTTTTTCTTATTAGATTGTCTTTTTCTTTTCCTCTTCTTCTTTCTCCTCCTTTTCTTCTTAATCTTCTTTCATAAATTGTTTTATGAGCATTCTTTTTTTATTGTTCTTGCAAATTCTTCTGCTCTGTCATTGGTCTTTTAATTTTGTTTAGTGACCTTTTCACTGTATGAATATTTTAATGTAATCACATATGTTGTAGTCATTGTTAATTCTGCACCTGACCTTGATTTCTTAATTACAAAGGCATTCCCCAACCCAAGATTAGAAACACGAGCCCCTCTGTATATTTATAGTTCTATCTGATCAGATAACATGAGATGGGGAACACTAGATTTTGCTCTTATATAGAAAACCAGTGGTTTCAGCACATTTATTATGGTAAGACACATTAGGGGAGGGGCCTAAGACTGAAGAATTTTCTTAATCTTTTAAAATTGACATGGACACATTTTGTTATACAGTTGATCCTTGAACAAGGTGGGGGTTAGGAGCACCAATCCCCTGCACAGTCAAAATCCACATATAATTTTGACTCCCCCAAAACTTAACTACTAATAGCCTAATATTGACTGGAGGCCTTACTGATAACATAAACAGTTGATTAAAACATATTTTGTATGTTACATGTATTATATAAAGTAAGCTAGAGAGTAATAAACTAGAGAAAAGAAAATGTTAAGAAAATCATAAGGAAGACAAAATACACAGTACTGTACTATATTTATATATTTAAAATGCACATATAAGTGGACCTACACAGTTCAGACCTGTATTGTTCAAGGGTCAACTATATACAATCAGCTAAAAGTATCATAAAATATGGTTCTACACAGTGTAATGTTGTAATACTGTAAGAAATATATATTTGGTCTTTGTCCCTGATTCCTGGCATAGAGCGTCTAATGTAATACAATAAATTAACATTTGGGTTTTGTCCCTGATTCCATAAACAGTCTAGAGAGCTAAAGGTGAAAGGAACATCTTTTGTTATAATATTTGGTTTTTGTCCCCAGTTCCTGAAATAGCTCTGGAATGATAAAGGTGAAAGGATCATCTTTTGTCATTCATAACAAGCCCCTTTCAACTACACTGGAGTTTATGTTAATGAGGTGACTTTTGGAAAGCCCTTAAGGATGGGGTCTGTTTGCCAGGGGAGCCAGCCATGTGATTAGGGGGTTGAAACTTTCAGCCCCATCCCCTGACCTTTGGAGAGGGGAGAGGAGCTGGAGGCTGAGTTAATCAATGATTTAATCAATCATACCTATGTTGTGAAGACTCCATACAAGCCCCAGGACTTGAAAGGATTTGGAGAGCTTCTGGGTTGGTGAATGCACAGAGGTGCTGGGAGGGTGATGCACCCAGGGAGGGCAAGGAAGCTCAGGCCCCCTCTCCCTTACCTTGCCTATGTATCTCTTCTATTTGGCTGCTTATCTCTTTTATTGCATTTTTTCATAATAAACTGGCAATGTAAATATCTTTCCCTGAGTTCCATGAGCTGATATAGCAAATTATTGAAGTTAAGGAAGGGAGAGGTTGTGGGAATCCCCAGTATGTAGCCAAGTCAGTCAGAAGTATAAGTGACACCCTGGGACTTGTGATTGGCATTTGAGGTGGGAACCAGTTTTATGGAATGATCCCTTAATCTGGGATCTGTGCTAACTCCTGGCAGTTAGTGTCAGAATTGAGTTAAATTGTAAGACACCCAGTCAGTATCTATTGAGACTTGAAGAACTGCTTGGTGTGTAAAACCTCATTCATTCAGTGTCAGAATTGGTGTGAGTAGAGGAAACAGAAGTCTCCTTTACAGAGGTAAAGTTTGCTTTACCTCTGTAAAGGAAACTGTTTTGAATGGTACAATATGAGAGTTTTTACTGCTTATAATCCTTTTATCTATGTTGAAAAAACTTCCTGAAATTGTAATAAATATTTTCCCCGTATTTATTCAGCATAGATTTCCTTAAGTTTAAAATGATTTTCGCATTAGATACAACTGAATTTTGATTCTATAATAACACTCTTCCTTGTGGAATAGTGGATAAGAAGAAAATTTTACAGTTTGTTCTAAGAATAATTGTTGATATTTCTCAGCATTTGAGATGTATTATTATTTTCATGAATTTAGATGATTTAGATTAAATTTGTAGTAGTACACTGCAATACAAAATGCAATCTAAACATAGTCATAGTTTTATTATAATTCTATCTGTATTACTTGTAACATACTCCTATTACAGTTATCAAAGATGAAGGTGACATGATAAATTTCTTCTTGCTTTGTTGCTGAGTCCAAAGCTGGTTTAAGTCTCATTTTTTTGATTATCTGGAAATCTGAAATAAATAAATTACAAGATTTAATTTTACATTGAGGCAGAAAGTAAAAACAGTCACTTGAAAGACATTTTGTTTTTTGTAATTTTCAGACATAGCTTAAAAGATGAAAAACACTTAACATTATGTGATATTTAAAAGTAAATCTGAGACTGTTTTTTAGATTGTGTTTCAGTATTATCAAGTACTAGATGAAATTATTCTTCTTGTGTTTGGAGAATCAGTTTATACTTAGACTCTTGCCTACTTTGTATGCAACAGAAACTTTTTACTTGATTTACCATACCTACTACGTTCTTCTTCCAAATTTTCTGGGACTTGATGTAAACTTTCTATTGTGGATTTTCTAGATTCTCCTACAGGAAAAAAGATGTAGAAATTTAATGGTTTATCACAAATGCAATTTACAGTTATGTTGAGCTTGAACCTGGGAATCCCTTTTCAGGGATATCTACCCTTATCATCTGTATGATAGAAGTCTATGTATCACTTATGTCACCAAGGCAGATTATATTGGTCAAAGATGGCCACAATATCTCCCACTTTGCATGTTCCTCAACAGTATGAGCTTGTCACTCCTCCACCCAGAGGTGGAATCTAATTCACCTTCTGTTGAAACTGTGCTAGGCTTAGGACTCTTGTAATCATTAGAATGTGGAGAGTGTGGCTACATGATTTCTGAGGTGAGGTCAGAAAAGGCTGTGCAGCTTCTTACTGGTTTTCTTGGGGTGCTTGTTTTGGAGAGAGCAAGTCACCATATAATAATCCCTACCACCCTGCCATCCTGGAGAGGTCACATAGAAGATGCTCCAGTTGACAGTTCCAGCTGAGTCCAAAGTTCCAGCCATCCCTCTAAGGCTCCAGTCTGTGTGGGAAGCTGTCTTGGATCCTTCAAACTAGCCCATCTGTCAGCTGAGCACCACCACTGGGTGACCTCAACTGGTGTCTAGCCAAACCATGCTTGAATTCCTAACCCACAGAATTCTTGTGATACATAAAATGGTAACAGGAACAGCCACCTTTTGGGGGATAAAATGATTTGTTAAAGCAATACTTGGAAGGAAAATTAATTTAGAGAGCAATATAAAGTGTCCAAATAATTAAATCAGATATGGGAAGTTTATACATATAAATAGGCATGTTAATTTTGTACTTAACTTTTGTATCTGTCCTTTAATTTTTGAGTTGAATCCACTGGGATTAATCTAATAATATGCTCTTTATTCTTGCTTATCACAGGCCTCGGTCTCCAGATCCCCCTTCATTTCCTGTATTTTATTTTCTATAAGGCTCTGTATTTCGTCCCCATCTCCTACCACAAGTCCTGAAACATTTCCACTGTACCCTTATTCCATTTTCCGAAATTCCCATTACTTTCTTGCTCTAACAGAAACGTGGCTGTCCTCAGAGGTAACTGCCAACCCAGCAGCCTTTTTTGTTTTTCTTTTTCTTAGTTTTGCTACCATTGGGCCTGGAGATTATACTCTACTGTTCCCTTTCAGGACACTCACTTTTTTTCCTTCCCTTCCTGAAACTCAGTCATCAGTTTATATAATCAACTATTGTGATTTACCTACAACTGGGATCATTCTCAGTTGATTTTATCATTGGCTCATTGTACCTTACTACTACTTTCTTAATTTAGCAATTTAAATTTACATGCAGAAGAGTCTTCACCCTGGATCTCAATTCCTTGAGCTCTGTTCTTCTAGATCTTGTCCCACACCCTACAGCAACTATTGATTCCCATGGATATACTTAGACCTTGCCATTAGCAATAACTTCAAGCCCCGCTCAAATTCAGTTGCCAACATTCAACTACTTGACTTCTAGCTTTATCTTTCTAGATCACTCCTTCTAGTACCCCAACATCAGCAATTCATCTACTTCCCTGGGACTTCCAGTCCTGCCACATTTTTATTGTTCCTCCCCATTTTGGTCCCTTCTCTCCCTTCTTTATTTAACTTAAATGCTATGGCCATTCTCCCCCTTGCATATAGCCTGACCTCATTACCCTTTTCCCACTTTGTCATACTCACTCGACAAAACTATAACCCTAGATAAATCCAACTGTCTCCTTATTCCTATCCTGTACTATATACCTCAATGTGACTGGAAAAAAAAAAATGTGTAACCAGGCCTCACTTTAAATTCATAGCCATAGACATTAGGTGGCCTTTTAATGCTTTCAGGCCATCCTATTAAACACTGCTGGTCCATTCATTCTTCTCCTCTCCTAGATGGCTATTCAGCTTTTTCTTCTATTTTTCCCAAAATTCTAACCCTGCCCATGGCTCATTGTTTTCAGCTGATGATGTATTTCTGGTTTCATGGAGGAAATAAAAGACAATAGGAAAAACTTCCACATGCTCTGTGTTAACAGTTACTTACCTACTTGTTTTTGTTCTATATGCTCTATCTTACCTATGTTCTCATCTAAGGCTAACCCCAGACTTCACCACTTCTTGCCCACACAAGACATGGCTCCAGTAATTCCTTCTGCCTCCCACTTATCAGAGTTGGTTTTTCCCCCCTCTTTATTAGATCTTCTTATCAGCAAATAAATATTTAGTTGAAACCACATGACTAAATTCTCACCAGTGAATGTAAACGAAGTAATATATACTGCTTTTGGGTCTGAGTGTTAGACACTGGGCATTTATTCCTCCTTAAATTTTCCCTTTTCCTCAATCTTGGACAATAGAGCCATTACCCCATGATTCAGTTTCTAACATGCAGATGATGACAACACCCTAGGCCAGTGGTTCTCAGCTGGCACCGATTTTGCCCCACAGGTGGCTTTTGGAAATCTGGAGACATTTGGTTGTCACAACTTGTAGGTGGAAATATTACTGGCATCCATGGGGTAGAGACCAGGGATGCTGCTACATACCCTACAACGACCATGACAACCATACCCCAGCCCCCTCACCAACAAGAAAATCATCCAGCTCAAAATTTCAATAGTGCAAGATTGAGAAACCCTGCTCCAGGGGATGGTGGAGCAACAGAATGGAAGATCATGGTCCCCTAAATGCCTGTGGAACTACCTTGTGTATGTAGACTGCTCACTTCAAGGTTAAGGAAGAAACAAATTTGTATATTCTTAAGCTACTGTACCTTGGGGACTCTTTGTAATGGGAGCTTAGCCTTTACCTTAACTAACACCATTCTTTTAGGTAAGGAACTACCTTGGATTTCTCAGTTTAGTATTTGTCATTGTATGACAATATATAGAACATCTTAACATCCTAATACCAATTTTGTACTATCTAATGTCTTAAACTCAGCATTCCCTTTGGTTTGGCAGGATGTAACAATATCTTTTAAGCTGGGGAAATCTTTTCTGGATTTTCCAAGTTTAAAATTATGCCTGGTTTGTCTCAAATAACCGTTTTGCATTCATTCCCCAGATGTTGAGGAAAGACGATTTTTATTGGGAATATTTCCCAAGTAGATTCTTTGAGAATAGCTTATCTTTAGCTATTCTTTTACTCAACTTAGGCTACAATTGCTGGTTTAAATAAAAGACATTCACACGCTCTCTGTGCTAGGAAGCCTTAGCAGTGATTAATTTATATAGGGGAACACCTGAACTCATCATTCAGGTGTTCTGATACTTCTATTCATTTGCAACAAGATGAAACAGGATTGTTTGTTCTTGGTTACATTGTTGCAAAAGCACTCATTTTGATTCCTAACCTAGGTTTTGCACTGTGGGTTTGACTTAGAATATGATTTGTGATGTTTGATCTGTAGGACTTCAAGGAAGCTGGAAAATTAGGACCATTACCACTCCAACAAGGAGACCAGAACCAATACAAAGTGGAGAGTATGTTATTTGCTTATACTGTCTACCATTTCAGTAGAAACAGGCACTTCTCTGTTGCTAATAGTAGACTCTCAAATGCTAGATTCCCTCAGGTGGGCAACAACAGGATCTTATTTATACCACCACTTAGCCTATACTGTACCAAAGAGCAATAGAATAAGACAGCAAATGCTGAATTGCAATCAATCTAACATCCCACCCCTTCCCTTGAAAACAATGGCATATAATTCTCATATAATACAGTGCTTTATGCAAATGTAATTTTTAAAATGCTATTGGTAGAGGAATGTGAATTAAAATGGAGGAAACACTGACTAGTAGTTTTGAGAATGAGAAGGTAAATGAGTTTTTATAATTTTGGCATGCAAAACATTTTTAGTGGCCTTATGCTAGAAAAGGGTAAATAATAACTCATACATAAAGGTTGTGTCAGAGTTTATAGACTAGACCCCTCGTAATGGATTCAACCTTTCCACAACAAATCAGAAGTATTGTTGTCTGCTCACATGAATATACAGTAGTCATTACCTTAAATTTAAAACTCACTATAAGCAGCAAGCCCATAGAGCAAGATATGAAGGCTGTATTGTATCAGTGTGGTCTGCAGAGAATTTCTTCCTATGGTTTTTGCCTTGTTGAAATATATGTTGCAGTTCAAAGCTAAAGGGATTACTTCTGAATAGTCATCACAGAAGTTGATTATGTTCATATATCATATTTAGCTGGACCCTGCAGGCTATTATTACATTAGCTATGCTGGTCCTGCTATTGTCAAAAATTTGATCACCTAATGTTAAAAGATTGTGCTTTCTGTTGACCTTATCAAAATGACTCAAAAGGTTTTGTTAAAAAATAAAACTCAGATTGTGTTTTATGGAAGTGATTAAGAATAAATACTATGTATAAAAATGCTCATATCTTATGGGTGATCTTAGCATTATACCATTATTAATGATAAAATTATATTTTGCTTTAGTATTTCAGCATACTTTACCTAAAATCATAGGTTTAACTTTAGTAGAAATAGTTCTTTCTTATTGATAGTAGAGAGTGTCAGAAACTGATTTCTGAAAAAAAATCTGTGTCTCCCTCCCTCCCTGTATTCAAATCATATAAAATTAAAACCATGGAAGTAAGCTCAGTATAGCAGTATTTATACAATAGTACATTTACAATGGCCTAGTTACAACATGGTTTTATAAGACAACAGTACTGAGGAGAGAAGTGTTTTGTTTGGAGGAAATATGTAGAGAAATGGAAAGTCTGTCATTCACACTTGATAGAAAATCACTTCAAGGGGCACCTGGGTGGCTCAGTCGGTTGAGCATCCAACTCTTGATTTCAGCTCAGGTCATGATCTCAGGGTCTTGAGATCGAGCCCCAGATTGGGCTCCACACTGGGCATGGAACTTGCTTAACATTCTCTCTCTCCCTCTCCCTCTGCCTCACTCCTCTGGCTTGCATAAGCACATTCTCTCTCTCTCAAAAAAAGAAAAAAGAAAATCACTTCAAATAATATATATATACTATATATATATATATATATATATATATATATATATATATATATATATGTATGTATTTTAGATTTTATTTGTCAGAGAGAGAGAAAGAGAGAGCGCACAAGCAGAGGGAGGAGCAGGTTCCCCGCTGAGCAAGGAACCTGACATGGGGCTCGATCCCAGGACCCTGGGATCATGACCTGAGCCCAAGGCAGATGCTTAACTGACTTAGGCGCACCTCAAATAATATTTTAACTATTTATTCTTTGAACAACGGTTGTGTAGTTTCACTTATTTACTCATAACAGTTGAAAAATTTTAAAGAAATGAGCTAAATATATATTCTTATAAACCCTGAATCCCATTACCAATATAAGACATATTTCGATAAGCTTTACTTTTTTTTTTAAAGATTTTTATTTATTTATCTGACAGATAGAGAGACAGCGAGAGAGAAAACACAAGCAGGAGGAGTGGGAGAGGGAGAAGCAGGCTTCCCGCTGAGCAGGGAGCCTGATGCGGGGCTCGATCCCATGACCCTGGGATCATGACCCGAGCGGAAGGCAGACACTTAACGACTGAGCCACCCAGGCGCCCGGATAAGCTTGACTTTTAACCTAAGTTATTATGAATTATTTACAGATTAAGTAAGCAAATGAAAGTGTTTCCTTTACGAATATATTGAGAGGTATGGCTTTATGATTTAAAATGCTCCATATAAAATTTTCATTAGAATCACATTACAAAAGCTGTCTTTAGGGAACAAAGGATTTTGAAGCTATCTCAATGAACTGCTAGTTTTTGAAATATGTTCCCAGAAATGGGGAGGGACTGGCATAGAGTCATGTCTCCTTTTTGGCATGGTCTTCCTTGTAACTGATGGTGTGTAAAATGGCTGGTCAGGGATACAGCCTGTAGTCCTAGAGCACAGCCAGACACTAATTTCAGCCTCATTAGCATTGTTCTCTAATCAACTGAAGTTTTCAGCAAGTGGAAGTTTCCTAATATTTCTTGTACTTGCTTGCCTTTAGCCACCCCAGTTGATACAATAGAGAAGGAGAGGGTATCTGTCAGGGGGAAACAGATGGCATGTTCAACTGGGATTTTGAAAAGACTTTAATGAAGGGACTACTGGGAGCTGAGGGCAGGACTAAGGAACTGACAAGGGATGCTGAGGCACCCAGTGCCTCACACACAACAGAGGGACGCCATGCCATTATCTTCCCTGGGGTTGAAAGGCAAAGGGGAAGAGGATGTTGTTATTGCACCCTGAGTAAGAAATGGAGATTTAGAAAAGGGGTCTTCCCATAGAAACTACAAGCAGCAGCTGTAGAGCGTCATAGCTGTCAAGACTGTGCTGAAGTCAGGGACAGAGGAATCCCTGACCTCTCCACCTTCCTAACCTCTGATCTCCTTCTAACCTCTGATGCCCTTTGGATAAATCCAAACCAGGAAGCCAGAGGTAAATGAACCTGTGACATGCAGTCTGAAGTCAGTTTTCTGGGACACAGAACAGACAAAGTGGGAGAATGGATCTTGGGGTGTGTGTGTGAAAGAACACATCTCAGTTTTTGACCTTTAAGAGAATATGCCCAGAGGTGCCTGGGTGGCTCAGTTGGTTAAGTGTCTGCCTTCGGCTCAGGTCATGATCTCAGGGTCCCGGGCTCCTGTTGGGCTTCCTGCTCAGCGGGGAGTCTGCTTGTCACTCTGCCCCCCTCCTGCTTATGTTCTCTATCTCAAATAAATAAATAAATAAAATATTTAAAAAATTAGTTAGTGAAACTGAAGACAGAGTAGTAGAAACTACCCAAAATAAAACAAAGAAAGGCAAAGAATGAAAAGATAAGTAGAATATCATTGAGTTGTAAGACTGCTTCAGGGAGTCTATTCTTATAAATGTTATTGGAGTTCTGGAAGGAGATGGGTAGAAAAATATTTTAAGAAATTATGGTTGAAAATTTTTCTAAACTTGAACACCACAAACCCATAGATCTAAGAAGTTCAACAAACTCTAAGCTCAAAAAACTATAGAGTACTAAAAGAAAAATAACCCATCAAGTCCAGAATTCTATACCTAATAAAAATATGTTTCAACAATGAAGACAAAATGAAGACTTCTAAGACAGACAAGCTGAAGCAATTCCTCAATTGTGCAAATTGCACTGTAGGAAATGATAAAGTCCTTGAGCAGAAGGAAAATGACACCAGATGGAAATTTGGGTCTATGCTAAGTAATGAAGAGTTAGAAATGGCAAGGAAATGGGCATTGAAGATTTTTAAAAATTATTAATTCCTTCAAATGATATTTGACTGAATAAAAATAATAACAATATATTGTGGGATTTACAATATATATAAAAGTACAATATATGTAAAAGTATAATGTATGACAATAGTAAAAAAATAGAAACAAAAGTATGTTATTATAAGGTTCTTATACTATGTGTTAAATGATATACTGTCACCGGAAGGTCTGATGAAGATGTGAGCTGGTCGTTACTATTTTTTTTTTTTTCTGGTTGTGGATTTTTTAAATTGTTCTAATATATACAAAATAAAAATTTTTCATTTAAACCATTTTTAAGTGTGTAATTCAGTGGCATTAAATACATTCACAATGTTGTGAAACCATTACCATTATCCATTTCAAGAATATTTCAACATCCCTAACATAAATTCAGTATCTATTAAACAATTCCCCAACCTCCCCACCCTGCAGATCTTGGTAACCTCTGTTCTACTTTCTGTATATAAATTTGCCTATTCTCAGTACCTCACATAAGTGGAATCAGACAGTGTTTGTCCTTTTTTGGTCTGGCTTATTTTACTTAACATAATGTTCTAAAGATTCATTCATGTTGTAACCTGTATCAGAATCTCATTCTTTTTTTAAGGATGAATAATATGTCATTATATGTATATACTGTATTTTGTTTGTTCTGTTGATGAACATTAGGTTGTTTACAACTTTTGACTATTGTCAATAATGCTATGAACATTGGCATACAAGTATGTGTTTAAGTCCTTGCTTTTAATTTATTTGGCTATATACCTAGAAGTGGAATTTCTGGATCATATGGTAATTCTATGTTTAACTTTTTGAGGAACTACCAAACTGCTTTCACAGGATCTGCACTATTTTTACATATCAACAAACAATGCACAAGAATTCTAATTTCTCCAGGTCCTTGACAACATTTGTTATTTTCTATTATTTTGATAAGTCATCCTAGTGAGTGTGAAGTGATGACTCATTTTGATTTTGATTTGCATTTCTCTAATAAGTGGTGATGTGGAACATCTTTTCATGAGCCATTGGCCATCTGCATATCTTCTTTTGTGAAATGTCTACTGAAGTCCTTTGCCCAATTTTTAATTGGGCTGTTTGTTTTTGTTGATTTATTTTTTATATATTCTGGATATTCAACCTTTATCAGATATATGATTTGCAGATATTTTCTCTGTATTTTTCACTTTTTGATAGTGTCCTTTGATGCACAAAAGTTTAAAATTTTGATGGATTCCAATTTATTGTTTCTTTTTTTTGTCTGTGCTCTTGGGTGTCAAAAACAAGAGATTATTGCCAAATCCAATGTTGTAAAGACTGCCCATTATGTTTTCTTCTAACAGATTTATAGTTTTAGCTCCTATCTTTGATCTAGTTTGTGTTAATTTTTGTATATACAGAAGGTGTATACAAAGGTAGGGGTCCAAGGTGTATACAAAGGTAGGGGTCCAATTCCATTCTTTTCTTTTGCATGTGGACATCTAATTTCCCCAGCCCCATATGTTGAAAAGACTATTCTTTCCCCATTGAATGGTTTTTGTACTCTTGTCCCAAATCAATTTGCCATATACATATGAGGGTTTATTTCTGATTTGTCAGTTCTATCCCATTAGTTTATGTGTCTGACCTTTATGCCAGTACCATCCTGTTTTGATTACTGTAGCTTCAAAGTCAATTTTGAAATAAGGAAGTGTAAATCCTCCAACTTTGTTCTTCTTTTTCAAGATTATTTTGGCTATTCAGGGTCCCTTTCAATTTAATATGAACTTGAAGATTGCTTTTTCCATTTCTGCAGAAAGCCTGTTGGAATTTGATAGGGATTGCACAGAATTTGTAGATCACTCTAGGTAGTACTGCCATGTTAATATTAAGTCTTCCAATCTATGAACTTAGCATGTGTTTCCATTTATTTATGTCTTTTTAAATTTCTTTCATCAATATTTTACAGTTTTCAGTGTATAAGTGTTTCATTTCCTTGTTAAATTTGTTCCTAGGTATTTTATTCTTTTGGATGCTATTGTAAATGGAATTTTTTCTTAATTTCCTCTCAGATTTTTCATTGCTGGTTTCTAGAAACAAAGCAGTATTTATGTGTCGATCTTGGAAGCCTGCAACTTTGCCACATTTGTTTACTAGTTGTAGTTGTTTTTTGGTTTGTTAAAAAATTCTCTGGGATTTTCTATATTTAGAATCATGTCATCTGCAAGTAGGGATAGTTTTGCTTTTTCCTTTCCAATTTAGATATCTTTTTCTTGCCTAATTACTCTGGCTAGAAATTCCAGTCTCATCCCACTTTTACATACCTTGATCAGATTTCAAAGTCCTGTAAGAAAAGATCCAATTTGCCTTATTGAGATTATGTGCCCATCCCCTGGCAAATCCAAAAAATACTGCCAGGACCAATGTCAAGGAGCTTACCATCTATGTTTTCTTCTAGGAGTTTTATGGTTTCTGGTCTTACATTCAAGTCTTTAACCCATTTTGAGTTAATTTTTGTATGGTGTAAGATAGTGGTCCAGTTTCTTTCTTTTGCATGTGGCTGTCCAGTTTTCCCAACACGGTTTATTGAAGAGACAGTTCTTTCCCCATTGTATATCCTTGTCTCCTTTCCAATGAATTAATTGACTATGTATACATAGGTTTATTTTGGGGTTCTCCATTCTATTTCATTGTTCTATGTGTGTGTTTTAATGCCAATACCATATTGTTTTGTTATAGATTTGTAGTATAGTTTGAAATCAGGAAGCCTGATACCTCCAGCTTTGTTCTTTTTTTTTTTTTTAAAGATTTTATTTATTTGAGAGAGAGAGAGAGACTGAGCAAGAGGGCACAGACGGGGTGGGGAAGGGGCAAAGGGAGAGGAAGAAGCAGACTTCCTGCTGAGCAGGAAGCCTGATGTGGGGCTTGATCCCAGGACCCTGCCATCATGACCTGAGCCAAAGGCAGACACTTAACCAACTGAGCCACCCAGGTTCCTGGCTTTGTTCTTTCTGAAGTTTGCTTTGGCTATTTGGGGTCTTTTATAGTTCTATATAAATTTTGTAATTATTTTTTATAGTTCTATGAAAAATGCCATAGAGATTGTATTGAATTTGTAGAATTTTTTGGGCAGTATGGACATTTTAGGAATATTTATTCTTCCAATCTATAAGCAAAGAATATCTTTCCATTTATGTTTCCTTCAATTTCTTTTATCAGTGTTTTATAGTTTTAAGTGTACAGTCTTTCATTTTCTTGGTTAAATCTATTCCTAGGTATTTTATTCTTTTTGATGCCATTGTAAATGGGATTGTTTTTTTAAAATTTAGTTTTCTGATAGTTCATTATTAGGGTATAGAAATATAACTGAATTCTATATATTGATTTTTGTGTCCTAAACTTTACTGAATTCATTTATAGTTCTAACAGTTTTTTGGCAGAGTCTTTAGAGTTATCTGTATACAGAATCATGTCATTTGAAAATAGTGACAGTTTTACTTCTGCCTTTACATTTATTTCTTTTTCTTTCCTACTGGTGTGTTTGAGGCTTCTAGTACTATGTTGAATAAGAATGGAGAGAGTGGGTATCTTTGCCCTGTTCTGATACAGAGGAAAAGATTTCAGCTTTTCACCATTGAGTATGGTGCTTGCTGTGGGTTTGTCATATATAGCCTTTATTATGTTGAAATATGTTCCTCTTATCCCCATTTTGTTGAGTTTTTATCATAAATGGATGTTGAATTTGGCACATATTTTTTCTGCATCTCTTGAGATGATCATATAAGTTTTATCCTTCCTGTTGTTAATGTGCTATATCACAATGATTGATAAGCAGATGTTGAACCATCCCTGCACTCCTAGAATAAATCTCAATTGTTCATGGCGTATAATCCTTTTAATATATTGTTGAATTTGGTTTGCTAATATTTTGTTGAGGATTTTTGCATCTATGTTCATCAGACATACTGGCCTATAATTTTCCTTGTAGTGTCCTTGTCTGGTTTTGGTATCAAGGTAATGCTGGCCTCATAAAATGAGTTTGAAAGTGTTTCCTCCTCTTCAGTTTTTTGGGAGAGCTTGAGAAGGATAAGTATTATATCTTCAAATGTTTGGTAGAATTCATTAGTGAATCTGTCTGCTCTTGGACTTTTGTTTGTTAGGTTTTTGATTACTGATTCAATGTCTTTACTAGTAATTTGTCAATTCAGATTTTCTATTTCTTCATGATTCAGTATTGGCAGGTTGTATGTTTTATAGCAATTTATCCATTTCCTCTATGTTGTCCAGTTTGTTGTCATATAATTATTCATAGTTGTCCCTTATGATCTTTTGTATTTCTGTGGTATCAGTTATAACTTCTCCTCTTTCATTCCTGAATTTATTTGAGCCTTCTTTTTTTCTTAGTGAGTCTAGCTAAAGGTTTGTCAATTTTGTTTATCTTTTCAAAGAAGCACCTTTTAGTTTCATTGATCTTTTATATATTTTTAAAGTTTCTATTTCATTTATTTCTGTTCTGATCTTTATTATTTCTTACCTTCTACTAACTTTGGGCTTTGTTCTTTTTTTTCCTAGTTCCTTTAAGTGTAAAGTATAATATTTTCCCCAGATATTTCTGGGTTTTTTTTTTTAAGGTAGGCCTGTATTGATATGAACTTCCCTGTTAGAACTGCTTTTGCCAAATCTCATAAATTTTGGGTTGCTGTGTTTCCATTTTCATTTGTCTCAAGGTATCTTTTTGATTTCCCTCTTGGTTTCTTTGTTGACCCACTGATTGTGCAGTGGTATGTTATTTAATGTCCACATATTTGTGATTTTTCCAGTTTTCTTTTGTAACTGATTTCTAGTTTCATACCACTGTGGTCAGAAAGATGCTTGATAGGATTTCAATTTTCTTAAATTTATTGAGACTTTTTGTTTCGTGGACTATCCTGAGGAATGTTCCATGTATGCCTGTGAAGAATGTGTATTCTGCTGCTTTTAGATAGATGTTCTGTATATATCTATTAAGTCCATTTGGTCTAATGTGTCACTTAAGGCTTATGTTTCGTTATTGATTTTCTGTCTGGTTGACCTATCCACTGATGTAAGTGGGGTATTAAAGTCCCTTACTATTATTGTATTGTTGTCAGTTTCTTCCCTAGGTCTCTTAATATTTGCTTTATATATTTAGGTACTCCTATGTTGGATGTGTAAATATTTTCAAATGTTATATCCTCTTGTTGGATTGATCCTTTCATCATTATGTAATCCCCTTCTTTGTCTTTTGTTACAGTTTTTGTTTTAAAGTTTATTCTGTCTGATGTAAGTATAGATACCCCAGCTTTCTTTTCATTTCCATTTGCATGGAAACTCTTTTCCATCCCTTCACTTTCTCTCTGTGTGTCTTATAGGCTGAAGTGAGTGTCTTATAGGCAGCAAATAGATAGTTTTGTTTTTTAACCGTTCAGCCACTCTATATCTTTTGGTTAGATGGTGTAGTCCATTTACATTTAAAGTAATTATTGATAGGTATGAACTGATTGCCATTTTGTTAATTTTTTTTCTGGATGTTTTTGTCATTCCTCTCTGTTCCTTTCTTCTCTTGTTCTTTCTTTGTGATTTGATGAATTTCTTTAGTTCAGATACCTTTCTCATTATTTCTTGGGTATCTATTTTAGGTATTTGCTTTGTGGTTATCATGAGATTCATATATAACAACCTCTCTTTCTAGAGCAGTCTATTTTAAGGTGTAGCAACTTAAATTTGAATGTATTCTAACAACTGTACATTCTTATCCTCCCCCTATTTTGTGTTTTTGACTTCATATTTTACATCTTTTATTTCATGTATCCTTTAACTATTATAATTATAGTTAATATTACTACTTTGTCTTTAACCTTCATACTAGCTTTACACATGTTTAACCCAGTATCCTTACTATATATTTACCTTTACCAGTGAGATTTTTACTTTTATATGCTTTCTTATTATGCCTTGGTGTCTTTTCTTTTCAATTTAAAGAAAACCCTTTGACATTTCTTGTAAGGCCTGTTTAGTGATGATGAACTCCTTTAGTTTTTGCCTACCTGGAAACCATTTTAGCTCTCCTTCAATTCTGAATGATAGACTTGCTGGGTAGAGTATTGTTGGTTGGAAGTTCTTTCCTTTTAACACTTTGAATACATCATGCCATTCCCTCCTGTCCTGAAGAGATATTGCTGAAAAATCAGCTTGACTAAGAGTCTTATGGAGATTCCCTTGTATGTACTAAGTTGTTTTTTTCTTGCTGATTTTATGATTCTCTCATCTTTAGCTTTTGACGTTTTAATTATAATGTTTCTTGGCATGGTTCTCTCTGTGCTTTCTGGACCTAGGTGTCTGGTTCTTTCCCCAGGTTAGGGAAGATTTCAGCAATTATTTCTTTAAGTAAGTTTTCTGCCTCTTTCTCTCTGTCTTCTCTTTCTGGGACCCCTATAATCCAAATGCTGTCCCATAGATTTCTTAAGCTATCTTTACTTTTTTAAGATTTTTTTTTCTTTTTGTTGCTCTATTGGGTAAGTTCCACTGCCCTGTATTCTAGGTCACTAGGTCTCCTACTTCATCTAGTCTGCTGTTGAACCCTTCTAGTGTATTTTTCAGTTCAGTTATTGTATTTTTTAGTGTTGTGATTTCTGATTGGCATTTTCTTATATTTGCTGTCTTTGTTGAAGTTCACTGTATTCATCCATTCTTCTCCCAAGTTCAGTGAGCGTCTTTATGACCATTACTTTGAACTCTTTATCAGGTATATTATCTCTTTTTCATTAAGGTCTTTTTTTGAGGGTTTGTCTTGTCTTAGTTTGGAACATATTCCTCTGTCCTGATTTAGCTTGACTCCCTGTGCTGGTTTTTATGTATCTGGTGAAACAGCGACCTCTCCCAGTCTTGAAGGAGTATCCTGATATAGGAGGTAGATCTTATTACTTTGCCTTAATACTTGGTTGTCTCTCACTCTCAAACCTTTGTGATTGTCCAAGTAGCCTAAATTATTCTTAATAGATCTCAGTTGTTGAGGTGTGTCAGGACTTGACAGTGTTCTGAAGGGAGTGTTCTCAGTTAACACCCAGATTCAGGCTGATTGGAAGGCAGATCCTCAGGCAGAAGCTTTTAAAGTATGCAAATATACACAGTACTGTAGGACTGCAATTATAGACCTTGCTGACCTCTACACCAGGATATCTGGAGGCATCCTCTGGGCAACAGTTATAAGAATCAGGGCTTCAGATGAGCAGAGAAGCTCCTTTCTGAGAGGTACCAGCTAGCTGTGGTGAGGCCAAGGGAGATGGTGTCTCCCTGATTGTGTTTCCTAAGAGCACCTCTGTAGCCTTTAAATTTGTGGTAAGCCTGAAGTCTGTCCCTCAAGTTGAAGCTCCAAAAAAATTAAGTGGGCCTTTCTCATGAGCAGACTGGGGATGTGTTTCAGTCTGTGGTCTGTGAAATGCCTGGGGGTGGTATCCTGCCTAGAACTGTCTTTTTGATTGTTACAGTTCTGTGGGGTCCAGAAGTGCAAGTCTCTCTGGCAATAAGAACCAGGCAATAGGAATATGTCCCCTATGTGGACTATACTTGTCCACTGGCTTTAGCTTGGCTGCAGGAGAGTATTGTTGGTGGGGAATGCCTGTGGCTTCAGCGAAGCCTGAGATGAGCACTGGGGGGTGGGAGATACCTGTGGTTTTAGCAGTGCTGGAGAAGAGTGTTGAATGTAGGCATGCCCTCAGTTTTAGTGAGGTTGTGTCTTTTGTGTCTGCCTGCTCTAGCATGGTAGAGGGAGAATGCCAAAAATAGTGCTCTTAGTACCTCCATCCTTGAGGAAAAGCCCAACTACTTCCTGGTCCTCTGTCAGATCCTTTAAGACTAACAACTGAATCACTTTCACATCTAATCCAGTCACCTCTCAAACTGGATGAGTGAATCCACACATGAGCCCCTCAAAAAGAGTAGCTCAGATCCCTACAGTCCCCTGGGTTCCCTGGATAGAAGCCCAGTTGGTTTCCAAAGCCAGATATTTTGGAGGCTTCATATCTCTGGTGCAGGTACCAAGGGTTGGGGTGCCTGGTGTGGGGCACAAACCCCTCACTCTTCAGGGAGAGGCTCTGGGCCTTAAAGACCCCTCCCCATTGTGTGTTGCTGGGTAAGGATAGGTTTTTTGGTAAGACCATATCTTGGCCTCTCCTACCCATCTTGATGTGGCCCTTTTATTCCTTGTTGTGGAGGAAGCAGTTTAGTTAGTTTTCAGTTCTTTCTCAACAGGAATTATTCCATATGTAGTTGTATATTTGGTGTGTCCATAGGAGGAGATGAGTTCATGGTATTCCTATGCTGCCATCTTGGACCATCTCTCTACTTTTGCTTTGACATTTTAGTCTATACTTTTTATTTTAACTATTTTGGTTAAAAAGAGAAAAAATACCCAAGATTTAAAAAACATTCCTCAACTCTGAAAATGAGAAAATCTCTGTCTAAGCATTCATTTGAAAACCTATCCTTTTCATATATTTTTCTAAATTGAAGCTGAAGGACAAGTTAATGAATTAAAAGCAATAACCATTTCATTATCACTTCCAAAGTTTAATTTTTGTTGACCAAATTAGATGAAATATAATATATGTAGTAGGAACCTAAATGCTGATAGATGGATTTGCATTTTTTTTCCTGGTACTTTTGTAGAGATAAAAGAGTTTGGAAAATACACAAACTCCATGTTCTTCTAATGAACAGACTACTTCAGGACAGAGGATTATATAGGGGATGACATCTTTTTTTTTTTTTAATATTTTATTTATTTATTTGACAGAGAGAGACACAGTGAGAGAGGGAACTCAAGCAGGGGGAGGGGGAGAGGGAGAAGCAGGCTTCCTGCTGAGCAGGGAGCCCGATGTGGGGCTCGATCCCAGGACCCTGGGATCATGCCCTTAGCTGAAGGCAGATGCTTAATGACTGAGCCACCCAGGCACTCCAGGGATGACATCTTTAATGACTAATCTAGAGATGTAAAAATTAATGTTTTTGCACAAATTGAATTTTAAAATGTATGCTGAGATTGTCAAACGTAATGCAGGTATCCAATATCCAGTCCAAATATAGTTAGATGAGTAAATATGTACCTTATCAGCAGCAAGGTAGTTCCTAGAAATAAATCTTCCTTGAAAAACAAAACCAATTCCTCCACCAAAACCATATTAAATCCTTATAGATCTCAGATGAGGTAGTCTTCCTTTTTAATTTTTGTAAAAGTGAATGGATTTAAAATAATGACAAAGAAAAAAAATTAAAATAATATCATTTTGCAGGTTATTTATATGTTTCTAGTCTCTCAGTGTGTTCTCCAAGCCAGCAGTATCAGAATTACCAGGAGTTTATTAGAAATGCAGAATCCCAGGCTCAGTATAAGTAGTGGTAGCTGCTTGTCTTTAGTTCAGTAGCAGCATCCAGATCATAAGTAAAAATTAGATTTGTTTCCATGGATTCAGAATGTATTTTGTACTAGGTAATGGGATAAGGTCTTTTTAAAACCTCCAGACCACTCTATGTTCCAGGTATTATTATCCCTGGTGTATAGATAAGGAAACCAAAGATTGAAGAAGATTGCTCAATATCATACAACTGATAACTGAGTGAGTGGAGAGTCACACTCAGGTCAGTTTAGATCCAAAGTGCATGCTCATAACTTCTGCATTCACTCTCACTCCAGTGAATTCAGAAGGAACTTATAACAAAAAAGCCTCTTATGCATCTGTTTTGTGTCAGGCCTGCAGAGGTTGATTTACTCGACTTTGTGCAGAACCACTATGGAAAGCCTACTTATTTTTTAATCGTTGTTTGTCTATTCAATTTCTTGACTTCTAGAGACTGTTTCTAATGCTGCAGTTAAAAAAAACTGCCACATGCCCCAGGGATCTCCTTGCAGACCACTAATCCGACACCTAGGCCAGGACAGCTGAGCTTGGACTAGGGAGAAACCTAATCCAGGGTTTCCATCACATGAGTTGTTGCCTTTTTTTCATTATGCTTTGACTTGACCCCTAATGGATTCAGCTTCATAAAGTCAGAAAAAGAGGGAAAGAAAGCAATTTATTCATGTTTTCACTGGAGCTCACTGCAGACATAAAATTTCTCTAAAAATGCAAATCATTTGGTACAACACAAGTGAAACTCAGTAGCTAAAGCTCTTAGAGGAGAGCGCTTTCCCAGGGCTAATGTTTTTATGCCCAGTGATTGAATAAATCGATCCATTTATTACAACATCTTTGCTTAAGTTTTTTATTCCTGGGTGAATGTGTCTAAGGGTACTGGAGGACTTTTCTTTATCACTAAGAAAATTGATTACACTTGTTAATTTGGCTTTTAATCTTAGATATATCAAAATAAATACCATAAACAAGTGTAGAAGAAATCAATGTAGATCTGTTTGATATCAGATTGATCAAAGGAGGATTTAGTAAGCCTCTAAGATGTAAAGACTAATGTACAAACTAAGCCCTTACTTATGTAATATGACTTTAGACAAGCTCAGTATCTGAAAGAAACTATTTCTGAAAACAGAAATGGTGCGCTTTTGTTGCATTAAAGAAAAATCCCCAGAAGGCCTACCTATCCAAGGTATTTAATGTGAACATTTGTTTTTAAAAGATTTCTTGTCTTTTGTCCAGCCATTCTTGTTAATTCACGGGGCACCATATCACAGATTTTTTTTTATGTTACATAAAGCAATAATTACACTTAACAAGTGTAAGGTTGGTCATAAAAAATAGATAAAACACACTCTTAAAAGCTCAGATATCACAAGGAAAGGCGATCCATCATTCTTTTCACAGGAGGTGAGGACAATGAGAAGTAAAAATATTACACAAAGACCCCTATAATGCTACATAGACCAGCTCTGGGCCACTATGATGTGTTTTGTAGAACCCCAACTAGCAAACCAATTGCTCCAGGGATACTCTTTTGATTAAACGTATTTTTTATTTCACTTGTATAGTAACGAGTGAGACAGAGATTCATGCTACTCCATTCTTAGAATGATACAAATTTTAAACTGCTTTACCAGTAGTGAGTATAGTTTATGATGAACATGCACTGTATCTTTCAACTAGTAAACTCAATTAATTTGTCATTCATTCAACAGAAATTCATTGAGCACCCACCAAATGAGAAACACATTTGTGGGATAGCTGCTGGTGGACAGTTTGACGCAGTGTTCACCTAATGTGATGAATTCAGAATACCTGGCCAAAGGGGCAGCATGGAGCTCAAGTGCAATCATGGCATTAATTCTCTGGAATAGTGCCTGATCTTCAGAGAAGAAATGAGAATTTTATGTACAATTTCTCAAAGCAATTAATTTAGGATAGTCTAGTAGGGGGCACAGAGTTTCAAAATAAATAAGAAGACAATAACAGAATACATATAAATGCATTTAAATGCTTGTCTCTGCAATAATAAGCCTGCTGGGTTTTCCATGGTGGGACTCAGATTCTTCCATAGCTTGATTGGTTGGTCAAAAATTTGAAAAACAGACAATCTCTGTGTTAGAGCATGCCCCTTCAACGTGTGTACATTATATAACTGTGCATATATTTTGACTTAGAGATAATCAGAAGTCATTTTTGTAAAACTTTTTGTGGTTTGAATTTAGGTATAGGATCACCATTTCTTTGCGGTCTTAAAGTTATAGACTTTTCTCTTTTGAAAAGTATTATGTTCATCCCTGTACCTGCAGTATCTTGCATGATGTCTTAGAGACAGTACACGCTTAATGTTTCTGAATTTCTGAATGAATGTTTGTAGCTTATGATTTACTTTTGAAAATATGACATGATAAAATATTGCTTGGCCCATAGTGGATAACTAGTAAATGTCTGTTGAAAGAAAGACAGAATGCATGAATATGTCTGTTCTTAAAAGTTAGCTGAGAACACAAAAGATATATAATTAAGACAAAGCTATTGGTTTGAAGTGCCAGATAATTAAAAAAAATTATTCAGCAAGATCTATGGACAACTCTTTAATGAGTACATAATAAATAGTCCGTTTTTAAGAACTGGTTTTCCTCTTGAATGTACTATGTACTTGCCAGTAAAGTAGCAAAAGTTTAAACTTTAGTCACAATTTCTGAAGTACTTCAGAGAAGAAATGAGATTTTTATGCACAATTGCTTAAAATAATTTAAAACGATTAAGTTTAAAGAAATACTTATTTAATTTTTCCTTACTGTCTTAATGAAAGAAGGTTTCAGCTACACAAATTGTATTAATTTTCATGGATTCAGTATTTTAAGGAGCAAAGAGACTATTGAGTCTACTTTCCTCATTTCAGTTATGGTACTATAGTATGCATGGTTACAGAGGGGAGAAGAGAGAAAAAATAGCAGAATTGGAGGACTGTTTAT
This sequence comes from Mirounga leonina, assembly GCF_011800145.1. Classification (NCBI taxonomy): domain Eukaryota; kingdom Metazoa; phylum Chordata; class Mammalia; order Carnivora; family Phocidae; genus Mirounga; species Mirounga leonina. Next base: position 38,617,214 of record NW_023270454.1, on the reverse strand, counting down.
CTCTACAACACAAATAATCTCTGCTGTTCAAGTATATCTTCTTTGGCTCTTCACTGTGGTTAAGAAAAAATAAAGGTACTATGTCTTAAAACCAGACATATTTTATGTGGAAAGATACTACTTAACTTATGCTTTAATGAATGGGAAGATATGAAAAATAATAATACATACTCAGATAATAAAAGTTACTGGAAAAAGACTACTTTTTTATGGCTAATTCTTTTTGGATAGAGCTACCCTATGACCCAGCAATTGCACTACAGGTATTTACTCCAAAGATACAGATGTAGTGAAAAGAAGGGGCACATACACCCCAATGTTCATAGCAGCAATGTCCACAATAGCCAAACTATGGAAGGAGCAGAGATGCGCTTCAACAGATGAATGGATAAAGAAGATGTGGTTCGTATATACAATGGAATATTACTCAGCCATCAGAAGGGATCAATACCCACCTTTTGCATCAACATGAATGGAACTGGAGGGGATTATACTAAGTGAAATAAGTCAAGCAAAGAAAGACAATTATCATATGGTTTCACTCATACGTGGAACATAAGGAATAGTGCGGAGTACCACAGGGGAAGGGAGGAAAAACTGAATGGGAAGAAATCAGAGAGGGAGACAAACCATGAAAGACTCTGGACTCTGGGAAACAAACTGAGGGTTACAGAAGGGAGGAGGGTGGGGGGATGGGGTAACTAGGTGATGGGTATTAAGGAAGGCAAGTGTGGTGATGAGCACTGGGTGTTATACACAACTAATGAATTGTTGAACATTACATCAAAAACTAATTATGTATTATATGTTGGCTAGTTGAACATAATAAAAAAATATAAAATAAGCTTTTCAGTGATAAGACAATATCAAATTTATACATTTGCATATATTTATATGTGTATATGTGCATATTTATATTTAAACACATAATATATACATATATAAATATAATATAAATGTATTAAAATACATATAAATATAAAATACATTAAAATATATGTTCATTACTCTTGATTTTTTTTTAAATTCTTGCCATTTTTATGTTAACTAGGAAACTGAGAATAAAAAAACAAAACACTAGGGGTGCCTGGGTTGCTCAATGGGTTGAGCAACCCACCCTTGGTTTCGGCTGGGGTCATGATCTCGGGGTAGTGGGATCCAGCCCCTGGTGGGCTCCACGCTCAGCAGGGAGTCACTTGATTCCCTCCCTCTGCCCCTCCCCCCTGCTCATGCTCCCTCTCTCTCTCTCTAAAATAAATAAATAAATCTTAAAAAAACCACAAAACCATGGAGTTTAAAGTTTGTTGATTTGCTCTTGCAACATACAACATTTCATCATACATACTGAGACAGTAAAGTAAATTACATATTAACTTGAATAGAGTCCATTATATCTATACACCTAAACTACCTATTTAATAAATTTCCATGCCGCAGCCTCCGCCCTCCTATCTCAGTTATTTCCTACTCTGGCTGACCTGTTTTCTTATTTAAATACTGTTACATAATTATACTTTTCTCTTTGGTACCTGTTATCCTACCCAGGGTTGAATGATACTTTTCATTTAAGATGGTATACAAACAACATACTTAGAATGACATTAAAGAGAAGTGATATGCTCTATGCATATCACTGTTGACTCATGGAGGCCACTTTTTCTAAACTATAAAAATATAAACTAAGTGTAGTAAAGAGGTTTAAACTTTAGAAAGTAAAGTGAATAGAATATTCTTACTGCGCAGACATTATTACAGAGGAAGAACTTTATTAAATCCTTTGTGAAAGAGTGAAAAAATAATAGGCCCTGATATAGACTGTTTGTGTCTCCCCTGAATTCACGTGTTAAATCCTAGTGCTAAATGTGGAGGTATTTAGAGGTGAGGCCTCATGAACGGGATTAGTGTTCTTATAAAAGAGGCCCCAGGATCTCCCTCACCCTTCCCACCATATGAGGACAGAGGGAAAAGGATGACACACTATATACCAGAAAGTGGGCTCTCACCAGACCCTGAATTTGCCAGTGCCTTGATCTTATCTCCAGAACTGTAAGAAACAAATTCCTGTTTTTATAAGCTACCCAATCTATAGTATTTTTGTTATAGTAGCCCAACAGACTAAAACAAGCTCTAAGAATCCTGTAATTATTCCTTGTTCATCTTTAGTTTAGAAGTTAATTGTTTTTTTGAATGGGTGATATATGCATATGGTACCTCTTTTTTTAAGGTTGGACAGTGAAAAATCTGTCTGAAATCTTTGATCCCCAGGTACTTACTTCCCCTCCCTAGAGGCAATTACTGTTACTATTTCTTGGGTATCCTTTTAGAAGCATTCTGTGCATATGTAAAAGGATAAAAAATATATATATTCACATAGAAATATATAAGACACATTTATGTCTTGTTTATACACAAATGTCACCATACTGCACACCTATTTCTGTACTTTTAAAGGAACAGTATTTATTGGATATCATTCTCTTTATGTTTTTTTTTTTTTAAACATGGACTTTATTTTTTAGAGCAATTTTAGGTTCATAGCAAAACTGAGTGGAAAGTACAGAGTTCCCATATACCCCATGCCCTTACACACACTGCCTCTCCCACTATCAACATATCCCATCAGAGTGGTACAATTGTTATAATCAGTGAGTCTACTTTGACACATCATTATTACCCGGGTCCATAGGTTACATTAGGATTCACTCTTGGTATTGTATATTCTATGGGTTTGGACAAATATATAATGACATGTATCCACCATTGTAATATCATGCAGAATAGTTTCACCTCCCTAAAAATCCCCTGTGCTCTTCCCTCCTTCAACCCTAATCCATGACAAACACTGACTTTTTTTCTTTTTACTGTCTTCATAGTTTTGGCCTTTTCCAGAATGTCATAGAGTTGAAATCATACAGTATGTAACTTTTTCAGATTGGTTTCTTTCACTTAATAATATACATTTAAGGTTTCTCCATATCTTTCGTGGCTTGATGGCTCAAATAAGATGTACGATGGCTGGATGGTATGATAAAACTATGTTTAATTTGTACCATTTTGCATTCCCACCAGCAATAAATGAGAATTCCTATTGCTCCACATTCTTGTCAGCATTTGGTGTCATCATGTTCCAGATTTTGGCCATTCTAATAGGTGTATAGTAGTATCTTATTGTTTTAATTTGCAATTCCCTAATGACATATGATGTGGAGCATTTTTTTATATGCTTATTTGCCACTTGTGTGTCTTTGGTGAAGTGTCTGTCCAGGTCTTTGTTCCATTTTAAAAATCAGGTTGTTTTTGGGTTTTTTTTTTTTTTTCAGGTGGTTTGTGTCCTTGCTGTTGGGTCTTCTTTTTTAAAAGATTTTATTTATTTGACAGAGAGAGAGAGAGAGAGAGAGCACAAGCAGGAGGAGCAGCAGAGGGAGAGGGAGAAGCGGGCTCCCTGCGGAGCCTGACATGGGGCTTGATCCCAAGACCCTGGGATCATGACCTAAGCCGAAGGCAGATGTTTAAGCGACTGAGCCACCCAGGCACCCCTTTAAGAGTTTTTTTTTTTTGTATTTGTTTGATAGCAGTCCTTTATCAAAATTGTCTTTTGCAAATATTTTCTCCCAGTCTGTGACTAGTCTTCTCATTCTCTTGATTATTCTCTTTTAATACCAGTGGAGTTGACTCATTCGTTGATAATAGTGGAATAGTATTCCACATATGGATGTACCACAGTTTAACTCGTCACTAAACGTCTGGTCGGACATTTAAGTTGTTTGCAATCTTTTATTATTACAATGGTATAAATCAACCCTTGAACATTTGTGAGGCTTTTGCATTAGCTTTTCCTTCAGTCTGGATTGTGTCCCCCTGAGAGATGCTTATGGTTCACTCCTTCACTTCATCTAAGTCTCTCTTAAAATGTTACCTCCTCTGAAAGGTCTTCTTTTCCATTCTTCCTAAGGTAGAACTGTTCCATTCCATCTCTCTTTTTCTATATCTATTCTATATCTACATATCTCTATGTAAAATTTATATATGACACATTTTACTACTTTCTATATTACATTATACTATATATATCATGTTATATGTTTATTTTTTTAGCTGTCTAGATTCCCCTCTAGTGAGTAAGATCCATAAAGGCAGAGATTTTGTTTTGTTTGCTGCTGTATATCTAGTGCCCCTGACAATGCTTAGCACAGAGAGATCAGAGAGATATTTAGTAAATAGTTGAGGGAATGAATGAATGAATGAATGAATGACAGTGTTTTTCTATCTGTTGGATAAACATAGAATTACTGGGTCAAAGCTTTGTGCATTTAAAATTTCTATATTGCCAAACTACTCTTCCTAGATGTTGTATCTATTCTTTCATTAGTAATATGTGGGAGATCCTATATCACCACATGCTCACCAACATATTGCATTATCAAACTTGCCAATTTGATAGCTGAAAATTTCTTCTTATAGTTTTAATTCACATTTTCCTTATCATGAATAAATTTCAGCACATCTCACATTAAAATTTACTTTTTAGTAAATTCTCCATATCCTTTTCCCACTAAAATAAAAAATAGGTTATTGGCCTTTTGCCTATTGATTTATGAGATCTTTGTATGTAAAAGAGATGAGCCCTTTATGACATTTGCACATTTTTTTCCAAGTTCATTAAAAAAATTTTTTTTTAAATTTGTTTGTGGTATTTCTGTTATGCAGAAATGTTTTATTTTTATAAAGGCATGTTGTCACTTTTTTCTCTTCTGGTTGTAGAGTTGGGTTGGTTGCCCTGTGATCTTAGGTCCCTTATGGGTTCAAGAAAATTTTGTTTTGTAGATTTTCTAGTTTTTTGTTATTGTTGTTGCAGTAAAGGTAAGAATGACATTCTTTTCAGCTTTCTACATTTAAGCAGAAGCGAGAAGACTACTGATTTTTACATATTAATATTGTACCTAACCATCATATCAAGTCTCTTATTATAAGGTTTTTCATTTGCTTTTCCTTAATTTTTCAATTCAGCAATTTATATCTATGTAAATAAGTGTACACTCTTCTCATCCTTATCCAGTTCTTATATATCTTCTTTCTTTATAATAATGTTAAATGATAGCAGTGATCATGGGACTCCTTGTTTTCTTATTGTCTTTAATAGAATTATTCCTAGCATAAATCATGAATTTATTAGATGTATTATGAGCATCCATTGAGATGATCATGTGATCTTTCTCTTTTCAATTGTCCATTCATTCAACAAATACTTGTTGTGTGCCTATAATGTGTCTATGTTCTAAGCTTTGGGGATACAACACTGGGGAAAGAAAACAAAGAATCCTTTTCTTGTGGAGCATATAATTCTAGTGGTTAAACAGACAGTATTAAAAAAGTAAAACATGGTATTCCGGATAATATGTTATGGAGGAAAGGGCATATATATATAGGGAATGCACATATATGTATGGAAGCTGGTTTGCAACTTTAAAAAGTCTGATATTTGGAGAAAATTCCAAAGGAAGTAAGCCAGGTACTATCTGGAAGAACACAGGCAAAAGGAACAGCAACTACAAAGATTCTGAGGTAGAAGCATGTCTGGTATGTTCCAGGAACAGAAAGAAGACCTGTGTGGGAAGAAGAGTATAAGCAAGGGTAGAGGGGAGGGTAGTAGGAATGACTACCAGAGAGGTAATAGAGGGCCAAGTCATGCAGGGTCTCAAGCCCATTGTGACTGTGTTAGCTTATACTCCATGTGAGATGGGACACCATTTGGAGGGAAATCTCAAGCAGAGAAGTGACATAATCTAACTTGTATTTTAAAAGAATTACTCGGACTATATGGGAATGTAGTTGAGAATAGATGATATGGGAAGCTATTTAAACAGTCCAAGTAAGATATGCAGTGGCTTGGACCATGCTGGTGGTAGTGGAGACAATAAGAGTTTCCATGATACTGTATATATTTTCAAGGACTAGCTGACAAGTTTTGTTGGCAGATTTGATGTGGTGTGTGAAGAGATTAGGGATGACACTCAGCTTTTAAATTTGTGCAAATGGAAGGGTGAAGCAACCATTAATTGAGACATGAAAGCCTGGGGGAGCTCCATTTGGGTCCATTTGAGATGAGTGATGAGAATATGATTCTGGACACCTAAGTCTGAGATGTCTATTAGATATCCAAGTGAAGATGTCACGTAGGAATTTGTGTATATAAGTCTAGAATTCAGGGGAGAGCTCCAGGCTGTAAATACAAATTGAGAATCATTAGTGAATAGGTGATATTTAAGGCCATGAAATTGGTTGAGGTTAATAAAAGAATGAGTACAAATAGGAGAGAGAAGAAAGTGAAGCTTGGGCCATGGGTCACTATAACATTTAAATATCAGGAGGATTAAGTGGAACCAGCAAAGGAGATTGAGAAGGAGCAGCTAGTGACAAAGGAGAAGCCAGTATGGGAAGCCAACTGAAACTAATACTTAAAGGAGAAGACAGTGATCAACTTTGTTCAGTGTTGCTGAGAGGTCAAATAAAAAGAGGAGGATGGGGAAGTTACTACTGGATTTGGAATGTGAAAGTCATTGGGGAGTTTGAGAAGAGCAATCTGAGTAGAAGATGGGACTAGAAACCTGACATGAGTGGGTTCAGGAGAGAATGGGAAGGGAGTAATTAGAAAGAGCTAATATAGATGATTATTATAAAGAGTGTTGCTATGACATGGAGCAGAAAAATGGGACAGTAAATGGTGGGGATTGTGAGGTCAAAAGAAAGTTTTTGAAGATAAGAGAAATTACAGCATAAACTATATGCTGATAAGAATGACCTATAGACCATTTGATGCAGAGGGATAAAGGGGAGAATTGCTGGAGGTAATGGCTTTAATAACATGAGAATGGATGAGCTATATTTTACAGGTGGAGAGACAGTCAATCTTTAGTAACAGGAGACAATGTATATTGAGCAGATATGTAGGTGGGTGGGTGGATGTTGGGATGATACTTTATTGAAGTTCTCTTTTGATTTTTGGTGAAATAGGAAGGAGGGTTATCAATTGAGAGTAAAGATGTGAGAAGAAGTGTTGGAGTTTTGAGTAAAGGGGACAAAATATGAAATAGTTGGCTGGGAGAAGTGAAGGGAGAATAAACAATGGGGATGCAGGGATTGGGGTTAGCATTAAGGACCCACTTCAGCTTAGTGACCATGATCACTTAAAATGGTATCAGTCACCATGGGGATGTATGTTTTTGAAGCAATATTCAGTTGTATGAATGCAAACAGGAAGTAGTTGAATTGAGTGAGTGTTATGGTTTTGGTTTTACCAGGCAAGTATGAAGAAGAAAGAGGGGCAAGAGATGGGCCACAGACTTTAAGCTGCTATAGACAGAGTGGTTTCATGCAGCAATTTCTTCCTGGAATATTTCAGGGAATTTGTATGTTTTACTGAATACTGAATTGCATTATAAGAGATAAGTTGGGAAAACAGATAAAAGTATTATAATTCCCTGGTGAGAATTAAAGCTTAACAATATAAAGATGTTACTGTTTTTTTTGTTTTTTTTTAAAGGAATCCACTAGAACCAAGTTGAAAGCAAGCATAGGAAATGCTGACACTTGGATCAAAGTTAAAGCTGACATTCCTGGAAACTTAAAGCGAACATGTAAGAGAGAAATAGTCATGATCTGGTCCATCTTGCTTTTAGTTATTGCCATCTTATAAGTATGTGTGGCACTGTCTGCTACTGATGATGATTTGTTTTTGCAAATGAAATAAATGTTATTCAGCTTACATGAGTAGTATACTTGATACAAATTCTATGAGTGGTATTCCAAGAAATAAGGTTTTGAAACAAAAAAAATCCTTAAATTCGTATTTTTGATATGTGATTCTGAGTAGCACTATGAAACTGCAAGGAGATTGGAATGTTATGTTATTTGAATACTTACCCAGTAATGTTTGGTTGCATTTTCTGGTGTTTGGATATTCACTATAGGCAGTAATTCTTTGTAAATTTTACTCAACCCAGTATTTCTTTAGATATCTATATTTTTTAGATTATAGACTGTTTTTTTAAGATTTTGTTTATGTATTCATATATTTATTTAGAGAGCGCAAGCAGGGGGAGGGACGGAGGGAGAGGGAGGGAGAGAATCTCAAGCAGACTGCGCACTGAATGTGGAGCCTGATGCGGGGCCTGATCTCATGACCCTGAGGCCATGACCTAGGCTGAAATCAAGAGTGGGACAGATGCTTAACCAACTGAGCCACCGAGGTGCCCCAGGTTATAGACTTCTTAATTTATCAACAATAAGTCAAGAGTATGAAGACTGTGGAAGTATTTTAAGAATAAGTTATGATTTGGGGAATTCCTAGAAATTTTGTTTCTCATTCTTAAGTCCCAACAATTAATGTGTGCTGGGAATTTGGCAACACTAGACAGAAGGATGGACAGGAGGGAATGGAAGGAAAATGAAAAGGTGGTAGGATCAAAGGATGACATAGTTCTTGTTAGAAGCCTGTTTATTATATGAAGCAAACTGGAGGGCCAGGAGATCAGGGGAAGCTTGAAATTGAATTTGTGAAGGGCAGTGCAGTTATTGCTATTGGCAGGTCTAGGTTTAACTATGAGAGGGTAAGATAAAATGGAAGACAAGGCCATTGAAGGAGAAAAGGCCTAGAAGGTGAGAGAGGAAAATATTGGAGGGATTAGTATGTGGATATTGAAATTACCAAAAATGAACAGGCATAGGGATGGATAGACAATGAACCAGGAGCTAAAGGCTTCAAGGGATGAGAGGGGAGACATGGAAATAGACAACTGCAAACCAGAAGAGGTTGAAGAGTACAGTTGCATTACTTGAGATTTACAGGTAGGGTTTTAGCCAGCAAGAAGGGGCAATATGGCCAAGGCTATTTGTCATTTTGTAGGCTCAATGGCCCCCAGGATATGGGTGAGAAAATGGCCATTGCTTGAGAGCACTGCAGAGAAAGCGGTGTCCTTGGGGGATAGCCAGGTTTGGGTTTGCATGAGGCAGCAAAGGGAATATTGGGAGAAAAAGTGGAGGATGTTGCTTTTCTAACCGTGTATTTCTGAGGGCTTACTGAAGGATTTCAGTAGTTGAAGAGGGTTGAGAGATGAGACTGGAAAAAAGTATGTAGAAAACCTTATGGATATGAAAGTCTTGGGAGATCAGGGATTTTTGTCATCACTGCTGTAGACAGTTACAGAGTTAGTGAGATTACTCCTGAGAGCCTCAGGCAGATAGTGGGGGCAAAGCTGGGAGTGATAAGCTGAAGCAAGGGTAGGGGTTCTGCCTGGAGCTCACAGAAATTGAGGTGCCCTCTTTATGCCTGCCAATTTTGATGTGGAGGCAGAGGTGAAGTGACATTTTCCAGAACACCTGGATCTCTCACGGACTAGGAGGAATCTGAGGTCCATCTTAACTCTTGCAGTGGAAAGATAGGCTTATTCCAATTGCAGTGAGTTGTATCAATAGATTAGCTAATATTGGAGTGTCTTTACACTCCTGTTACAAACCTCAATTGGCCATGGTGTGTTATTCTTTTAAATAGTCTACTTGATTCTATTTATTCAAAATTTTCTATCATTGTTTGTGAGATTGGTCTATAATTCTTTTTTAGTGTTTAGTCAAATTTTTGTATTAAAATTTATATTAGTTTCATAAAAACAATTGGATCCTTCCTTTTTTCCCCCCATAATCTTGAAAAGTGTCAACACCACTGGCATTATCTATTCCTTAAAAGTCTGGTAGAACTCAACTGTGAAAGTTTTTTATATATTAAGGATTGAAATGTTTCTATTATTTGTTTTTATTATATCACATTATTGGAAAAGAGGATCCATGGTTTGTCTTTGTAGCCTTAGCACCTAACTAAATGTCTGAAATGGTCAATGTTGTTATCATCAACATTACAAATTGTGATTCATATATCAAAAAGAAAAGTGTAAGTTAAAATATCTTAATATTAGGATTTTTATTAACCATTACTTTGTTTTCAAGGCTTTCACCTTAATTTAGCCTTTATTACCTGACTTACTATAGCAGCCTTTTAACTGGTCTCCCAGGCTTCTTTCTTTCTCTTCTTCAATATCCATCTTGCATTCTGCTCCAAGATTAATCTTATTAAAGGGCTGCTTTTAGCATTTGACTTTTTACATAAAAACCTTGAGAGCCTCCCAATGACTAAAATACAAGCCCAAACTTTTCAGTGCTGTCCACCTTAATGCAGCTCACCTTCATTTCCCACTATTTCCCCCCACAAAATCAGTATTCTCTAGTAAACTATTTTGATATTGGCAAAACTATAAAAAACCTTTTTTTTTTTGCCATTTTCCACAGAATTTTTGAGTTTTTTTTCATTCTGTCCTTTGTTCATTCTGTTCCACTAATCTAGACTTTTTCTTCTATTCCCCTGGCCAAAGAATCCTGCTTATCCTTTAAGTTCAACCCCTCCATGATTCCATCCATAAAGACAGAATTCTCTCTCACTGTCCTTCAAAACACTCATGTGTTCTAACTTAAATTCTAACTTAAAGATCTTTATAATGCTTACAGTATTTAGTCAATAATTAATTTTCAAATAAGCAAATTAAACATATATGAACTGATAATGATTTATTCTAATAATTTACAGTAAATTCCAAACATTCTAATTTAGCATGGATTTTAAATAATATGGAATTTAGCATTACATTTTGATTGACACATGAATGTTTGGATGAAATATTATACATATGTTTTATAAACCTTTGTAAGTATGATATATATCACAACTGTAAACATTCATGAGTTTATGTGAAATAATGGCACTCACAGACCTATTTTCAAACTTGTTCTCTTTGAAAAAAATAATAGATTGATACTTAATAGACTTTAAGATGCACATTTAAAAATATTGTTAGACCTATTATTTAAACAGAATTTATATCCTTATCCTACTTTATGATAGTGTTATCTAGCTATAGAAAGGGGTGACTTACTGTTTAAAATCAACTGGCTTTCATCTTAAGAGTGGCAAATGCCTACCAAAAATCTCTTCCTGAGTGGCTTTATCAACACCTCAAATAAGAGCTTGAGGAAATAAAACTATTAAATGATTTTCAGATAAGTACTGGAGTAAGCCAGGCTGTTATTAGCATGGGAACATAATACTATATCTTTTCAGTGGACCTAGACATTTACTTCTGTCTGGGAGATCCCTAGAGTCTCTTTTTTACCGTATCAGTGAGATAGTTTTAAAAAACCAGATATGAATATTCACAAGACTGTCTAGCTTAAACTGTAGCCCGAACTGCATCTAGTGACTTGCCGTGTTTCTTCATCATTCTAAGGAGAAAACAATAGAACAAGTCTTCCTCTCTAAAAATGGAAATATTAGATAACTGAGAAGAAATGTTAGGCTATTGGCCAAAGGAAAGCTATAACCTTTTAAATCCCAGCATCTCTTTAAGTAAAATGATTGGTCAATTAATGATATTTTTCTTTGATTTCTCTATTATTGATTATTGTATTTCTTCAAAATTAATAATTTTGAACACAATTTTAGCTACAAATTTTTGTTTTGAAATGCTTTAGAAAACACAAACATGTAACTTTCACTTTTCCAGATTTAAGGAAAATAAATGTCAATTTCCAATAATATTTAAAGCCTATTACATTGGCTGGATAACTAGATTATATAAGCTGTTCACTCATATTAGAGGATGAAGATTACAAGAAAATTTGAAAAAGGTGGACATGTCTTAGAATTCAACAAGAAGAGTAGGATCTATTGACTGTTATAGAAGATGATTTTCTGTGTTTACTGAGGACAAAAATAATAAGTAAATTTTAAGGTTTGACTTCACTAGGAATCCCAGATACTGGGAGAAGCCACAAAGTGAAATTTTAGACTATGAACTTTAACTTGATAATGGAGTTTTATTAGTAAAGAATAATCTCAGTGTTATTTGTTGAAATCCAGACAATGGCCTTTCAACTTTTTACCTTGCACATGGTAGGCACACCCAATGAGCATTTGTTTTGCTGTTTGGCTGAATGAGTGTGGTAGGTTTTGATATAAAAGTGTATCACCCCTGGGAATCCTATGCTTTCAAGATTTAATGTTATTAAATAAAGCATTTGAAGATTTGCAGCTCCTCTGATACTATTTGTATTTGTTTTATCAATCCATATTTAGGCTACCATTTATCTGTAGTTTAAAAAGTTTAATGCAATATTCATTTTGATAATGTATAACTCCCTAATCCTCACACACACCTCTTGTTTTCCTGTTTTGATGCCTTTGCTTATGTTGTTTCTTCTGTTGATCTATGTAGGCCAATGTAACCTTCAAGGCCCTGTTCACATGCCCTCTCCATCATGAAGTCATTCCTTATGCTTCCAATTTAAAGTTATCTTTCTGTCTTTTGGAACTCCTGTAGTACTTTCTTCTACAACATATATTATGTTCTACCTTATATTCTGGTTATTTGTGTGCATTATTTTCTTCCAAATTATGACTGTAAAATCCTTGAACTTAAGATTCAAATTTGTATCCTCCATCCCCCAACTCAAATTCTAGCACAGGGTTTTTCATAGAATAAGCACTCAGTAAATATTTATTGAATGATTTTCTAGAACTGCTCAGAAAAAGACTATTGTAGTTTGCTTGGACATTTGGAGTGGGGGGTAATTGATTCTAACATATCATTTAAAAAATCTGTGTAGGCTGACTGTTTCCAGTATTAGAATGAAGAGCAGTTTGTGTTCATATATTCATATTTTTCCATAAAATTCCCACTTTTGACTAATAAATACATTGTACCTCTGTACTCTTTTCCTGTTGTACAGATGGTAGTTGTAGGTAGTGGTGGTGGAAACTGCTAGCTAGTCACTAAATTCTTCTCTCCCCATTTGGGCACACTGCTAGACTACATCTCTCAACCTTCCTTTGCATTTAGGTATAGCTGGGACTAGGTTACATCCAAGAGAATATGAAGAGAAGTGAAGTGTTCCTCTTCTAGACCTGGTCCCATACAAAGCCTCTCAAGAGCTTTCCATCTCAACTGGTTGGGTACAAACAATGATGGGTTCTAGGGGATGATGGAGCTGCAAAATGGAAGGATTTGGTGTCTTTGAATGGTCATGAAGAACAGAGTCTCCACATGCCGACCTGGAACCTCTTTGTCCTGTTAAATAAACAAAGGCTAAATTTCTGTTGTGTGGATCCACTGCATGTTTGCATCTTTTTGTTGCTACAATCTAGCCTACCCTAAATGAACCCAATAGGGAAAATGATGGTGGCTGCAAACTACATTTCACTGGCCTGGAAGAAACATGTCCCTGTGTATAGCAGCCATGCTTTTATTGTAGCTCAAGAGTAACAAAGAGGATGTTTGAAGGAGCTAAAGGAATTGGGTTATTACCATAGGATACAGAAGCCTGAGAGTGAGCTAAATAAGAATCTTTAATTATGTTGGGTCTGTTTTGCCTACCATTGCCCAAGCTCAGAGCCTGGCAGAAACATAAATTTAATGAAAGACTATATTTGAATGAGTAAATATATAGACACCAAGTCTTCATGTTTATTGATAAGAGTGTTCAAAAAACTAGGCTTAAAATTCATTAGAGAAAATTTAAATGATATATTAAACCATCCTATGTCTTAATGATCCCAGACTTTAAGTATAAATTGATCCTTCTGGCACAGAAAAGCCACTCAGTGCTGTGAGCCTTACCTGCCCTCAAGTGAAAGAACCTGTGGTTTGACATTTTGATAAAGAGGCCATGTTAGCACAAACACATGACACATAAATAATATTATTTTAGATAGAGGGTGTGAAACTTTTCCATGACTACACAGAAGCTCATTTTTTTAATACTGAAATAAGAATTGAAGAGTTTTCTGGTTACTTTATTTATCCCTTTTTATCCATGCCTTCCGACGCTGTCACAGTTCAGGTCATCTTCTCTTTCGGGATTATCGCAATAGCCTCAACTGGGCTCCTTGCTTCTGGTCTCTCTTAGTCTCCAGTCCAACCTCTATACCGCCACTGGCGTCCCATGTGTACATTCCCAATAAGTTGCAGCTATCCCTAAAATGTTCTAGTGACCTGTTCAAACCACAATACCTTAAACAAGACATGGTTTCTCACAAGACTTGACCCTTCCTCGGTCATCCTTTCCTTCCAGCTATTGGATGAATTCCTAATCGACATTCAACACAACTCAAAACTTCAAGTCTGTGAAGCCTTCTCTAAATGGGGTGACTCTCCTTCGTTGTTCATGGCACCACATATCTTGATTTTAGATTTTACTGGATTGTGCTAGGAGGCCCAGGGACCTCTAACAATGGTAGTCAGCATTCTGGGAAACTAGTGGGTTCATATGCATTGCCACATTTAATTTATTGGAATAATATGCAGAGGGCCAAAGAGCCCAAGTGACACAACTGGTAAATGATGAGGCCATGATTTGAATCTAGGTTATCTGATCCCAGAAGTGGCACTTTTCATCACCATTCCATTTGCTGAGTGAATCCCTACTCTACAGAGTCTTCTTTACCCATCTCTGTCTTGTCCAGACTCTGCTTGGGGTATCTGAGCATCCAGCCTGTAGTGAATAGTTATTCCTATTTTACTAGTGAAAAAACATTGTGCCTCATATTTGTTTTGGAAAATGCCAAGAAATCAGGGCTTCTACCTGGCCTTTCTGGGTTTGGGAAGCCCCAAGGGGTTCCAGGGTGGCCCTTTTGCTTAAGGGTATAACTGGACATGTTGCTCTTGGGTGGTCAAGGTCTGACTTCTAAGTTATAACCAAGTATATATTTTGTGACACTAGACTCTGCTATAGCCCAAGTACAAGAATTTGTGGCACTTCTAGAATAGCAAGAGGAAGTGTACTGTTGGGGGCCACCGAAGAACTTTTAGAGGGCACACATGAGGATCCTACTTTCAAAGAGATACCTCCTTTACAGTCAGAATGGCATATAAATCAGTTTGTTAAGCAAATATACCTAATAATTATAAATAAAAATACTTTGAAACACTGAAAAACAATTTTGTTTACACACCCAGTTTGAACTAACCTTCCTTCCTCCCTCCCTCCCTCTTTTTCCTTTCTTTTCCTTTCCTCCCTGATCTTCCTCTTTTAAAATAAAACAGTTTATGGTGTAAGAATATGGTTCAGTTTCATTCTTCTATATGTGGCTGTCCAATTTTCCCAGGGTGACGGGCAATAAGGAGAACACATGATGTGATGAACACTGGGTGTTATACGCAACTGATAAATTATTGAACACTGCATCTGAAACTAATGATGTACTATATGTTGGCTAATTGAATTTAAATAAAAAAATAAAACAAAACAGTTGATCTGTGTGCCAGATTAAAGTAAAAGTCTAGATTAGATTAGGCTACATACATACAAGATGCTTTAATGATATCATTTTCTGAAAGAAGAGATTTTAATGAAAATATAAAACAAACAAAGAAAATACAAACACAACGCAAAATAAATTCCTCAGCTAGGACTTTGTTTCAGCAAGAGCATTAGCTAACTTCTCAGGCTGACATCACAAGAGAAATCAGTCCTTAGCCCTGAGCCTTTTACTCTCCACCTACATTAGTCAAAGGCCTTTTGTCTTAGCAGGAAAGGCCAGGCAAGGTCTCTAAATCTCATGTGGGAAATGTTCTCGGGAACATGGGTTTTTAAAAAAGAAAACATACAAAAAACCTTGAAGAGTATCTTCTAATAAGCCTTAGGAGGATGGGAGAATGTAGTTCACAATTAACTTTAAGAAAACAATCAGATTTCATCTGAATAAGTGTTTTAAATGTTCTACTTCGGAAAATTTCTATTACCTCACTCACAGATCACTGAAAATAAGGGCCTGGCCATGCTGTACCCAAGGTACAGTCACTCCGTGTTCAAGCTCAAAACAGATATTGATTTTCATTTCAAACTCTAATGCCAAAATTAGCGGTGTCAGGTTGAATTAGAGGTGGATGCTTTATAGAGTTCAAAACTGAACAAGCAGCATTGCCAGGCTGCACTTTCTTTTATATCTTTTTATAGTTTTCTTTTCCTTTTATATCTTAAAGACAACAGAGCATGGAACACAAGATATCCTCCAGTTTCATGGTGCCCAAAGAAATATTTAGTCCAATCCCACTCCTATGCTTTCAGCACATAGGTTTCCAAGTATCCATTCAGGGGGGAAAACACCTAGTTTCAGGATTATTACAAATTGCTTTGATTTCCTTCTGCTGGGCATTTTGCTTCTTTAGCTTTTGAAAAACAAATTTGTATAGCAGTGTAAACTGACAGAGCGTTTCATCTACATTGTCCAATAAAGGGGACAGACCCACAGTTACTGAATTGCTCCATCAGCAGAGTATGGATCCTTTACATCTGGGATTAACTGAAGGGAAATAACTACAAATTGGGTTTGTGAGAGCTTCCTTCAGATGGAGCAGTTAATCAAAGGAATGGACAGAGCCCTGTTATAGGGACATTTGGGGCATTCATTCACTATGAGGAACAAATGCCCACAAACTGAAGTTACCCAGGCTTGATTTATCAATAAGGAAGAGTGGCTTATTGATAAGTGTGGCTTATTTTTCAATAAGAAAGAGTATTGCCAGAATGGCTTTGGGGGTGGGGAGGGAAAGCAATGAGTATTGATATCCTCTGAGATACCTCTCTGTACAGATAATATCCCAAATATCTGAATGTTGTGTATTCTTACTCTGAATGAAGAAGGTATTCATTAGATGTTTTCCAAGCAGAGATTTGTGTTTGGAGTGTGTGTGTGTGTGTGTGTGTGTGTGTGTGAGAGAGAGAGAGAGAGAGAGAGAGAGACAGAGACAGAGACAGAGAGGCAGACAGAGACAGAGACAGAGAAGAAAGGGAAGGAAAGGCAGAGAGAGATGAAGCTTGAATGGTTGAACAGCAGAGATAGAACCTAGAGATTCCTCAAATACAGATTTCCAGGATGAAAAGAGATTTATGTAATAAATGCCTACAAGTTTCTTCAGCTGTCTTCTCATATACGATTTGTCCCCCAAAGGGCATAGCACAGTTAATGATTTCTCCATGAGCACAGTGTGGAGTACAGTAAGTATCTCTGATGGGCAGGATGGGTGGCAGCCTCTCTGTGCCCTGACAGGTGTTATGTGAGCCCCTCTCATTAACTATCAATGTACGTTGTCACCTGCTTACTTGTCTTTCATGGCAGGGATTGTATTTCATTCATCTTATAATTCCAGGGCATAGGAAATGTTTGGCTTATAGTTTCTACTCAAGTTTGATGAATGAATCACTAGTAGGCTAGATGGCTACATGTAGGGATGTGTGAGTATGAATTAGAGATGGAGAGAGGGAGTGGTCCCCCACCCTACAGTATTTTAGGAGTGAAAATCTGAAAAATTAAGAGGAAAGTGGAGAGGGAATCCCTGTTATTCATCATCAACAGCCGACTTGACCAAGATTCAGAGAGCAAACTATGCTGAACACTGACATCCGGATGCCTGGTGTGGGTATTGGACTGTCACCAACTTGATTAAGCGTATGCCATATTCACAGTTGAGGATATTGGACAAAGGGTCTGAGGAAGACAGTGGAAGAAGTTGCTGGACTGTTGTGTAAGCAGGAGTGGGGAAAGAGTTTAGAGAAAAAAAGCGCCTGGGGCACTCTGAGCCACACGGGAGAAAGTAGAAGAAACTTGTTGGCAAGAACTAAAGCCTCGTGGACATAGGAAGGAAAAATGACATGCTGGCAGTCATGGTTTTTATAAATAAAGTATTTGAGTACTCCTGTGATGGAGCTGGGCCTGGCACGTAATGTGGGATGTTGAGGGAGCCATGGCAGTGTTCTCTGTGGGGTGCAGCAAGTAAAGCCTTGCTGGGCATTAGTGAGACAGGGGATGAAGAACGACTTTTCTTTCCTGTTTTAGCTTTTAAATAAAGTTTAGTGGAAGTCCGAACTATAGACTAGAGTTTAGCTGTTAAGTCCAGTCATGCTTAATATTCGTGGATGGAAGGCTACTTAGACTACAGCTGATAGGAACAATCTTTGTGTCTTTCGAGGTCCCAGGTCTTCTGATACAGAATGCGGTGTCCTTCTGCCCACCTTGCCTTGACTCATGCTGGCCTACTGTTTGCAAAAGCATGATGGAGCTGCAGAGTCACCGTCCCTAGTGCATAAACCCTCGTCAATGTTTTGAAATATATTGATAAGGTTTCTTATTCAGAAGTTGATATAAAGCTGGTAAAAGGTTTTTAAAAACATTTTTTTTCTTTTGCCTTTAATACTGGCCTCTAGCACTCCCACCGCAAGAAAAAGCACAGTTACCCCACAATGTACTTCTCTTTTTGTCTAAATAATGCCACAACAGGAAAACCTATCTGCAAAGAGATGCTTTTGCTTTCTATATTGCAGTTGGGAAGCACGGCTAGTTTTCTCTGTCTAAACTCCCAGCTCAGCGATTGATGTTAAAGAAAGCTCAGTCTCCTAGAGTGAGTGGAGTTTACAGACTAGCCTTCAGCTTGTAGATCCTCTGTACCAGCCCTAAGGGAGGATAGATTTTATAAATAAAATATTTGTGAACAGCAGTAGTCACAGCATTATTACAAACTTTAAAAAAAAGATATCAAAGGGCATGGTTACATGAAGCGAGCAACAAGTCAGTGTTTGCTTCTCTGAACCATCCAGGGCCACAACACCACACAGGACTGATTAGTATGCTCAAAAATGGATAGACCTATTAAAAATTAGAGATGTTAAAACTGTCACAAATTCCAAATATACTTGTTGCCGATTTTCCAGTTGGCCTAGTGTTGTGATGTCAGGTATTTGTATTTGTGAAGCAATTATGTGGTTTGTTGGTGAAACTTACCCTGAGAAATTAAAGTAGTTGTGATTTTTCCCTTTTATTTGATCCTGCTGCAAATATGCGAGCGTACTGAAATAATAGTTTACAAATAATTTTGGTTTAAACAAAAAACACTACTTTCAGGTAATTTGGGGGTATTGTCGGGGATGGGAGCTGTAGTTGCTGTCTCCCCCTGCTTCTCTACTGAGATGAAAGAGAAATGCTGAAGAACAGTTCCTCACTTCTACAGTTCTGTTGGTTGCTCAGGCTTCTGCCCCATTCCAGGCAAGATTGAGATATAAATGTAAGATTCTGCACCACAGGTCCAAAGGTAGCGCAGAGAATGACCCAGAACCAAGTCTAGCCTACGCTAGGAGTTCATTTCTCTCTGGAAGCTTCAATTCAAAAACACTTTTGGTCTTCTTAAAATGAACGTGTATCTCCTGATTCAACATATTATGTATAGTTTACTGAAATTCACATCTCATATTAAACAGAATCAGACCCTGAGGTTTTCTTTGGTAAAGCCTTTAGTGAGGTTTGGATGTCTACTTATTTTATTATGCTCATGTTTCAGAAATCCTATTAAGTGACATTACAGCTATAAAGATTAAAATGATGCATAATATGGATAGCAGTAGCAAAACAATAAAATTAGTTATCTGGTCTAACATAATTTTGTCCACAAAGTATTCTGTGGTTCGACTATCAAAAGTTTTGTTGTTTTTTTTTTTTTAAGAGTTTATTTATTTGACACAGAGAGAGAGAGAGCACAAGCAGGGGGAGCGGCAGGCAGAGGGAGAGAGAGAAGCAGGCTCCCTGCTGAGCAAGAAGCCCAGTGCGGGGCTAGATCCCAGGACCCCAGGATCATGACCTGAGCCGAAGGCAGATGTTTAACCGACTGAGCCACCCAGGCGCCCGTTTCATTGCTTGTTGAGGGAGACATTATCAAGACTAAAGGGATAGCCCTCTAATAGGATTAAGAAAAGTTGCCTCCATATGGACAAGTCCATTTTCAATACAAAACTAACCATCTTCTACACCATTTAATTGCAAATACAATCTTAGATGGTTGGCGGCTATGAGGTGCCTTTATCTCTTTTTATAGTCTAGGAAATAACCCTCAATTACACAAATTAGAGTAGGTCAATTAAAGAACACGAGGGCCTAAAGATTATGGAGAAGATTCTCTTGTGTCACAAATTATGCATGAAAAACAATTCTTCCTCCCTTATTCTTTGGTAATTGGTAATCTTTCTAGAACAAATATATTCAAGTAAGCTTCCAATGCACACTTTGTACATTGCATGCATAATCAATGTTGAAATAAGAGCTGGATGTTGGTGAATGATATTTTTTGAGTCAGGGGGTCAAAGCTGCCTTGTATTCCTCTGGGTAAGATGTGGAAGTTGCAAGGAGATTTTAGTTGAGTATTATCCCTAAACAGATTTTTTTTCATAGACTTGTCTCTGTGCTCCCTTTTACTTACTCTTTCTTTAGTGTGGTGTAATATACATAATTTAAATAACCAGGGAATGTCTCTGGGCTCAAAACCACCTGCTGGCTTATATTAGCTAATTAATGGTGATTTATCTGCGTTACTAATTTGAATGGAGCTGATTGCCTTTAGGAATTTGGGAAACGTTGTAAGAATTCTGATTAAAATTATGGCTTTGTGATGGACAGTCTCCTTAAAAGGCTTAAAAATGTTGCCTGTTAGCAGATTAAAAAAAAGACAAAAACAACTGCCAAATCGGTGACCTTGTGTTGTTTTCTGGGTCAAATCATGTCTTATGGAAGCTCTCCTTCCTTTGCGATTCAATTTTATCTCTGCCAGGCTTCTTCTCATTTGGTCTCTTACATAGGGTTTATTTGCCTTTGCTTGAAAAATAGAACTGATTTCAAATCCATAGAGCTTAATCATTTTCACAAAAGCTAATACACTAGATTCATTTTAGCCAAACTTATGTGTCAGGCTGGCTTGATTCCCAGGGCCTGAATGTATGAATTTAATGGTAATACAATGTCTGAGGTGAGAATATAATAGAAAGCTCTCAGCAGTATATCTATTGGATCAGTGTAATTTCTTTTTTTTTTTTTCCTCTGCTGGTCTCAACGTCTCTTAAGGCAATGTAGTCTGTAGACAACAAAAGCTGGCCATCTCTCTACTGTGATCCCACTGCCGTTAAAATCAACCAAGCTCCATCTCAGATTAAGTGTATAGTAGGGCAACTGTTAAATACACAATGAAGACTCACCGAAACCTTAATTCTGTTAACTATGTTCAATTTTGATTTCAGAAAATGTGCAGTAATGAATACATCATTACTGCTTTGAGACTTTTGGATTTAGGAATAGTTTATCTAACCTAGGCAACCCTCTCATTCCTCCCCCCTGCTCTGCACCCTCCCCCCGCAAAAGTAATTCAAGTAATGATAAAATGCATACAGTGCTTAATGTATAAATATTTTCAGTTTCTACTTATTAACTTCCACAGATCTTTTAAGGAAACAACTATTTTTCACATATGCTTGTTATTATAGTTAAAAAGTTTAACTTTTTTAAATTGAAGTTCAGCTGACATACAATATTATATTAGTTTCAGATGTACAACATAATGATTCAACATTTATATACCTTATGAAATGCTCACCACGATAAGTCTAGTCACTCTCTGTCACCCTACAAAGTTACTACAATATTACTGACGACCTTCCCTATGCTGGACTGATCATCCCTGTGACTTATTTACTTTATAACTGCAAGTTTATACCTCTTAAATCCCCTTCACTTATTTTTGCCCATCCTCCCAACCCTCCCCTCCGGCAACCACCCCAAAATTTAATTACTGAAAAGTAGTCATCAAAGAATTCAGGGCTAAAAAGGAGATGAAATTGAGTTCTTAATGACCCAGGCATAATTTGGCTGGCTTGTCTAATAATGGGTGTAACTGAAATATGATTTGCCACTTTTTCTAACTTCTAAGACACTGCCCCAACACGGAAAAAAAAAAAAAATATATATATATATATACACACAATGCGGTACTGTACATGTACAAAATTAAGAGAGTAGATCTCATGTTAAGTGTTCTTACCATACTATAATAAATTAAAAAAACTTTTTTTAAAGAGAAACAGATGGTAGCTACACTTGTGATGAGCACAGCAGAACGTATAGAGTTGTCAAGTCACTATGTTGTACACTTGAAACTAATGTAACATTGTGTGTCAACTGTACTTTCATTAAAAAATATACAGACAATATATACCTGGATTCTACATCAGTTATCAAATTTGACAACCACACAAAGCTTTGCTATTTCAATTTCGAGGTGCAAATGTTTAGCTAAAGTTATTTCTGGATTTGGGGCTCTCAGTGAGTTCCCTAGGGATGAAGTTTCCATAGCAGTGAATGACCTCTTCAGTTACTTAGAGTTGGGACTTTTGGTGCCCAGAACTCCTCTCATCTCTCTTTATTTCAATTGCGTAACTCAGTTTCTTAGGACCTGCAAGCCTCTTTTGTCGTGCTGAACTCATTTAGCTCTCTTCTCTGTTGCCTGGGTTCTGCTGCTGTTCTCTTTCCCTTCCGAATTACGACTGCTTTAAGTAAGTGAGAAGCTTACTTCTTAATTTCTTTGTGGAGATACGGATGAAAACATTTTCCAATCTCCTCCACTGGATACTCGGTTCTCCTATTTCTGACTTTACCAAGTACGAGGCATTTTTGCTGTTGGCATTTCCAATTCCAAGTCCGGCTCAGTGCTTGGTGGTTACAGAATTCAGGTGTCCCTGCTTTAACCGGAATGCAGTGTAGGGCATGGCAAAACACAACATTTGTCCATATTCGAATTACTGTTGGTATAAGTATTGTAGGACCAAAAAGGGTTTGTTACAGGTGATGAGCAACTGAATTGAAGTTAGTGCTCGTAAGGTAACACAGGGAGCATCTGTGCTTGTCTCATAACTTTCATATAAATTTCGTTCAAGGACACATTTTTTTGAAAAAGGTAAAATCTTTCAGTGGTTAACTGATTGACAGCAGAGAGCATAATGACGTGCTACCAGTTTCTTCATCTTAGTCACCACCTATAGTGAGTTCTGAAAGTCAGTCATAGACTGTGATCTTCAAACTTGCTGCACTTACAGACTTAACCAAAAAAGCCTCTTTTTTTTTTTTTCAATCTGCACCGTATTCCTTTTTCAGAGATTGTGCGTTAATATTTATAGGCTGACTCCATGCAAGTTCTAAACTAGTTCTAGAGAAAAGATCACACTAAATAACAGGGTTGGTTATTGCTCAGCCAGAGGGGAGGACGGTGATGACAGCTACCTGAACTTAATTCGCATATTCCCAGTCTTCTCCCATGGCAAGAGATGTTTCCAGAGCACAGAGTGGAGGATATACCCAAAAAGCAGGTTATTCAAACCATTTTTTGAAAGTTTAACATATAGATCTATAAGTGATTTCTAGCGCTCAGAACTAGCGTGGCATTAAGTATTCAATCAACTTGTGATCCGTTCCATTTCAAGAGTGGTAGAGGGGAGAAAATAGACTCCGAATCATAGCTACTGTCTTGTGCAAGGTTCTTATTAAAAACAGCATATTCCTGTAGCCCAGAGGGCTGACAGCTTCTTCCAAAGCAGAAGCACTGTTCTAAGCTAACCTCAAGGGGCTACTCGAGAGAGAGATGCAGCCTTCATCCCTCTTGCTGGGGGGCTGGGGGCCTGATAGTACCATTGCCTATCACAACTCCAAGCCTCAGTCACCCCAATGAGAAATATTCCTTAAGGCATTACTAGCAGGCAGTTCCCTGGTTAATTGGTTTATAAGTATTTTATAAGAATACTTAATTTTAAAAAGAAAGAAAACACTTTAAAATAGAATCAGCTTAGGGGAGTACATATGCCTAGGCTAATTTAGGTAAGGGATTTTTCTTTTTTTTTTTATCATGTTCAAACATAGATATCATTTGCTTCTATTATATCACTTGTGCTTGACATTTTATCTACAGATGATCAAAATATAATTTGGATCACCTCCAAACTGAGGCTCTTAACAATGTTGAGTAAAGCGATGCTTGGAGACATAGTGCTGAGGAACAGAAATGTACTGAATAAATTCAGTTCAAAAGGATGATCATGTCCTGAGGTACCACTAATGTGTGTTTTTTCTTACTGTCTGCTAAAAGTGACAGCAACTATAAAGAGGTTTTTTTTTCTTTTTTCTCATTTTTTTCTCCATGAAGATCATCAGTTTCCTATTTACAGATTAGACTATTTCACTTCTCATGCATAGGCTTACTGACTTTAAGTTTGGCCATAAGCGTTATGTATGTATTTTTATGTGTTACCAAAAAAAAAAAAAAAAAACCAAACCCAAAAATACTTCATTAATGTTACAAGTCAGACTTTCATGTACTAGTTCATCATTCTATAGATTAAAAAATACAGTTAAAGGTTTGGAAGTATTTTAGGGATTATTTAAAAATAATTAAAGTATAATTGTCTGCTATTTTTAAAATTTAGAACATTACATCATCAAAATAAAAAAAGAGAATTGTATCAAGTCAAAGTCACATGAAAGAGATAAGATTTTCATAGAAAGTAATTCTTTATAAAGTTAAATTATAATTTAAATGTCCCATTGTTTCTTTAAAAGAAACCAAAAATCACAAGTTAATATTTAGGTAAAATGCATTCAGCTTTCCAGGTTTTAATCTTTAAATCAAAGAATGGGCTAAATTTGGAACTAAAACTCTTTTAATTTTTATCTTACCTACAAAAATGAGAGCATTATGTATAATTTCTTTTGGAAGCATTTTTGCATGTAAATATGTGATCCTTCGGTGATAACAAGGTATCACTGTTCCTATTTCAGCGCACTAACACAACTGATTTGGTTTGTAATGTGACCCCAAACCAAGTGAATTGATTAGACAGACAGCCTTCAAAAGATAGGCAGACCTTGGCATCTGCCCAGATTTACCATTTTAAATGATACTGATAGTCTATGGCTGGGGGAAAAAAAAAGAATCTTAGTCAGGAGTGCAAATTCAAAGGATATAAATCAACTGTCAATAACACTGACTGAAATGTTTTTAAAGCTTTAACTCTCTAGAGGGGACCGTTGCTCAGAATATATAGCCTCTGCCATAAACACATATGCGGGTCAGATAGCTGAATTCTCAAGGAGAGCAGAACACGAAGGGCAAGTTGGGGGTTTCAGAAATAGAATAAATCTGGAGAGCAGCGAGATCTTAAGTCAAAAAATTATTTACTCAGACTCAGTGTCTTAGTTCAGCTAGGCTCAGCTAAATGTTAGGAAGCAAGCAACCAGAGTAAGCCAATCAATTCTAATGTATGAATGGCCATAACCTTCTTACACATGTTTGCACTTAAGAACAAATGTTTGTTAACTTAAATCCCTACTTACTGAACCTCAAACAGAGAAGCAAAACATATGTAAGCAAATCATTCTGACATGTGAGGAAAGACGCCTTTTTTTTTTTTTTTTCTTAAGAGAGAACGGGCACATGTGGGTGGCAGGGGAACCAGGGAGGGACAGAGGGAGAGGAAGAATCTTAAGCAGGTTCTATGCCCTGAGCTGAGCCCAGTATGGGGCTCCATCTCTCAACCCTGAGATCATGACCTGAGCCAAAACCAGGAGTCAGATGCTTAACTGACTGAGCCACCAAGGCACTAAGGAAAGCTGCTTTTGATGAGTTCATTATTGTGAGCCTCATCTTTGGGTTGGTATGTACCACAGAAAAATTCCTCCTTTGGCTAGTATTTTCATGGCTGCTTCTCTTTCTCTACTTCTATACCAATAAGGATTCTCGAATATAAAGACAACAATTCTTTTCAAAACATTGTTTTGGCATTGATGGTGGCTGAGAAGCTTCGTTGTTTGGGTGGGATAGGTAGGGCTACATATTTCTAAATAAATAGAAAGTTTTAATAATATATTTATTGCGCATGGACTATCTGTCTGGTAAAAAGAAAATTAACAAGAAAATTGAATTAGTATATTTTTTAAAAGTGGGTTTGTGATAAAGCCATTAGTCTCATTATTGCTAAATTCCATTGCAATGATTTTCAAAACTGGGTTAAATGACATTATGTATAAATATACTTCAGCATTAGGTTTTATGGGATCTTTGGCAGAGGATGAAATCACAAGGTTTAATGAATTGTCAAATAATTTTTCTTCACAATCAATTTATAATCCAAGAAGGAAACAGAGCCTCTAGTTAGATCAGAAGAGATTGTTAGAAGGATTGAGAATTGATAAGAAGCCTTGGTGGGTAAGTTGGTACTATTGGAACTAGACATTTAGAAGTTGTTCAGTTCTTAAATGAATTGTCAAAGGTTAGAAAGATCATTGACAAATTCCAATCAGAGTTCCTTTAGAATCATTCCTGGGATTGTGCTGTAAATAAAACATTTTGTCCAACATTGCTTTAGCAAGTTGGCATCACGGTTCTCCACTGCATCCTTAGATTTCCTTCATAATATGTTTCACCTTCAGCTTCTGACATGAGAAAAGAATGTTCTCTGATGATCTTAGTGCAAAATTTCATCCTATTTATGATACTGTAAATCATTCTCCTGGTAGTTAATCATATCTGGTCTCCGGAATCAGAGAGCCCTGGTTTTAGTCCTACTTATTTCACCCTCTGGGTGGGTCACTGGGGTCAAATTACTTAACCTCTCCAAACCTCCATTTTCTCACTTGTAAAATGGAGCTTCCCATCTTCTCCACTTTCTTTCTGCTATTTTTAACCACTGCCCTTGGTGCCTCACTGTTTGGCTCTAATTGCCAATGCCTTAGATCTTTCTCTACCTTTCTTCTCCCCCAAATGAAAACGTATTGTTTTATCCCATTGCCTCAAGGCCTTGTTAATGTGTTAGCTAACTAATAATTCCCCTCCCAGATAACAAAATGCCTTAATTTAGTGGGAGCAAACATTCCTTCTTAATGATAATGACTTATTATTTGTATAAAGATTTATAGTTTACAGTGCTTACACATATATAATCCAGTTAATTCACAGGGCACCTCTGAAGGAGGGCATTAGTATGTACATTTCGTGGATGAGGAAACCGACACTGATGAGAGGTCAAGTGATTTTTCTCAAGGATATGTGAATACTTTGGGATTCAAGTTCTAGGTCAGCTGGCCCTAAATCGAGAATTTGTTACACTTTACAGCTGTAATCAATGAAGTACTCAAGTAGTATTGAGAAATATGTGAATTTCAGACTCAGGGATGGCTGATACTGAAAAAATAACAATGCAGAGGTTCTAGCAGTCACTCAGCCACGTGTGTTAAGCCTGCCTGGGCCTCAGTTTCCTCAACTTCAAAATTCAAGGGTTGGAAAAAATGAGCTTGGAGCTCTACTTCAGCTTTAATAATCCGTGATTCTATGAACATATGCATTACAGTTGCAATTTCTACGCCAATTTTCATTTTCTTTTCCGTTTATATTAATAGTTTGCACGGAGAATTTGGTTATCAGCAAGTACAACAGTTTTTTCCAAATGTGTTATCATATATCCTATTTTTAAGAGAAGTGAAGAAAAAGCACAGAAAATCGAGTATTAAATTTGAAGATTCAAATAGCAGAGTGTAGCTATCAATTTCTCTGGACAAAACAACTTCAGTGGGACTCTCCTCTGTATCCAAAAGTGTTTAGTTTTAGGAGGGATGTCCATGGAGTAGTGAGGAAGGAAGGTGACACCACTTAGCCATCCCCATCAGCTGGGTCAACTTCAGCCATCAGTAGGGTAAATGCTGTGGAAAGAAGATCCTCAACATGCTCATGGATGAAATTTTAAAAAGTCAGATGCAAAACGGTATTAAGCCATGTAGTCAATACTGATGCTGCCTAAGTTAAATACAATTCTCTATTTATTATTATAAACCGTCCAAGAAAATCTGGCCCGATTTTATAGGACAGGCTAAAAGCAAAATTAAAGAAAAAGATGACATTTTGAAGGTTTTTTCCCCCCCATTAACACAACTAGGCTGGCTGAGCTGTGAAACTGTGATGGAAATATTAGAGCTGTTGTGCCTGAAAAAAATGCAGTGATCATTTCATTCTTCCTGTCTTTTAATGCTCCAGGGTTTTGGAGACGAATAGGAGCAATAAGTTCACTTTGCAGAATTAATGCAGTAATTCTTTATCATAAGAGCAGAGCATTACCTCAATCTGATTTTGCTACAAAATGGTTCAAAGTCTATTTTTAATGATGGCCCTAATTTGTTAACACCTTTTAAATTATTAATCCCCTTTATATTCAAGTAGTTATTGCATGTCATAACAATGTATCTATGCAGGGAAATTTAATAGTATTTTCTAGATGTCAAGAAAAGGCTTGTTCTGCAAAATGCTATTAAAACTGATAATGAGCTAAATATTTGCCATAGCAAACACTGAAATTACTATATCAATCAGCATTGGGCTCTCTTATTCAATAAACAGAAATTAACCTATTAACTATGCCTAACTTTCAGCAACAAGACGGTTGCTTTCAAGCATTTCTCTCCTCTTCAAATCTTTCTTTTTTTAAAACTACATATTAGCCTATAACATCAGAGTTTTGAATCAAATTCTTACTCTCAGTATTAATGGTTGAAATTCTAAGGTACACAAGATAGAATATGAATGTTTTGCTCTGGTGATTACAAATGTTTTTGACTTTCTTTTTAGATGACATCAACTTACACACAATAAAAATTACTGTATCTGATAAAGTCAAATACTCAAGCATTTAGAGCACCTTTAAAATATTTTTCTGATTTTGAGGGTTAAAAAAATGAATTATGGGATTTTACTAAGGCATAACTACAAGAAATATAATAGTGAAAAGTAGTGAAAGTGTCTATCATTGGTGATTTCTAGCTTTTAGATACTTAAAAAAAGAAATATAATAATAATATATAAAGGATGCATTTTTCATGCATGCCCCAAATAAAGATGTTGATCCAAAAGCACTTTACACATCATTAAAATGAAAGTCCCAATTTCTGCTGTGATTTAAGCAGGACAAGACAAAGGTATCTTCATATAGCGGTTATGTCCTAGTTCCAATTACCAACTTAGTTACACTTTGGGCTGATAATTAGTGTCATACAGAAAGGATGCAAAATTGGCTTTCATTTAGACACTCTTCTGTTAATCCTCATATAGTTTAAAGGCTTTTATATCTTCAGTTGCTTTTATAACTTCCAAGTTTCTAAACAAATTCCGTTGCACATTCTAAGTTTTTTTAAAATAAGGCTAATGTTGATGTTCAAATGATGAACTTTAGAGTTTACACTTGCAGTTAAACACAATAAAAATAATAAAAATAATATGCACATTGTGCTTTAAACTTTCTCAAAGCTTTTTGTGTCTGTTTTGTTACAACTCCTCTGAAGGAGAAGGGTATATATTATCTTAGCCGAATAGATCCAAAGGCAAAGTTAACAGAAGTTGTATGATTTGTTCAGCTAGTGGAGGCACTGGGGAAAAGATGTAGACTCGGTCATTTCAGGCTTATAATTCTAGTTCTCAACCCTAGCACCTCCTTGGAAGCACTTGGGGGGTTTTGGGTGCCACCCAGTTATGTCCATTTAAATCCAGATCCCTGGGTGTGGGCTATAATCTACATCAGTTGTTATAAGAAGCTGACAGAGGCAATGATATTGTACTAGTGTCATATGAGGACAAATGGGAGCTACACTTGTGAACATGGCATAAGGTACAGAGTTGTGGAATCACTATGTTGTACTCTGAAACTAACAACTTTATGTCAACTATACTAAAAAAAAAATTATGTATATCTAAAAAAACTGACAGGCAATTCTAAACTGCAGCCAGGGCTGAGAACCCTGAAGATCTTGTTAAACATGCAGATTCTGATCCAGTAGATCTGGGTAGGCCTGAGCTTCTGCATTTCTAAGATTCCCAGGTGATGTCCACATTGCCAAGCACAGACCACATTTTAAGCAGCAAGAGGAACCACACTTCCTCCTTCATATTAGTTTTCTATTACCACCTTGATGGGGAAACATTTTCACTTTTTTAAAAAGAGAATCTCTAATACTTAAGGAGTTAGGGGAAAGGATTTCCTTGAGTCGGTCTGTAATTTCTTTGACTTATGTAAATTGTAACTGCTTGACAGAAATACACTCAGCTGAATTCTGATCTTCAAGAAGTTCAAAATTAAGCATAATCTAATAAGAGATAGCATCCCTCAAATTCAGAAAACTTGGGATCAATGACCAAACCAGGCAAAGGTTGTGACTCAAAGCATGGATTCTTTTTTTTTTTTTAAGATTTTTTATTTATTTATTTGAGACAGAGAGAATGAGAGAGATAGAGCACATGAGAGGGGGGAGGGTCAGAGGGAGAAGCAGGCTCCCTGCCAAGCAGGGAGCCCGATGCGGGACTCGATCCAGGGACTCCAGGATCATGACCTGAGCCGAAAGCAGTCGCTTGCTTAACCAACTGAGCCACCCAGGCGCCCTCAAAGCATGGATTCTGCAATCAAACCTGGGTTTAGATTCCAGCTCTGTCACTCACTAGCACATCTCCTAATCCCCCTAAGCCTCAGTTTTTAATGTCTAAAATGGTCACGATGATATTTGCTCATTTGTTTGATAAATACATTCAAAGCCTACTCAATGCCAGGCACTGCTGTTCAGTGGTGAACAGGATAGACAGCCAAGGTCCCTGCCACCAAGAACCTTACCTGTACCTAACTTGTAATATCTTTGTAGGAATAAAAGGGACACTGCATAGAAATTGCTTAGCATAGGACCTAACATGTAAGGGCTCATAAATGTTAGTCATTATTTTATATTAGCTCTAAAGTCTTAGCAGTTATTATGTCCAATTAGCATATACCATTTTGATATGTTGATAGCCCCAATAAGGACAGAAACCATTGATTAAATATACTAATCATAATTTTGGATACAGAACAGAGCTTACAGGCACATTATGTGAATATGCCCAGGATCAGAGAGCTAAGCCTTCATTATTAAAAGAAATGCGTGGACTTTAGTTCTTAGTTTTATGGTCAATTTTTGGTCAAAGGCTATATGTTGTTTAGATGTTTCTAATAAAACTGATGAGTATACCTATACTTGTAAACGTGAACAATAAATTCAAGTGATGGTGATATTGCAAAAATATTTAAAATGTCCTTGAATGTACATTTATTGATAAAAGCTTTGTATATCTCACTAGCTTAGTATTTTTGGAAATGGTTCATTTAATTATGAAATATTTTCCTTTTGAAGCAGATTTTCCATTTTTTCTATTTTTAAAGAGATATTGTTTTTAAGAGACATAGTTTAAAATCTGAAATTTCTCTCAACTGCAGCTTTAAATGTGGAAAGCATAAAAGGAGGTAATTTTGCTAAAACAGCCTCTAAAGATGGTTGGGTATAAGAAGGGCACAGGATTAAAACACAAAATGTCAATATTCTCCTTTTGTATCAGACTTCAGGCAAGCTGGGCCATTTTCATAAGTCAGACTTCACAGGGGTGAAACACAGAAATACCCCATTCTAACAAATGTAATGACAGATATATTTTATACCAAGCTCCTGGTTTGCAACTTGAAGCACCTACAAGTTTTCCTGGATGAATTATAGATGTAGGGTACTAGGGCCTTCCCTGCTCTGTTCTCCTGGAATCATGGCCCCTCTGAGGAAGAAGATACTTCTGTGACCACACTAAGTTCACCGTCCTCGTTATCGAAAATAAAACTGAAGCACAGAGTTGTAATGCCTCTGCCAACCCACCCACCAGGTGGCAGAGCCAGGACTAGACCCCCAGTTGGTTCTTCATACACCGCCTGACTTTTTTTTTTTTTTAATTAGTAAAGAGGAGTTTATATCATTGTTGTTTATGTGCCTTGGATATTTTTGATTTGAGCAGAGAAGTTCTAAGAAGAGAAAAGATGTGTTTGTTCCAATAACTAAGATGGTATTTGAAAGTATAAATACCCACATAACCTTCCCATTTCCTTCCCATTACTTTACAGTAGGCTGTTTACCCTTCATTTACCTGTTCTTTGCCAACTCTCTCTTCTCTAGCTCCAATTTCCTAAGCTTCTCATTCTTCTCTTGTCTTGCTAGAGTTTGAGTTCTATAACTCCAAATATAGGGTATCTTTGCGATAGAATAGGATAGAATGCATGTGAGGTTTTTCCACTTTAGAGAAGCCCCTGAGCTACCAAAACAGTGAAAGAGCCAATAGGTTTTGTTCACTAACTGGATGTGGGCCATGAGGAAAGAGAAGTCAAGACGACTTCAAGAGTTTTGCCTTGAGAAGCCAGAATAATGGATTTATCATTTAACTTAGAGAAGATTGTTCCAGGAGCAAATCTGGGGGTGTGGGATGAGTGTGTGGGGATGAAAAAAATCATTTGAGATTCAAATGGCGAATAGATATCACTGAAAAGATGTCAAATGGGCAGTTGGCCATACTGACCTAGAGTTCTGGAACTATTTCAGTGGACACACAAACTCAGTTATCAATTACACTTCCCTTTTTATCTTTGTAATCTACTATTTCATTAATTTCTATTCTTTTTTTTACTATTTCCTTTTACTTTCTTTAAATTTATTCTGTTTTTCTAACTTCTTAATTTTTATGTTTAGCTACAAACATATTTTTATGTTTAGTTCATTAATGTATACACTGCCTCTTTCTTTTTTTTTTTTTTTTAAAGATTTTATTTATTTATTCATGAGACACAGAAAGACAGAGAGAGAGAGAGAGAGAGGCAGGCTCCCCATGGAGCAGGGAGCCCGATGCGGGACTCGATCCTAGGACCCCAGGAACATGACCTGAGCTGAAGGCAGACGCTTAACCAACTGAGCTACCCAGGTGCCCTACACTGCCTCTTTTTTAATACAATATCCAAGGTTATAAATTTCCCTTTAAGAGTTGCTTTAGCTCCATCTCATTAATTTTGGTATTTTCAGTTATTCAGTACTAAGAAATTCCTGATTTCCTTTCTGACTTTTTTTTTGAAAATGCTATTTAGAAATTTTTTTGTAATTTTCAAACAAGTTTTTGTTTAAATTATCCTAACTTAATTGTGCTGTGGACAGCAAACATTGTCTGTATGATATCAGTCCTATGGATTCTGTCAAGGTTCATTTCATGGACATTAATTTTTAAAAATTACTTCCCACTATTATAGTTTCATATGTGTTCATTACATCATTTAAAAATTTGTCTGTTTGAATCTTTATTTTTGCAGATGTTTTGGTTTGCTTAATCAGTTACCAAGAAAAAAATGTGAAGGTTTATATTATGATGGTAGAATTGAAATTTCTCCATGTTGATTCTATTTTCATTTTATACATTGACATGCTTTGATATTAGGCAAATTTACATTTAGAATATTATATCTTCCTGGTGAATTGAACCTTTTGTCATTATGTAGTAACTTTCTGTCTCCAGGGCTTTTGCTTTAAAGGCCTATTTTATCTAATAAATAAAAGATACATTGCTTTCTTTAGTATTTGCATGTGTATCTTTTCCTATTCTTTTATTTTTCATCCTTTCTTGTTAATACCATAGAGCTAGATTTGTTTAATTCAGTCTCATTTTTTTTTTAAAGATTTACTTATTTATTTGAGAGAGAGAGAGAGAGGCGATGGTTGGGGGGAAGTGAGGAGCAGAGGGAGAAGGAGAGAGAGACCTAAGCTGACTCTTTGCTGAGAGTGGAGCCCAATAGGGAGCTCCATCCACGTCTCTGAGATTGAGACTTTAGCTGAAACCAAGAGATTGCTTAACTGACTGCCTCACCCAGGTGCCCCTAATCTTTGTCTTTAATAGTGCACAAGATAGTTTAATAATTTAGTAAGTTTTTACTCATTGCTATTATGGGTTTAATTTTAGTATATTATTTAATGCCTTTTATTTGTTCTAATATTCCCTGTGTTTTATTTTTTCCTCTCTTCCCTCTTTTTAGTTTGTTTGGGCTTTTTCACCTCACTGCTTTCTTCCCCTCTACCAATCTATTTCTTTTAGTTATTATTTTAGATATGATATATAATCTAGTTTAAAAAGCTAAAAGTAGGGGCACCGGGGTGGCTCAGTTGGTTGTCTGACTCTTGATCTCAGCTCAAGTCTTGATCTCAGGGTCTTCAAGCCCCACATTGGGCTCCACACTGGGCATGGAGCCTACTTAAAAAATTAAAAAAGATTAAAAAAAGCTGAAAGTAAATTAATTTGTTTAACCTACCTTTCCATCCTGAATTATATGTAATTATTGCTTAGAAATTTTCCATCTTTTTTAAATCCCTCAAATTGATTTTATAATTTTTCTTTTTTAAAAAATGTTTAGTTGTACTTAATGATTTAGATTTACTCATATGTGTATCTTTTTCTCACTTTTCTTTCTGAATCTCAGATCTTCTGAGATTGTTTTCCTTTATTCTTTTTTTATTTTATTTTATTTTATTTTATTTATTTATTTGAGACAGAGAGAATGAGAGACAGAGAGCATGAGAGGGAGGAGGGTCAGAGGGAGAAGCAGACTCCCTGCCGAGCAGAGAGCCCGATGCGGGACTCGATCCCAGGACTCCAGGATCATGACCTGAGCCGAAGGCAGTCGCTTAACCAACTGAGCCACCCAGGCGCCCAGTTTTCCTTTATTCTTTAGTACATACTTTAGGATTTGTTTTAGTATGGTTCTGTGAGCATTGATTGATTGATTGATTTTTTTAATCTGAAAATCTTCTACCTTTGTTCTTGATAGATAGTGTCACTGGATTTATAATTGTAGATTGATTGTGATTTCTCTCATTATATTGAAGATATTATTCCACTGTTTCTTAACTTCCGTTGTTGTTATCTGTAGCTGACTGTGAATCTGTCATTTTCTAAAGATAATACTTTTTTTTCTTTTCTTTTTGGCCACTTTTAAGATCTTTCTTTTAATCTTTGATATTCTGAAGTTTTACTCTTATGTTTCCAAATCATAGATTTCTTCTTATTTACTTTGCTTGGAACATGTACTTCTTATATGTGAGTTCTCATTTCTTGGCAATTCTCAGCCATGATAGCTTTAAGCTGTTGCTTCTCTCCCATTTTCCATTATGTAACTTCAATTATGGACATTTTTACTCTATTTTTTGTGATTCTTAAACACTAGTCTATATTGTCTTTCTCCTTTATCTTTAACATGTTCTATTCTGGTATTTTCTTTAGAACCATTTTTCATTTTATCAACTCTCCATTTAGCTGATATCATCTGATGCTTAGCACATCTATTGCAGGTGTTTTTTTTTTAAGATTTATTTATTTATTTGAGAGAGAAAGAGAGAGAGGGAGAAAGAATGAGTGAGGGGAGGGGCAGAGGGCAAGAATCCCCAAGCAGACTCCCCACTGAGTGCAGAACCCAACATGGCGCTCGATCCGACAACCCATGAGATCATGATCGGAGCTGAAAGCAAGAGTCGGACACTTAACCAACTGGGCCACCCGGTGCTCCTCTATTGCAGTTTTAAAAATATTTTTATTATTTATCATATTAATTGGTCCTTGGCATACACCTTTAATTTTTTCCCTTGACTTTTAAAAAAATTTTGTGTACTTACTTGGTAAACACAACCCTAGGTAAGTCCAACTACCTTCATACTTGGCACCCTGTACCAGAGAATAGCTTAACTTGGTTTGAGAAAACCCCAAAAATGCTGACTGGTCTTTATATTCATGAACATTAACCTCATGTGGTCTACTAGATTTCCCTCAGAATAATCCTGTATTGACCTAGTTCTCAGATTCTTTCATTCTTCAAGAAAATAATTTCATACCTTCTTTTTTATCTTAAACCTCCCAATCTGATCTCTAGATAGTAATGATATTTCTTATTTCATTAAGAAAACTGGGGCAATTAAAAGATAACTTTGATAAACTTCTAGCACATCTACTCATTTAACTTGCTGTGCGCTCACACTCTTGTTTCAATGGGGATGTGTCCATGCTGCCATCAAAGTCCATCCCTACTATTTGTGTAGTAGATCTCATTCCCTCTTGCCTAAACAAGAATATCACTCCAACATGTCTTCCTGTTTTCACCATAATTTCTTCCATTTCTATTGGATCATCTCAACCATGAATTCTGGGACCTCATATCCTATCACTTGTCTTCCCGCTCACCTCTCTTAAAGCCAAAATGACTTCTTTGCTGTTTCTCAAACATAAAAAAGCATGTTATATTTTAGGCCCCTAGGTATTTTCCTTACTTTTTTTTTGCCAGCTTAGTCATTCACTTTTAAGGTCTTTAAAAATTTTGTTCTGCATTTCAATGGAAGTAAAATGTTTCATGGATATATAGTCATCTGTGCTTTTTTCTCCTCTCCACCGTTAGCTGCTCCTCTAGAACCCAACCTTCACTTAGAGAATGAGCCTGGTCTGAGACTTCAGCCATTTTTCCCTTTTCTCTTTATGCTCTCTCAAAGCTATTTTGTGAAATACCACCACTTCAAATGCTATCCATAAGCTATGACTCTCAAATCTGTGTCTGTAGCCCAGTCCTCCCCTCTGAGCTCCAAACTTACATATCCAACTCCTGCTTGAAGTCTGTAGTTGAGAATCTGTCTAATAACATCTTAAACATCTAAAACATAACACATCCCAAAGAGAACCCTTGATTTTTCCCAGTCAAAATCATCTCCACCCAGTTGCTCAAGCCAACAATTTAGGAATCATCCTGAATTTCTCTATTCATCTTCAAATGTAATTTATCACATGCTAGTTCTGTACAAAAATATATCTCAAGTTTCAGAGAGGGACAGAACTACAGTATGCCATTTGCTCTTTCTTTTTATTTGATTTACTTTCAGCGGAAATTAAGTTGGAAAATCTCTTTTCCACTTTGCTTTCTGTATTCTGCATGTTGAGGTTCTTACAAATTCCCTGTTGCAGAAAAGCAGCCGCACAGGTACACACACCCAACGGCAACAACTATATCCACATCCAGGCACAATCATTACCCCATGTTTCCATCTGTACATGTGTGAGTACCCATTTCTACATCAGAAAATAAATAGACTATACATTGAGTTTGTTACTAGAAATGATGGACAACAAAGAATGACTTTGTAAAAAACAGTTTCAAAATGCTGTTCTAAGATTTATAGGCTGGGCAGCAACAACCTTGAACAATGAGAGGAGGAACTTAAGTCTGAAGTGTATTTGGGTCTCGATATAACCTGGTTAGAATCCCTGTAAAGATAAAGTATAAATACAAGAATAAAATAAATGTCTCATCCCAGAATTACTGTGTGAGAACTTTTGAAAAAGATTTTATAATAATCATTTATTGCCAACTTCAGTGAAATATCCTGGTTATAATTGATAGCATTTCCTTTATAATTTGATTCCTTCCAATAAATTTCCAAATTTTCCCCAACAATTTTTAGCAATCCCAGTGTTTAGGTATGGTTTGATATCATAAACAAATAGGAGCAATACATTTTTAAAGGAATTCACTGTAGCTTAGAAAAAGCTTTGAAATAGTATTATAAATTGAATACAAGCAAAATATGTGGTACATTCTTAAGCTACTTTCATTGGTAAACATTATATAATGCTTGATATCTATTAGCAATTAAAATACTGACTTAATTAACTAAATGTTAAAATAAAAGTAATAGATAATGTGATTCTCTGTTTTAATTTTTTGCCATGATAGCCATTATAGTCTGGGATTTTAGAACAGATTAGAATTAGATTAGATTTGGTTTTATCTGGCTCAGTCTGGGCATCACTACATTTACTCCCCAGTCATTGGCTCTCAACTATTGGTGAAACTGCCAAGGGCTCATTTTACTTCCTTTACATTGGTTCTGAATCTCCTCTTAATGGAAGACTACTCTGGAAGCTAATCAAAATAAGATTGAATTTATAGGTTTTCATGTAGAATGGAACCACCCGCTATTTCCACTGCTTTTCGAGCCTCTTATAACTAGATAGCTGAAGCTAGAAAGTGAATCTTAAATTCAACACTACATTCAAATAATCTTTTTGGTGGATAAGATGTTATATTTCACCCCCACCCCATCTTAATAATGACATTTATAGCTACTTGGGATTCTAGACCTGTAGAGGTTCTCAAAAGTTGGAATATTTTACAATTTGAAAGTATTATATATAGTTTTACTTTCTTTGAAGTGTCGAGGATAGTAAACACAATTCTAACTCAAAATTTTAGCTTTAAGAGAAAGCAAAGAACATTTAAATGTGTATCAATTTTCAGTATGGGAGATAAAAGAAAATGTTTAAAGCATAAAGTTACCTACTTCCTTCTAAAATCCTCCCATTTAAAATAAAAGTGACAGTATGCTTTGTAGTAGACTTTCACAATATTTTAATTGAATTTAGTTGTGAAAGGGCAATTCTAGAGAGATAAAATTTTCAGATTTGCTAAAATTGACCTGCTTCCCCCAAATTAAACTTCATGGAATATTCTTTTTTTATTTTTATTTTATTTATTTGAGAGAGAGAGAGAATGAGCATGAGTGGGGTGAGCGGCAGAGGGAGAGGGAGAAGCATGTTCCTCACTGAGCAGGGAGCTCGACATGGGGCTCTATCCCAGGACCCTGGGATCATGAAGCTGAAGGCAGATGCTTAATTGACAGAGCCACCCAGGTGCCCCACTTTGCGGAATAGTCTTTTTAAAAGTACCTTTCAGGAGTCCATTGTGAAGCAACAAAGGGAAACCTTGCCTCATGGGCTGGGACAACCCATTCCACCCCTACTTCGCCACCCATACAAACAGAGCAGACAAAAAGATGGTCTTGTAGGGCTCCTATGGTGGCCCCTGAAGAACCCATGGCTGCTTCTCACTGGGCCACATGAGCATCCTCAACCGCCTGTCCATGTTCTGCTCACAGTGCCTCACTCCTGGGCCAGGTCCCTATGCCAGTAAGGGCCCTCATGCTGTGGTCCCATGGGCCACCTCTCCCAGGTCTGCCGTCCCAAGCAGAGACGCCAGCTCTATGAGGGATCACCTTAGAAATACTTCCTGGTGCTGCAGTAATATGACTCTGCTCTTGCCAAGTTCTTGGCTAGGACAGCATCTGAGTTGTACCAAGACTTGTACCCCAGACCCAAATTCCCCCAGAGCTTTGAGCGCCTCCCCACTTCTCGCCACTTGGGGCTCCACTCCAGAGCCACCTTTTTGGATGAGGTCTTCTCTGCTCTGTCACTGTAGCCAAAGTAACTCCCTGCTCTCCACGACTTCTCCCCATCTCACACCCTGCTTTCATTTCTGCAGAACAACTGCTACTCTCTGAAAGGATCTTCTCTATTTCTTTATTTGCTGGTGTGTGTTCAAATGCATTGAATTTTTAAACACTGTAACCCCTGCACCTAGAAAAGTCTCCCTAGCACATGGCTGGTGCTCAATAAATCTTTGTGGAATGAATGAAAAAAAAAAAAAAAAGGACTTTTCAGTCACAATGCATGGGTGGAGACCACAATGTCTCAGTCATCTCAGTAATACATAGGGTTAGGGATCTTAATGGGTATAGCATGGTCAAATGAATAATTTTCTGAATTAACCTTTCTAAACTTGGTGTGTATGTGTAGGTGGTATGGGGACCTTAATTTTCTGCATTAAAAAGGCACATTCTTATTATTTAAATTGCTTAAACTGTTTAGTAAGAGCAAAAATAAGAAGCATGTTCTGTTGTGCAATCTGTTGAGGTCAGCAGTTTGCAGCTGTCTTCCAGGGATCATGGGTCCCATTTGGGCAAATAAGATGAGACATTCAGGCACGTACATAGTGGGGCAGTATCTGTGGGAATTTCTCTCTAGGACTAAGTGCTCTTTCTTGGGATAGTTTCTGCTTCTACTGTCTGAGGTTTCTCATAGCTCTAGATTTACCTTTTCTGGAGTCTACCTCTTAAAATGCTGAACTAAATATTTATTTAATATCTTATATATTAAATATATGTGTATATCTCACTGCACCAGGTTTTTCACACTCAATTCTTTCCATAGTTCTGTAAAGTTGAAATGATTTCCTCGTATAACAAATTACAAAATGGAAGATCGATAGTAAATGGCTGGGCCTGTATTAGAATCCATTGTCTCATTATAAATAACTTCTTTTGATTGCATCCTGGGGAACTGGACTTTATAGATTTGCATGAGTCTCACAAACAAAATATCCTGACAATCTGGGATTTGAGGATTATAATAGTCAGATAAATTTTGTGTAATTTACTAGTTAGACGTGCATGTGCGATATAAAGTATGCAAGAAAGGTAATGGCTTATAAAAAAAGAAAATGGCAGCAGACATACTTTGTTATAAAAATACATCCTCGGGTGCCTGGGTGGCTCAGTTGGTTAAGCGACTGCCTTCAGCTCAGGTCATGAT
Organism: Mirounga leonina; assembly: GCF_011800145.1. Classification (NCBI taxonomy): domain Eukaryota; kingdom Metazoa; phylum Chordata; class Mammalia; order Carnivora; family Phocidae; genus Mirounga; species Mirounga leonina. Next base: position 38,576,955 of record NW_023270454.1, on the reverse strand, counting down.
CCGAGAGTCTTGGGATCGAGCCCCACATGGGGCTCCCCCTGCTCTGCGGGGAGCCTGCTTCTCCCTCTCCCTCTGCCTGTCACTCCCCCTGCTTATGCTCTCTCTCCGTGTCAAATAAATAAATAAAACATTAAAAAATAAAAAAAATAAAAATACATCCTCCCCTTCTTGAAATAATAACATATATTCAGAAATACATTCGACAACATATTGTCTGGAGCAAAACGTGGAATGCAATGAAATATATAACCAGATGTGAGTAGAAAAATTGCTAGGTTGGATAATCCAGTATTAGAGGGCTTGATATTTTTCCAAATCAAAAAATATATATCCCAACCCCCCCCCCAGAGATTACATCATATTGAAATGAATTAACTTTCATTTCAACCTCAAGAAAAGGGATTGTAAGAATCGCGCTCTGAACAGAAGATTCCTTTCCTTTAACACTCCTGAAGCTGAGATTTTGAAGGCACAGTAAAAAATACGGCTGAACTCCAGTATCTCTAAACAGATGATGGTTGAAAACACATGTCATTTTATAGTTTAAGGCTAAAATCTGGAAATGTATATGACACATGGGTACACTGTAAAGTTTGCTTGGCACAGTATTAAGTTAATGTAAGGACTATATAATGAAAGATTTATTCAATAAAGGCAAACATTATATAAAACCCACTCACTATATTGGGGGTTCGGTAGGACTTCATTACAAGCAAGGTTCACTAATGTGTTACTCCAATACTGCATTATCTCAAATTATTCACCTCTGGTATAGGACTACCAGAAAATGAAATTTTATCACAGGAGTATTTTGAAATGTTTTCACTTTGGTATCTTTAGAAAATGAAATCCACCTAGCTGTGTACATGCTGTGCCTCTCTACAGGTCTTTTTATACACGTATAGATTATTAGATAAATTCGACAGAAGAAATTCAATGGTAAGCTAAACGAGAATTCTGATAGCTACAAGAAAATCTTGACTTTTAATTTTTTTAATAAACAAAAAACTAAAATGAGAACCACAAGCAAATTTCCAGACCAGTTGCTACTAGGAAGCAAATAAAATAAAAGACAAAACAGGAACAGCTATTAAACATGCTATTTAGCCAGTAACACATGGTACCTACAATGACATCTTTTTAGATGTAAAACACTTATTCAAAAGAGAATCTGTGGTGCAACTGTCAATTGAAAATTCTACATTTTTATTTTTACTTCTACAAGTTAATTTCTGAAGTTCGGATTTAATACACACAGAAAACACTGAAACTTCTACTGCTTTGTAGCACATTTCTTCACTTCTTTTACACAGTAGTCTTATTTTGTCTCCTAATAGTCCTTTCCCTGCCACCTTTGTGCAGAAAGCGACCACTTCAGAATATTTAGTTCATTATTTTATAGATAATAAATATTTTGTCTTGGCCATTCATATGGGAAATCCTATTTAAAATTAATGGGTTATTGAAAGTGCATTAATTATCAAGAGAAGGGAACAAGTAAAATAAATACCAAGATAAAATGATTGTTAATTACATTCCTATAAAGTTACTTAAGAAGTAAAATATTTATTATGTAACTAGTTTTCTGAGGTTACTGTGTTAGAGAAGTGTACAGAGAAATAAATTAGGGAATACCACACTGGATGCAGCAACCAACTCATTGTTTTGTTTAGTAAGAAATGATAGTGAATGATGATGAAAGCCTTTTCTTTTTTTTTAAATTTTATTATGTTATGTTAGTCACCATACAATAGATCATTAGTTTTTGATGTGGTGATCCACGATCCATTGTTTTTGTGTAACACCCAGTGCTCCATGCAGTATGTGATCTCCTTAATACCCATCACCGGGCTAACCAATCCCCCCTCCCCAAAGCCTTTTTCTTATGTCAGTGTAATCTATTCTATGATATAAAATGCTATCCATCATAGTGTTTTGTTGGTTTTTTGTTTGTTTTTGTTTTTTTAATTTTTTTTATTATGTTATGTTATCACCATACATTACATCATTAGTTTTTGATGTAGTGTTCCATGATTCATTGTTTGCGCATAACACCCAGTGCTCCATTCAATACATGCCCTCTTTAATACCCATCACTAGGCTGACCCATCCCCCCACTCCCCTCCCCTCTAGAACCCTCAGTTTGTTTATGATCTCACTGATATGTTTTGTTGTTTTTAACACAACCCGATAATACCAGGGAAATGTCTAGGAGAACAGAAAATGACAAATCCAAATCAATTTATTTTGTAATTATTACTTCGCTATGAATGACTATTTACTATAGAATACAGAAGCCTGAAGGAAAGGGACTTTGTCTAATTTAAATTGATCCAAGTTTTAATAACCATGGGTATCCAAGTTAACATCAGAAAAAAGAGAGAGAGAGAGAGAAAAAAAAGGAAAAAGTTTTGAATTGAAACAGATAACCTGAAAAGACTTTATAAACCTGGAAACCGGTGTGGTCCATGATTTTGTCCCAGGAGGGGAAAAGGAGTCCAAACAACAAAAGCAGTTGAAGTATAATTCAAATTCTTGCATTTTTCAGGTATCATTTACAGAGATTCATTCATAATCCAACATACCACATCATTGTCTCCCATTTCCTTTTTTGCACTGTTCCTTTACTCTCTCCACACCACCCCACGACTCCATCACACCAACTTTGTCTCCTCTTTCTCTGGCTCAGCATCTTAGTCTCTAGCCCCATTCACCTTCTTCCTTCTCTTATGAGTGACTTAGCCTCTATGCAAAACAACTTAGCCTTTCCCTCAGCCAATGAAAATCCTTTTCCTTTGGGTTAGAGGAGGAGGAGAAGGGAAACTGAGCTTGTAAGAGAATGAAGGAAGATGGTAAACACTCACCCATTAACACTTTTGTTTAAGGCACCATAGGAAGAGGTTTTATTGCAAAATGTAAATTTAAAATAACCTGCTATGCCTTAACATAACCTCACTATCTGTTCTGGAAAAAGATAGTCATTTAAAAGGTGCATTAGTAGAGTCCATGGTTTCAACTGTTCATGATATTTTTGGTGTTTCTCAACTGAGAAAGGAGCTGAATCCCAAGAGAAGAAAGAGCACTGACTGCTTCCCCTCTAAAGTGGTAAGGGGCAGCTTCTTATTTTTAGTATTACAGTAATATCTCTGATATTTGTCTTTTCTATTTGTGCTAAATAATACCATTTGTTTTAGGATACAGCAGGACACATTTTACAAATATCTTAATTACTCTTTCAAGATAAAAAGGGGAAGATAGGATCCACAGTTAATGAAAATATAAGAGCAATTAACCTAGGACCTTACTCTCAAATGGCATTTTTAACTAGCCAGCTAGACTCATTTCTATTCCTAAGCTACCTAAAGACTTGTGAAATCGACTGAAAAATTAACTCAGTAGCTTGAATTCATGATTGAATATAGTATCCCCTCATTTTTCCAACATCTTTTTGGATGGTAGAGGGTAAACTTTTTAAGTAACTTAAATTTACTCCACTAAAGTACCAAAATTGAAAACAAAATAAAAAATAGTGGAATTGTTACAGGCAGTACAGTAAAACGGAAGGAGGGTGAGATGTGCTCATTATAGATATGCATTTAAGTTCTCATCCTACCACTTACTCTGTCTGGCCTGGGGTAGGACATTTCACCTCCCGTGAATTCAAGTTTCTTCATCTGTAAAATGAGAAACTGAACTAAAAATCTTGGGAGTCTTTTATATCACTAGAGTTCTGTTAAAGAAAATTTCCTTAAAATTCCTCTGCATTTCCAAACAGACTAATAATGAATGTAATTTAATCTTTTCTTGGTGGCTGAGGGTCACCAATAGAAAAATTAATTATATGATATAGTTAAAGGCTGTTGAGTTTATAAGATCTCTTGTTCCCACACAAAATGGCCTCAGACTGCTGAGTGCTTATATAAGTGGTTGTGTGTGTGTGTGTGTGAATCCTCTTTTTATTTTCAGCTATTGTTTACTGATGTTTTCACTGTGTCTGTTCATAACATGCTGCTTTGTTTTTAATACATTTATTGAGGGGTAAAATACTCTTCTATAAAGTAGGTTGCAATTGCCTTAAGCAATAGCAGCAAAGTAAATGTTTGGTTTCTTGATGTCACCAAAGTTTGACTAACAGGTGAGGTATTTCTTTTACTCTCAAACAGTAAATCCATTTTCTTTTGTTCTGTCCTCCAAGAAGATGGAGGATAGTCATTACAGTATCCTTTCCTTAATGCCACCTGGTTGAAGACAGTGATTAAGTCATTAGAGAACCTTTCCCCACTGTCCAAACTAGTCTCAACCTTTACTCAGGTGTCACATTTTCCAACTAATTCTTCTTCATTATAATTTGATAAATTGCCCTCAATGCTTTCACGTGTTTCTTAAACTGTCTGATTTCAAAATCAAAACTACAGTTTAATAATAAAAGATTTGCTAATTTCTATTAACATTTCTGCTAATATGTCTTAAAGTTCTTAAAGTGATGTTAACACTTTTGATATTATTTCCATTTTACTAATGATAGATATGACAATACACACATACTCCCAACTGAAATAGTAAATTTGGTTGGCTGGGGAGACTGAAAGAATGTTCCTAATAGTTATTTATAAAGCTTGGTATTAGTAGCTTCAATTCTTCTGAGAAATAAAACTGATGAGTGGGACTGTGTTTTGGAATCAGGTCAGAATTTTACAGCAAGAAGACTCTCCCTCTCCTTCTTCCTCCAGTGTGCTATCTTTAGAAGTCGCCTCTCACCTTATGGGTATGTGTACGGTATAATGCAGGGGTGGTCGCTGTTTGTTCTGCTATAATAGTCTGACAGTACCAGGTAATACTTTGGTAATAATTAAAGCTGTGTTTGAAATACGTGCTTTAAAATAACATATTTGAATCAACTTGTAAAGCTTAATCCATTCTACTTATACTTAATAGAAAGATTATTTGGATCTCACCTCATTTGTTTTAGGCACACAGAAAACCACAGCACCATGCTCTGCCCTTTGGACCAGCAAAATTTCTACTAAATTCTCCCCACTGAAGTCCTACTCAGAAATCCCAATGCAGTAAAAAAAAAAAAAAAAAAAAAAAAAAAAAATCCCAAGGCAGTCTCATATCACCACCTTCGGCACAATGAATTAAACCTCAGTTTCATTTTGAAATCCTATTTGTTTTTCTATTTTGACATAGCATAGGGGAACAATCTGTTTTCCTTTCTATAGTCTACTACTATAACATCTGTAACTATTTGGCTAACATGGTGATCAATGTCCCAGAAACAGTGTATAGGAATTGAAAGAAGTGACTGAATACCAGTGAGAAAATCTGTATAAAATTTAGGAGCTGATATTTAGGTTCAGAAAAAAAAAAAAAAAAACCCAACTATAAGAGTCACATAACTAAAACAAGGAAAAATCACATTTTAGATATGTGGTTTTTATTTAAATATTATTTAAGATAAAATCTGTTTCTGAGAGCCATTGAACTCCCTTATAAAGAGAAGACAGAAAATTGTTCAAAATAATATGAAGGTAATGGTACATGATAAATTTCAGGATAAATTTCCAGTAGTCTGAGTTGTTGGGATAAATTCCCATAAGCTTAAAAGTGGGACCAATGAAAGAATCTTATAAAAATCATGCTCAAACATAACGCAAGATAATTTTATGCACACCTATTATATTTCTCATATGTCATCTTATAAATTTTGTGAGAGTGTGTGTGTGTGTAGAGGGTTGAAATGGTGGTAGTGATAGTGAATTTATTAAGCCAAATATTTGAGCTGTTCTCCCCAAAGGGGGGGGGGAATTGATTTCCATGATTGTTTGCTATTAAGACTCAAATACATCCACCATGCTTAGGTTTTCTCTTATGCTTTTCAATTTTTGACAGCTGTCAGTTTTCAGATATAATTACTTTACCTAAGCATCACAAACACTGCATTAGTATCTTCAGAAAATATACTGTGAAAGTGCAGTTTCACTGTCCCAAATCAATTACTGCATTCTTAAACTTGCAGTATATTCATTTGTGGGTACTGAGGCAGCCAGCGGGAGGGTGGTGATTGGAGTATAATGTCATGTGTAGCAGGAGAGAAAGATGAAAAGTGTTTTCTGCTTAATGGGTTGGTATTAAGTAGGTGGGAATGGCTTCTAATTAGCCAACAATTGCTGTGTTTTCCAGTTTCCCTCCTTTCCCTCCTCCTGTCGGTCACCAGCTGCCAATCTGCCCCCATTTTTTTTTTTTTTTTTTTTATTTGGAGTTCATTGCTTACTGCAGTGAAAGCCTTTGTTTAAGAAAGAGGGCTCCCAGGGTCTCAGCTGCCTGGGTACAGCTTGCTGCCTACGATGAGTAGCAACTGTCAGTTTATTTTACCTCAACCTTTTCATCATTCTGTTGAAACTGATCGACTGAAACCACCTGAGAGACCTGAGGATTCCGTCCCTATAAGTCATTAGCTAGGGCTGCAGTCTCACACCACATAGCAAGTCAACTGAACACTTCCTGAAATACAGTCCACTTTAACCCCATGTTTCCCCATGAACACAGAAGGATTCTGTCCCTTTTTTGTTTTTGAAGCTGAGTCGATGGGAGGCGATTCCTTTGATGTACAGACATAAAAGTCAGGATATTTCACTTTGGCCAAGGGAGGAGGATAATGTCCGGGTGACAGGCTTTGCTACAGGGACACCACTGATACTGGGATGGGGAGCATTGTTTCGTCCACAGCAAAAGTGAATATGGAAATGGAAAACATTTTACAAAGTGACTTTATAACAACGGGGTCTTCAGCCCAATTCTTTACCAACAGCAAATGGGCCAGACTGAAGCCTGATTTTGTATGCGTGTGATCCATACTATAGCTGCTTAGCGGGCTTCCTATTTCACTTTAGAACCTAGGAAAGGAAAATTTCCCACACACTTTAATGATACTTTGAAAACCTTTTTAAAGAGGTGTCATCTAACCTGTTGTATCCAGAATGCATCAAAACAGAAGGACATAATGAGAAATTCCTGGCATGCCACAGTGGAGGATGACGTTTAGTGAAAATCAATGATGTGCAAACCTAGTGAAAAATGATGCTGTTATATGCCACTTAGAATTGGAGCGTTGTGAATAGGTGCTATTTAACCACATTTCAACATGGGTAGCGAGGCTTCTTGGGGAAGTGAAATTTTCAAAACATTTGAGGAGAAGGGAATGGTAACTGAGCAGAGAAAAAGACGATTATTTCTGATAAATGATGTGAAGTAACAAATAACAATTGGGATTACAGAGGAAGAGTTCCAGGTTCGCTTGATTTCAAAATAAATACCTAAAGCCTGTGAAAGGAACAGGTGTACTTATTTATTTATTTATTTATTTTTAAAAGATTTTATTTATTTATTTATTTATTTATTTATTTATTTATTTATTTATTTATTTGAGAGCGAGCGAGAGAGAAACAGCATGAGAGGGGAGAGGGTCAGAGGGAGAAGCAGACTCCCTGCTGAGCTGGGAGCCTGATGTAGGACTCGATCCCAGGACTCCGGGATCATGACCTGAGCCGAAGGCAGGCGCTTAACCAACTAAGCCACCCAGGCACCCCAGGTGTACTGATTTAAAGTGCTTTTCATATTTCATATGTGAATGTAGAATTTTGCTGAGAAATGTTATCTGAAGACCCACTCAGTGGGCTTACAGACATGTGTGAAATATCACATATTCATGCAGAAAAGCTAACCTGGCATTAATGTCACTTTAAAAACTGAAAACACTTTAGAGCAGTGCTCACACGTAAGAATCACCTGGTGAGCTCGTCAAAGGCAGATTCTCAAGCCCCCGCACTGGAGATTCATAAATCTGTGGTAAGGCCTGGAAGATGCATTTATAACAACTCCTCCCACCACCAATCAGGGCAAGTGGTCCTTGAGTTGCACCCTTGAGAAACTGCCTAAGGCTTATCGTGAGGTTTAATTTTCCACAGGTATTTTAAAATATTTGCATCATAATAGAAAATGCAACAAACAGAACAATTTTAATTTCAATGTCATTTTTTCCTCATAATAATCTTTTACTTATAATTGCTTTAAAAATCATGAAAACATGAAATAGACTAAGCTAAACTGCAAAAGAGAAATCCCCAAGAGCTTCATATGTCGTAACTATTGTTTTGTGAAACTCTAGATTCAAATACATATTCTATGTCACAAGGCAACATATATTTCTTACTGTAGGTTTTCGTCAAAAAGGCCACTGCTTTACAACGTAGTCAGAGTCCCAGCCTCAGAACTCAGGGAGAATGTTCTATCACAGCTGGAATCCAAAGTCGTCACTATGACCCGAAGGGCCTAAATTAACTGGGGCCTGCTTGAAACTCAACTCTTCCTTCTCTCCTCCTCACTCAATTTGCTCCCACCATACTGGGCTGCTTCTTGTCACCTGGATGTCTTCTCCAGGCCCTCCTAGAGAGTCACACGCCTTGCTCTGTCACTTCAATCAGGTTTCTCTGCAAACCACGCCTCTTTTGAGGGGCTTCTCTGAAACTTCTCTTTAAAGCAGTACCCCTCTCGCCCAATCACTGTCCTCTTACCCGCTTTATTTTTTCTTCATAGCTCTTAGCACTACTTCTAGTGATTGCCGCCCAGCATCTAAACCTCCTTTCCAATGTTTAAGAAATTCTCTACTTTATAAATTTCAACGGAAACCTGTTCTCAGTCCGGGCACTGAGAAGTCAGCTCGTACTCACTTTCCCAGCTTCCCTTGCATCTGGGCAGAGTCATGTGAGCCAGGCCCCACCAATCAGCTGCATGCACACCAAACTCGGCTTCAGGAGCTGCGGCTTGTTGAGCTGGGCTGCGCAGAATCCAACCCGGCAAGGTGTGGCGTCAGGCAGGATTCTGTATTGTAAAGCTTCCTTAATAGTTCTCATGACAAGAAATTAACTTGCCAACGTGTATGTGCTAGTTAATTTTTTTTCCTAGACATTGGCTTTAGAACAAGCAAATCTGAAAGACTTGCCATATACATTTTTATTCATAGACTAGTATCCCTGTTACCAAGTTTGTGTAAATATTTACGTGTCTCTAGTTACTGAATTAGACTTCAGTTAGATCTATTTGTGAATATAGATCATTGAGTGTCTAGGTATTTAAAATTTGCTTTAATTTTAATATAAGGCTTGATCTTTCTGTTTTACTTCAAATCAATGTGCTAAAGAGAGTAAAAAAGAGATCCTGAAGAAAGAGCAGTAGATAGGTTTTGGTCCACCTATCTTTTACAAATTATATTTTTCTTGGCATGTACAGAGAAAGCTACCCAGTACAAAGCTGATTTATTTTTTTTAAAAAGGAAAATTCCTATGTTAGATATAGAAGGTGACAGTATTATGCATAATTATCTATGCAATTACACTTGCACATGCTTGAAAATTTTTAGCCAGGAATGCTTAATAACATTTGCATGGTTAAATGAGACAGCAGAAACAACTGGAAAGGCCTCAGGGCATGGTCATCTATTTAAGCATCCACTTGGATTTTCAACATAATTAGTCATATAATTGTGTGCCTAAACTTAGTAGATTCATGTAAGTAATTATAAATTATTAAAAAGCTGTGCATGTGTTTTGTTCTCTATTTCCTGCCAATCAAATTACTAAGGAATATACTATGTTCACATTTCATCATATAAATCTCCAAATAAAATTACAATGTAAAGCCTTGAATGAAGGTGAATAAACAAGTGAATCCATTCAGGTGAGATATAGTTAATATAGTTATGTGGACATCCATATTTGTAGAAAGAATTCCTATAATCAAATCACAACAGAAGTCTGTTCATCTATCCCTATTAAGAGTTCTAAGAAAAATGTTTCTTTTGCTTATGTTGTATTCGACACAATGAATTTTTTATGTTTATTAATTTTGTTTTTTAACTTGAATTAATAGCTGAAGGTTGGACATAATAGCTTCCTTTAGTATAGCTGATTTCCTTCTTTTCATAGATCTTTTAGTGGGTAAAGGTAAAAACTTAGGCCAAATAAATCTGAACAGTAAAAAATATTAACCCCCCAATTTTATGATGGTCATTTGATCTAAAGTCTCCCAGTTTTTCTCACCAATTGACTTCCTGACTACTGATTTTGAAGCTTCATTTTATTTCATACTTCTCCATTGCTTTTTTCCCCCATTGTCATTTTAATATCTGGGTTGAAAATGTGGAGATTTGAGGAAAACTGTGTATCCCTTCTCAGGAGCTCATCTAATAAACAAGACTAGAAGACCTCTGAAAGTGTTGAACTAAATTTCCTTTGATAAAAGTGCAAATTACACCTTATTAACTGCTGATACAATGGAACACATAGTCTTAAGATGGAGAAATCAGACTTATTTCACTAAAGGCAAACATTAACCAGCCTTTTTCTCATTTTGGGTACCTGATTCCATGTTAGAAGTCAATAAATGCAAGCCCTTAGAGGCATCACACTTAAATGAGCTAACTTTAGTTTTCCCTCTTGGTTTGACAAAGTCCAACTTTGATTACCTTAAGGGCACGATGAGAGAACCTCTATTTGCTCAGATTTTTTGATTACAGGTTAGAATAAAATGAAAGGAAGAAAATATCCGAGTATATTGTAGTGATAAAGGACTTGGAGATGGTGAATATTGGTAGGTGCTTTTAATATTTATTTCATTGTGACAGTAGGTCAGAGGATTCAGAAAGTAAATGTGTTCAGGTACGTTTGCAGTATTTCAAGGATTCATTTCAGGAAGGTCAAGACACTGGTCAGTATGGACTGACATTAAGATTAAGAAATATGCTAGCATTTCTTCTGATTAGATTCTTGCTCACCATTTCCCGCACTGAGCACGTTGTTCCCATCCCCCGGAGGTAGACATCACCCATGAGAAGTGAAATATACATCCATGCTCTGTTAGTTAAGTGAATCATTATGAAAAGGCATTATAAATAATTTCTAATTTCTAAAAGAACATTTGTCATGAAAAGTATATTTCTATTAATTATGTTAAAGAACCTAGACTATAAAAAAATTCACTCTTATCTGGGAGTTAAAAATATAGGGAAGGCATTCTTTAAAAGAATTTAAAGGAAAGTGAGTCCTGGGACCATGGATATAATTTTTGATTGAAGTTGTGGTTAAAAAAATAAAAATTCATAATAATAAGAAAACAAAGGTGAGAAGTAATTAGAAAAACTCCCACACAGTACCCCAAGTCAGGGAAACTTGGGAAAAAATTAGAAGTTAACAAAATATGTTCCTTCAATATGTTCACGTTTTAAATATTAATGTCAGTTCTTTCAGAAGAAATCGTATGGATTAAGGATCACCTGAATTATCCCAATAGAGCTTTCTTAGAGAAGGCTTAAATACATGTCTGAGAAGATTTTTTTTGCCCCCAAATTCTAGCAATGGTAGGGAAATGTTTACCTAAATTGGCACAGTATTTGGAATAAATGACCACAAGTAAAAGGACATAGATGGAAGCAGGGGTGAGACCCCTCACTGGGAATGAGAAAAATATAAATGGGTGACAATGGAATTCTCTCAGAACTTCAAACCCTAGCCTTGTACTGGTACAGCTCAGGGATTTATTCTGGTTTTGCTGTGGTTTAACCAACCAAAAAAAAACCTTTCATAAGCTGTTCAAACCAGCAATTAGAGATGAAATTGAAACAAAACCAGATTGGAAAAACCCAGTTACATTTTTCTTGGAAGTGGTGAGTTCAGTGTACCTTGGGAAGTTAAAACTGGTGACACCATCAGCTACCAAGAAGTGTGAGCAGAATCTAAAAGAAGTATAGTTTTTGTTTGAGCAATCAAGAATTCTCTTTTATTGAACCAAGGCAGCAGATAGAGAAGGAGGCTCTCAGAAGGGAAAAAAAGGAAAAAGGAAAAAAAAAAAAAGATCTTTCAACCCGAGGGATCTAGAGCTACATTATTATTTCCCAATGAAGTAAGCATTAGTTTGTGAAGGAAGAAATTTGAAAATCGGGTTCAAACTCTGCAGTCTTTTTTATTTAAAAATTTGGCTACAATTAACTATTGATTTTGTCTTCTTCAGCATGTTTCGTCTTGGGAATTATTTTATTATCAGTTGCAGAAGCCATTGAATTCTTAAACACTTTCTTAAAATTTATTAGAAGTATACTTTGATAATCTATCATGATTTAATGAGATTAGTGAAAAGATGCATGTTTTCTTAAGGTTTTTGACAAGAGCATGCAATCTATAAAGAATATATTTTAATGTGTCACTCCCATTTGTCTTATCAAACTTGTTTTCTGGGACTAGAAATGGAAATAAAAAGGATTTTAAGGGTCTGTGCCTTAGAAAAAAGTCATAAGCAGACTCACAACCTATAAACACACAATTTATAAACTATCCTACAGAGAAATGGCTATTCCAGTTCTCCCCCCGGAGCTCCTGCTGCTGCTGTCCAGGGGCTGTCATGGAGAATCCTGAAGCTTGCAGAGTTAGGGCAGGCTAAATGAAGTTGTACTAATAAACAACTCTGCAAATCTCCGTGGTCCACCACAATAAAGGATGACCTGTGTTCACACAAAGTCTGCTGCAGGTCTGAATAGCATTCCAGGACAAATGTTCCACATGTAGAGATTTACTGCATCCATCTTGTTGCCCTATAATTTTTAATAATGCTTCCACTATGATCACTGCAGCAGGGAGAGAATCAGCTGGAGGATCTTGGGCAGGCTCTCCCAAGCTTACACCCTGAAGTAACTTCTGACCATTGACCAGGACTAGTCACAGAGCCCTGCCTAGCTGCCAGGAGATGAAAAATGCAGTCTTCTGTGTGCCCAGAAGAGTAAAGAACCAGATACTGGTAAGCACTTGTAATTTCTACCCCCTTGAGCAATGGTTACTGAACCCTCTGAAAATTACACACAGTAATTGTAGGCTTTTCTGAAAAGAGGAGAGAGACCTTAGCTTTCATCAGATTCTTTAAGGGGATAGTGATCTGTCATCTAAAAGTTCTAATAAGCTTTTTGAAAAGTGTACACATTTATATTGAAGAAAGGAAAGCTTTGAAATTCAGGAAGAGCTTAGAGAAGTCAAATTTAGGGCAAGTTCCCAGACTTTAGAAGACGGGTCCATGTGTTGGCCTCATTATCCACAATTATTTTGCCCCACACTGCCCAAATGATTTCCACTATACACTATATTACAAATGTCCTAAATTCTGGCAATAGGTAATTTTCCAATGTTTAAAAAATTCTTAATTGCTCTGAGTAGGTTAAAGCACTTTGAGTCATTCATTATATGGTGTGAATCAGTTTAATCAGATTGATTTCTTCCTAACAGTGTTCATAATCTTTCTCAAGGATCACTGACCTGCACTGCCTGTTGTCCAATCTCTGCAAACATTTGTTATATATATATATATATATATATATATATATATATATATATATATATAACATATATATATATATATATATAGTTTTTTAACACAGGAGGGTAAATCTTTTCCCTGTTACTCCATCTTGGCCAGAAATAGAGTCCCACTTGTTTCTTTGCACCATGAATATTTTTATCCAGATTTTAATTAAATTGTAATCTTTTTAAATGTTTGACGTGGCTTCTACTAAATATAAAGTGTTATTGTAAAAAAGTGTAACACATGGAAAGAATCCCTGAACTAGAATTCTAGAAAACTAGATTATAGTTCTATTTTGTCTTTCAGATTTTTTCATGACTGCATGTTCCTGGACCTGAGGACATTTGAAAAAAAAAAAAAAAAATGTGGACCAAGTTATTTCTTTGGTACCACACAGCTCAATAATTTCATGATTCCATAAAACTCAAAAAAGTTCAAGAAGATTTTAACTCATTTTCAGAAGACAGAAAGAGGCTGTAGGAGTGGTACCAGATTGAGGAAGGCAGAGACAGACATAAAGAGAACTGCCCGAATAAGGGAGTAATGAATAGAGAACCAGGCATCTTCTTGAATCGGAGGCCCCAGGGCACAGTGGGGAAAAGATAGGGGTTGAGGAAATGCTGAGGGGAAGCATGACAGAGTTGAAAACAGGAGGATGGATTGAAAGTCTGCAGATGAAATTACCCAAAATGCCAGTAGGGTGAGCTTTGATTCAGTCAGATTTTTCACCAGAATCTTCTTTTTATGTGTCATGTTTTTGAACACATTATTAGAGACAGAAGTTTGTTCTGTGACAATAAGACGCTATAAAACCTGCTTGCTGGTTTTAACACAGGAGGGCTAACACTGGAGGTAATTCCAGAACTTTCTCCTCATTGTTAGGGTTTTTTAACTGTAGTAGCTGATCAAAGTATAATAGAACATGAGGCTCACTCATGAATGTGGATTTTTCACATTCATTAAAAGGGCTGAGTTCATGAATAAAAAATACAAGCAAGAACAGGGTAGGAAAACGTGGCTCCACATTGAACTGACAACTCGACATTAAACCCACACAAACCAAGGGTGGAGAGACAAATTTGTGGTCTTGATTGTTTTCTTTTAAGAATATTAAATGATTCGGGATGCCTGAGTGGCTCAGTTGGTTAGGCGTCTGCCTTCGGCTCACGTCAGGATCCCGGGGTCCTGGGATCGAGCCCCACATTGGGCTCCCTGCTCAGCAGGAAGCCTGCTTCTCCCTCTGCCTCTGCCTGCCACTCCCCCTGCTTGTCCTTGCTCTCTGTCTCTCTCTCTCTGACAAATAAATAAATAAAATCTTAAAAAAAAAAAAGAATATTAAATGATACATAAAACCAGAGTGGTATTTCTGGTACTCAAGGAAACCTTGGCATGTCATTTTGTAGAAAACAGTGTCTTTACTGACGAGCCAATGTATTCATCTATTTCCATACTCAGGATATGCATCCTATTTCTCTGATACAATAAGAATGTGCCTTAAAACCATGTTACTGATATTATCAATGAAGTGGTTAACCACGTTGGCACTGAAATGGCTGTAATTACATTTCTAAGTTAACAGTTCTCTTACGTTGCACAAGAAAAGCTTTGCTTCTCTGTCACTGTTCCACATCTGGGTCTATAATCTCCATAAGGCAAGATGAATTAGCTTTTCATTCAAAAATAAATAAATTTCATGATTGGAGACATAATAGTTCTAGCAGAAAAAATAAACTCTTTTCTGGAGAAATCAGCAGAAATTCATAGGCCCTTAATCCTTCCAGAGCCAACCAATTTCTGTTGCTTCAGGCTTGAATAATTTTCTTGAACTGCAGTAAATTTGAATTCCTCCTAAATTCCTAAATTTGGGAGGAGAATCTAGTCTTCATTTACTGTTGGAAAGGAAAGGAGGAAGATGAAATCATTCCAACCATATCTGAGAGTATTAGAATGGTATGAAAGTTCCTATATTTGCTGTGTTCCCTCTGAAAGGTACAAAGAGGAAAGATGATTGCTGGTGAATCACTGTTCTATTTTATCTAGAGACCTGAGTGCTCTCACTGCTCTATTCCCTTAGGGGGTCATGTTCCTCTGCTTAAAAGAATATTGCCTGCTCTGTGAGCTAATGATTTGTTTGGAGGATGTAAGTCTCAGAGGTGAAGATAACTGCACAGCTTTTATAATGTAGCTTTCAAATCTTTGATATGCTTTTTTTGGAATACATGGGACCCCTCAATGGCAAGATTAAAGATGCCTCTTCAGAGAAGAAAGGCAAAATTTGAAAACCTAAAAGCTGCTCAGATTTCCAAATAATATTTCTGCATTTCTTCATTTTGTCAACATCACACTTGGTGTTGTCCTGCATTCGTGTGATAACCGCATGGTAATCAAAACACAGTTTTGGATCATAGTTGTTTTGTTGTTGTTGTTCTTCCAAGGAGGCATGGAACTATGAATCGTGTTTTAAAAAGTGGTTAGTGCAAACTTATTCATGGCTAGGACGTACATACTCATTTTGAATTCTATTTAATTTGACGAATATTTACTTGGTACCTAGCAGATGTTAGGCATTGTGCCTTCTTTTGCAGGAAATACCAAAAATCAGAATCTGTTTTCAAGACACTCATACTCTCACTGGGCAGATAAGGCAATTACAGAAATAGCCATGATGGGATGTAGAATATGACAAGTGAAAAGTGCTTGGAGAGAAATGAATGACATTCAATGTGGGAACAGAGAGAAGAGGCAACAGTCAAATAAGAGGGGGATCAGGGAGGATTTCAACATTTGAGAAGGACCTTGCAAGACCAGTAAGATTTCCCTGGATGGGACTGGAGTTGGAAGTAAGGTGATATTAATGTACGTTGTGTATCTGGGGTGCTAGGATGTAGCCAGGGGAAGGGAGGTGGTCAAAAAACGTTAAGAAGTTTGTATGTAATCTGTAGGCAGTAGGGATCCAGTGGAGGTTTTGAAGGAGAGCAAAGATAGAATAATAAAGAGTTGTAGTTTAAGAAACACTGAAACATTTAAAAAGCACATTTTAGTGTGTTTTGAACTAAAATAAGTCCATGTAAACAAGCGAGGATGTTTGATAATGTCCTACAGGTCTTATTTCCAAATAGAACAACTACCACTAAAAATGTTAAACATGCTGGTAGTAGAAGAATTAACTTCTCATTTATATTTGAATCTGAAAGATTCTTCTTCTTCACTGTTATAACGACATAGCTCATCCATGCATATATTTCTAATCTCGGTCGAATGAATCAGGAAGGGAGTGTACCTTTATAGCGTTTCAGAGAATTTAATCTTCTCCACCATATGCATAGCTGAGTTTTTACTGTCTGAATAATATTTTGAAATGCATTGTTTTGCTTTGCTCCTAAGCCCTTTGGGACACAAAACACCCTCACCAAAAATGAGGATAAAATGTTAAAAGAATAGACAAATAAATAGCTTTATAGAGTGAAGAAAAACAAAAGAGATTTTTGAAAAACACCAAACAGGATTGCAGCAAATAGAAAAACTAGCTTCTCTAGTTTTGAGGACTATTTTTTTTTTTCATGATGATTAGGGTGATGGTTAGAGCTTATCCAAGTAAATCTGAAAAAGTGAGTAGCCCAACTTATTCTCTACCAAACCTTTTATCAGAAGAAGTAATGTAATAGATAGATGGGTCGTATTTCCTCTGCTTTATCTCCTGGGCAGACAAAATGAGGGAGTAAAGGGAAGATAACTCAAAACTACAGAACAAGCTCTCAAATATATGACAACACAACATCCCGAAGTGAGCAAAATACTATCTAAAAGTGGTTAGTTAATAGTTACCTGTAAATATTTGTTAGGCACTTGAGCACATTGAAATTCAACAAGCCACCTGTTTTTTAAGACTTTATCTTGTACATATATTTGGAATGAGACCTTTACTTATTTCATAACTAGAGGACAGACACTGGGAAGTGGTATTCTACTAATGTAAAAGAAGCAATAAAATTCCTTTGTGCCCAATTTACTGTTATTTACTATTTATTCTATGGAGAAAATAAAAGCCAAAGAGCTTTATTGTTTCCTCTAAATGACCTAAGGGGGGAAAAAAAAGAGTTCCAAGCAGGAGATGCTTCTTTACATAACAGAATTTTACCTATGATTCCATTTGTGCTATCCCCAAACATCCCTAAAATATTTTGCTTTAAAAAGTTTGATTTACCAACAATTATGCAACCCAAGGGTCTGTCATAGGCAGTACTGTAAAAAATTTTAAAAATCCTATTCTGAAGTTCTTAACTGACGACGGGAGCCTAGTCAAGTTGACACATAAAAGTGACCCTCACATTACCTCTAGTTATTTGTTTTTAATTGACTATTTTGACTAATTATCACAAGAAAAGGTATATAAGAAAAGAAGTGGAGTTAAGAGAAATTAATATTACATTAATATTACATTTTTCTAAATTAATATTCTAACTTGAATTGATCAAGTAGTAGGAAAATTTACTACCATCAGCAAAGTAAGAGTATAATACTAATTAGCATCTGTGAACTAGCATCTGTGACTTGTTCTTGTCAATAAGGTACAACACTGAACATTTTTTAAAAAACCCATAAACTTATCTCAGATTCCTTACAGCTAGCTGATCAGTGCATGTTGAATATTTAAGGCAACTGAAAAAAAGACAACATGAGGATGGTGATTTGTCAAGTTCAACTAATCATTACCACAGTTTATGCTTTCCTTATCATCAAAGATACAACACAACATGAAGGCACATCCAATATTTATGTAGTAAAGAATAAATAAAATTAAAATTACCAATAAAATCAAAATCACCCATGCAGCCATTAAGAATGACATAAAAACTAAAGTGTTTTCAAAAACCAAAGTCTTACCAATAGTCGGATCACATACAATGCTGCCTCTATTCTCCTTCCATGACAGCAGGTAGTCAAGGCTGGTGAGATCTTCAGACTCGATGTAATTGTTAACGGTCAGCATTATCTGATGAGCTTTTGCTATTCCATAATGAACTTTTGTTTCATCCATTTCACGCAAGTTTGTTAGCTCTGCTGTTGTATCAAAAGCCTGCTGAAAGTATTGTGAAGCTTTGTTGTAGTATCCCTAAAAATGTAAGAGAAACAATTTTTTTCTTAATTTTTGGTTCTATCCTTCCACATATCTGCTCACCTTGGTATGTACCACACTTATCTTTCAATAGTTATAGCATTCTTCTAGAAGAAAGATGGCGAGCAGGGTCTCTATTAGAATAAGGTTCTTTTAAAAAGTTGTGATTACTAACCATACAATATCTTGAAGCTAGAATACTAAAATAGCTTTATCTACTAAGTTGATTTATATGAAACTTAAGGTTTTTTTGGATTAAAAATGGTCAAATGTTAAGTATTTTCAGATGGTTCAACCTGATACATGGTAGCAAAAAGAAGTCTGGGAAAGAGTGATCTAATTCACATTGATTTGGATGTAATTTTCCTACTTGTAGCATTGGATTTACCTAATACAGCATTTTTAACTAGTTGTTTTTAGTCACAGCAAGAGATCATTTTCAGCC
The DNA here is from genome assembly GCF_011800145.1 of Mirounga leonina. Lineage (NCBI taxonomy): Eukaryota > Metazoa > Chordata > Mammalia > Carnivora > Phocidae > Mirounga > Mirounga leonina. The sequence continues at coordinate 38,557,996 of NW_023270454.1, read as the reverse complement.
AATCTGTTTAATCAGTGGCCACTGAAAATAGATGTATTTATCTGCTGATTTGGTTATCACTTTTGTTTTCCCCATGTGCTTAGGTCTTTCTTGACTAAGAACATTGGAGGTATTCAAGATTCCTGAGAAATAATGATCCCGATGGCACTAGCACAACTCATCTAAATGTTCATTTCTTCTCTAAGTTCTTTGCAACATTTCATTGCAAAAATTCAAGGTGTTTTTTTGTTTTTTGGGTTTTGTGGGCTTTTTTGGTCATACTCTCCTATCCTCCTCCAAGCTATTGTCCACAACAGCTTTCAAAGGGCCAGTACTAAGTACTTCATGTATTATGTCACTAACTTTTGTTAAGTCATTCTGTGAGGAAGTATTATTCTACAAATAATGAAATTGAGCCTCAGAAAAGAAACTATCTTCTGCCACCCTCCAAATTTTCTAAAGATCATCGTGAAAAAGCTTTCCTCAATGGAGGATATCATCTTTAGGATTGAGCCTATACTTTTAAGACTCTAGGGAAAAAAGTTTCCCTTCTTCATTGACTTGTAAGTCTCCTTTCCTCTCCCCCTCCCTCCTCTCTCCTCTCCTTCCTCTCTCTCTTGTTCATACACACGAAAACATGCATGCACACACTTTTGAGAAGAAACCCTTACAAGAGAGAATATTTTATTATACGTTTTCAAATTATTTGTTCACAGCTAGAAGGAACTAGTAATACAAGCACTATTGAAATGGCCTTATACCATATACAAGTACAGGCAAAATGCATACTCAACTCCATGCATCTCTGTATAGTCATAGTGTTCAGACAGCAAACTGATTGGATAAAAAAGTTGCTAGAAGATGAGGAGGGGAGAAATAGGGCTTGTGTGACAGTTATGTTACATACATAAGCAGTATAATACTATGTTATAGGCCCACAAGGAGGGTTTAGTGAACTCTTTACTCAAATTGTTCATTCCAATTAAACTTACTAATTTAAACACAGTCCCTCTATATTTTATCAATAATAATTTGAGTTTGTTGAGGTAAACAATTCTTTCTTTTGTTTCAAAGTGTCAAACATAGAACTTATATGAGAATACGGTTACTTAATTAGAAAAAATAAAATGGTATCAAAGACATTTGTATGACAAGTAAATTATATAATTGAGAAACACTATAAATATTAAAGATGAAAATAAAACTAGTTAATATTTTGGATTATTCTGCTAAACATCAAAGATATAGGACAAAATAAATGAACATATGTGACTAGACCACACATTTCTATTTTTAAAAACAGAGAAGTATAAATATCTAATTAGTGTTCTAATTATACTTCAGAGTAGTAGCTATTTATTGTTTTAGATGAAAATCTTAATTAGGAAATTAGAGACCTTAATAAATGGACATATATTTAAATTTCCAGAATTATTTCATATATTATTATGTTAGAATTAACTTATTCATCAGGCAACTACTAAGTACCAAGCTCCATGCCAGGCAGTGGGGATTCAGCAGTTAACAGAATTTACTGTGCCTAAAATTTATAAAAGATATTTTTTAATAAGTGTTTTCCCCCCTACAATAGGAGCATTATAATTACTCATAATTATTTAATTATAATTATAATTACATATAATTATTCTTCCTGCAAATTGAGCCTAGCATTCAATTGTTAGACACAGACACAACTGCCATAAAACTGGTATTAACCTAAATTTCTCTAGTTTAAAACACTATTAAGGAAATACATTAATTCTTCTCAGATGCAAACATTTTTATACATACCATTTTGGAATGAGATTTCATTAATGTGTGTTGCATTTCTATATTCTAAATTCTTAAAGAATTTAATATCTAAATCTAATCTCTTCTCCAAAGTTTCTGTCCAATGTTCTACAGTTCAATTCTGTTATCAGTTAATCCCTATCCTATTATAAAATGCAGAAGATTCTAGTAATTAATTTTGACAATCTTAAATATGAATTTGAGAATATATAAGTGAATTAATCACTTCATAAATGCATCTTATTGGAAAAGAGAACTTTGTTTAGTGTTATAAATATCACTGGTAAGCATTTAGGAGACAATTTCAGGACAGGATCTTGATGACATCGTAGACCTTAAAACAGAGCTTGCATTATTACACTATAATATAGAATTTTCATGCATTTTCCTGATTCTTACCAGATCCTTCTAAGTTGTCTAAAATGTCACTCTATCCAATGAGCAAGCTCAAAAATAAATGAACATATTCCTAATACTAAGGAAAAACCATTTTTACACATTTTCTTTACTATTTTAGTCCAGAACTATCATTGTTTTACTTTTTTTTTAATTTTTAATTTTTTAAAAATTTTTATTTATTTATTTGAGAGAGAGAGAATTGAGAATGAGCAGGGGAAAGGAACAGAAGGAGAGGGAGAAGCAGACTCCCACTGAGGAGGGAGCCTGATGCGGGGCTCGATCCCAGGACCCTGAGATCATGACCTGAGCCAATTAAGGCAGACGCTTAATTGACTGAGCCACCCAGGCAACCACTATAATTGTTTTAACTATGTGATTATTATCTGATCTTATTAGGGAATAAGAAATCTTGTAAAGGGTTTATATCTAGTTATTTGCCCTAAAGAATTCTCACTTGACTACTTTATATTAATTATATATTTTTATCAAAAGATCACATCAGGAGGGTGGGATGGGTGGCCCATCTTCTATGATTATATGGTAAAAGGTAAACTAATTAGAATAAATGATCTTTTAAAGATGTGCTACCTTTAAATTAACAACACTGTAATAACTAGAGAAAACAGTTAATTCTAATATTTTTTCCAAATACAGTCTTATAATTGTGGTCTTATAATAATATTTCTTAGAAATGATTGTAAAGAATACAATTAGAATACATTGCATGAATAGTATGAAGCCAGAAAAGAGAGGATGAGGGCAGTTTGTAGAGGCCCTGAAAGGTAGACTGACAAGTACCAGGAATATTAGATTTGCTTTTAAAGGTTCAGTTCAAGTTTTCAGAATCATGGTACAAAAGTGAAATAGAAGTTTGGAATTTCTTTTTTTTAATTTTTCTCCATAGTATTTTTTTTTCATTTGATTTATTTATTTTTTAAAATGTTATATTAATCACCATACATTACATCATTAGTTTTTGATGTAGTGTTCCATGATTAATTGTTTACGTATAACACCCAGTGCTCCATGCTGTATGTGCCCTCTTTAATACCCATCACCAGGCTAACCCATCCCCACATGCCCCTCCTCTCTAGAGACCTCCGTTTGTTTCTCAGAGTCCATAGTCTCTCATGGTTCGTCTTCCCCTCCGATTTCCCCCTCTTCAGTCTTCCCTTCCTGCTATATTCTTTTTTTCTTTTTTTTTTTTTTAACATATAATGTATTATTTGTTTCAGAGGTACAGGTCTGTGATTCAACAGTCTTACACAATTCACAGTGCTCACCATAGCACATCCCCTCCCCAGTGTCTATCCCCCAGCCACTCTATCCCTCCCACCCCCCAGCACTCCAGCAACCCTCAGTTTGTTTCCTGAGATTAAGAATTCCTCGTATCAGTGAGGTCATATGATACATGTCTTTCTCTGATTGACTTATTTCGCTCAACATAATACCCTCCAGTTCCATCCACGTCATTGCAAATGACAACATTTCATTCCTTTTGATGGCTGCATAATATTCCACTGTGTGAGTGTGTGTGTGTGTGTGTGTATATCACATCTTTTTTATCCATTCATCTGTCGATGGACATCTTGGCTCTTTCCATAGATTGGCTATTGTGGACATTGCTGCTATAAACATCAGGGTGCATGTACCCCTTCGGATCCCTACATTTGTATCTTTGGGGTAAATACCCAGTAGTGTAATTGCTGTGTCATAGGGTAGCTCTATTTTCAACTTTTTGAGGAACCTCCATACTGTTTTCCAGAGTGGCTGCACCAGCTTGCATTCCCACCAACAGTGTAGGAGGGTTCCCCTTTCTCTGCATCCCCGCCAACATCTGTTGTTTCCTGACTTGTTAATTTTAGCCATTCTGACTGGTGTGAGGTGGTATCTCATTGAGGTTTTGATTTGGATTTTCCTGATGCCGAGTGATGTTGAGCACTTTTTCATGTGTCTGTTGGCCATTTGGATGTCTTCTTTGGAAAAATGTCTGTTCATGTCTTCTGCCCATTTCTTGATTGGATCCTTTGTTCTTTGGGTGTTGAGTTTGATAAGTTCTTTATAGATATTGGATACTAGCCTTTTATCTGATATGTCATTTGCAAATATCTTCTCCCATTCTGTTGGTTGTCTTTGGTTTTGTTGACTGTTTCTTTTGCTGTGCAAAAGCTTTTTATCTTGATGAAGTCCCAATAGTTCATTTTTGCCCTTGCTTCCCTTGCCTTTGGTGATGTTTCTAGGAAGAAGTTGCTGCGGCTGAGGTCGAAGAGGTTGCTGCCTGTGTTCTCCTTTAGGATTTTGATGGACTCCTGTCTCACATTCAGGTCTTTCAACCAGTTTGAGTCTATTTTTGTGTGTGGTGTAAGGAAATGGTCCAGTTTCATTCTTCTGCATGTGGCTGTCCAATTTTTCCAACATCATTTGTTGAAGAGACTGTCTCTTTTCCATTGGACATTCTTCCCTGCTTTGTCGAAGATGAGTTGACCGTAGCGTTGAGGGTCCATTTCTGGGCTCTCTATTCTGTTCCATTGATCTATGTGTCTGTTTTTGTGCCAGTACCATGCTGTCTTGATGATGACAGCTATGTAATAGAGCTTGAAGTCTGGAATTGTGATGCCACCGGCTTTGCTTTTCTTTTTCAATATTCCTCTGGCTATTCAGGGTCTTTTCTGGTTCCATACAAATTTTAGGATTATTTGTTCCATTTCTTTGAAAAAAGTGGAAGGTATTTTGATAGGGATTGCATTAAATGTGTAGATTGCTCTAGGTAGCATTGACATCTTCACAATATTTGTTCTTCCAATCCATGAGCATGGAACATTTTTCCATTTCTTTGTATCTTCCTCAATTTCTTTCATGAGTGTTTTATAGTTTTCTGAGTATAGATTCTGTGCTTCTTTGGTTAGATTTATTCCTAGGTATCTTATGGTTTTGTGTGTGATTGTAAATGCGATCGACTCCTTAATTTCTCTTTCTTCTGTCTTGTTGTTGGTGTATAGGAATGCCACTGATTTCTGTGCATTGATTTTATATCCTGCCACTTTACTGAATTCCTGTATGAGTTCTAGCAGTTTGGGGTGGAGTCTTTTGGGTTTTCCACATGAAGTATCATATCATCTGCCAACAGTGAGAGTTTGACTTCTTCTTTGCTGATTTGGATGCATTTTATTTCTTTTTCTTGTCTGATTGCTGTGGCTAGGACTTCTAATACTATGTTGAATAGCAGTGGTGATAGTGGATATCCCTGCTGTGCTCCTGAACTTAGGGGGAAAGCTCTCAGTTTTTGCCCATTGAGAATGATATTCGCTGTAGGTTTTTCATAGATGGCTTTTATGATATTGAGGTATGTACCCTCTATCCCTATACTCTGAAGAGTTTTGCTCAAGAAAGGATGCTGTACTTTGTCAAAAGCTTTTTCTGCATCTATTATGAAGATCCTATGGTTCTTGTTATTTCTTTTATTAATGTATTGTATCACATTGATTGATTTGTGGATGTTGAACCAACCTTGCAGCCGAGGAATAAATCCCACTTCGTCGTGGTGAATAATCCTTTTAATGTACTGTTGGATCCTATTGGCTAGTATTTTGGTGAGAATTTTTGCATCCATGTTCATCAAGGATATTGGTCTATAATTCTCCTTTTTGATGGCGTCTTTGTCTGATTTTGGGATCAAGGTAATGGTGGCCTCATAAAATGAGTTTGGAAGTTTTCCTTCCATTTCTATTTTTTGGAACAGTTTCAGAAGAATAGGTATTAATTCTTCTTTAAATGTTTGGTAGAATTCCCCTGGGAAGCCATCTGGCCCTGGGCTCTTGTTTGTTGGGAGGTTTCTGATGACTGTTTCCATTCCTTAGTGGTTATAGGTCTCTTCAGGTTTTCTATTTCTTCCTGGTTCAGTTTTGGTAGTTGATACATCTCTAGGAATGCATCCATTTCTTTCGGATTATCTAATTTGTTGGCATATAATTGCTCATAATATGTTCTTATAATTGTTTGTATTTCTTTGGTGTTGGTTGTGATCTCTCCTCTTTCCTTCATGATTTTATTTATTTGGGTCATTTCTCTTTTCTTTTTGATAAGTCTGGCCAGGGGTTTATCAATCTTGTTAATTCTTTCAAAGAACCAGCTCCTAGTTTCATTGATCTTTCTTTTGGTTTCTATTTCATTGATTTCTGCTCTGATCTTTATTATTTCTCTTCTCCTGCTGGGTTTAGGCTTTATTTGCTGTTCTTTCTCCAGCTCCTTTAGGTGTAGGGTTATGTTGTGTACTTGAGACCTTTTTTGTTTCTTGAGAAAGGCTTGTATTGCTACTTACTTTCCTCTTAGGACTGCCTTTGCTGCATCCCAAAGATTTTGAACAGTTGTGTTTTCATTTTCATTGGTTTCCATGAATTTTTTTAATTCTTTAATTTCCTGGTTGACCCATTCATTCTTTAGTAGGATGCTCTTTAGCCTCCATGTATTTGAGTTCTTTCCGACTTTCCTCTTATGATTGAGTTCTAGGTTCAAACACTGTGGTCTGAAAATATGCAGGGAATGATCCCAATCTTTTGGTACTGGTTGAGACCTGATTTGTGACCTAGGATGTGATCGATTCTGGAGAATGTTCCATGGACACTAGAGAAAAATGTGTATTCTGTTGCTTTGGGGTGGAATGTTCTGAATATGTCTGTGAAGTCCATTTGGTCCAGTGTGTCATTTAAAGTCTTTATTTCCTTGTTGATTTTTTGCTTAGATGATCTTTCCATTTCAGTGAGGGGGGTGTTAAAGTCCCCCACTATTATTGTATTGTTGTCAATGTGTTTCTTTGCTTTTGTTATTAATTGCCTTATATAATTGGCTGCTCCCATGTTAGGGTCATAGATATTTACAATTGTTAGATCTTCTTGTTGGATAGACCCTTTATGTAGGATATAGTGTCCTTCCTCATCTCTTATTACAGTCTTTGGTTTAAAATCTAATTTGTCTGATATAAGGATTGCCACCCCAGCTTTCTTTTGGTGTCCATTAGCATGGTAAATGGTTTTCCATGCCCTCACTTTCAATCTGGGGGTGTCTTTGGGTCTAAAATGAGTCTTTTGCAGACAGCATATTGATGGGTCTTGTTTTTTTTTATCCAATCTGATAGCCTGTGTCTTTTGATTGGGGCATTTAGCCCATTTACATTCTGGGTAACTATTGAAAGATATGAATTTAGTGCCATTGTATTGCCCGTAAGGTGACAGTTACTGGATATTGTCTCTGTTCCTTTCTGGTCTATGTTACTTTTAGGCTCTCTCTTTGCTTAGAGGACCCCTTTCAAGATTTCTTGTTGGGCTGGTTTCGTGTTTGCAAATTCCTTTAGTTGTTGTTTGTCCTGGAAGCTTTTTATCTCTCCTTCTATTTTCAATGACAGCCTAGCAGGATATAGTATTCTTGGCTGCATATTTTTCTCATTTAGTGCTCTGAATATATCATGCCAGTCCCTTCTGGCCTGCCAGGCCTCTGTGGATAGGTCTGTTGCCAATCTAATGTTTCTACCATTGTAGGTTACAGAGCTCTTCTCCTGAGCTGCTTTCAGGATTTTCTCTTTGTCCCTGAGACTCGTAAGTTTTACTATTAGATGTCGGGGTGTTAACCTATTTTTATTGTTTTTGAGGGGGGTTCTCTGTGCCTCCTGGATTTTGATACCTGTTTCCTTCCCCAAATTAGGGAAGTTCTCTGCTATAATTTGCTCCAATATACCTTCTGCCCCTCTCTGTCTTTCTTCTTCTTCTGGGATCCCAATTATTCTAATATTGTTTCATCTTATGGTATCACTTATCTCTCGAATTCTGCCCTCGTGATTCAGTAGTTGTTTATCTCTCTTTTTCTCAGCTTCTTTATTTTCCATCATTTGGTCTTCTATATCACTAATTCTCTCTTCTGCCTCATTTATCCTAGCAGCTAGAGCCTCCATTTTTTATTGCACCTCATTAATAACCTTTTTGATTTTGACTTGGTTAGATTTTAATTTTTTTATTTCTCCAGAAAGAATTTCTCTAATATCTTCCATGCTTTTTTCAAGCCCAGCTAGTATCTTTAAAATCGTCATTCTGAACTCTAGTTCCGACATCTTACTAATGTCCGTATTGATTAGGTCCCTGGCAGTTGCTACTGCCTCTCGTTCTTTTTTTTGAGGTGATTTTTTAAATCTTGTCATTTTGTCCAGAGGAGAATAGATGAATGAGAGAACAAAATGCTAACAGGGTAACAATGACCCCAGAAAAATATACACTAAACAAATCAGAAGAGACCTTCCAGAAAGTGGTTGCTTTTCTGTTCAGAGACTTGCTGCTATTCTTTTCTTCAATCTCCTGTTGAGTTCGTAGGTGTTCAGAATGGTTTGATCCCTATCTAGCTGAATTCCTGGACCAGGCAGAATTTAGGTCTCCTACTCCTCTGCCATCTTGCTCCTCCTCTGGACCACATCTTCTTTATCCATTCATCTGTTGAAGGGCATCTCGGCTCTTTCTACAGTTTGGCTATTGCGGACAATCCTGCTATAAACATTGAGGTGCATATGGCCCTTCTTTTCACTACATCTGTGTCTTTGGGGTCAATACCCAGTAGTGCAATTGCTGGGTCATAGGGTAGCTCTATTTTTAACTTTTTGAGGCACCTTCACAATGTTTTCCAAAGTATCTCTACCAACTTGCATTCCAACCAACAGTGTAAGAGGGTTCCCCTTTCTCCACTAACTCTCCAACATTTGTTGTTTCTTGCCTTGTCAATTTTTGCCATTTTAACTGGTGTAAGGTGGTATCTCAATGTGGTTTTGATTTGAATTCCCTGATGAATATTTTTCATGTGTCTCTTAGCCATCTGTATGCCTTCTTTTGAGAAGTGTCTGTTCATGTCTTCTGCCCATTTTTTGACTTGATTATTTGTTTTTTGGGTGTTGAGTTTGAGAAGTTCTTTATAGATCTTGGAAATCAGCGCTTTGTCTGTAGTTCATTTGCAAATATCTTCTCCCATTCTGTGGGTTGCCTCTTTGTTTTGTTGACTCTTTCCTTTGCTGTGCAGAAGCCTTTTATCTTGATGAAGTCCCAAAAGTTCATTTTCGCTTTTGTTTCACTAGCTTTTGGAGATGTATCTTGAAAGAAGTTGCTGTGGCCAATGTCAAAGAGGTTACTGCCTATGTTCTCCTCTAGGATTTTGATGGATTTCTGTCTCACACTGAGGTCTTTCATCCATTTTGAGTTTATCTTTGTGTATGGTTTTAGAGAATGGTCAAGTTTCAGTCTTCTGTATATAGCTGCCCAATTTTCCCAGCACCATTTATTGAAGAGACTGTCTTTTCTCCATTGCATTTTTTTTTTTCCTGCTTTGTTGAAGATTATTTGACCATAGAGTTGAGGGTCCATATCTGGGCTCTCTATTCTGTTCCATTGGTCTATATGTCTGTTTTTGTGCCAGTACCATGCTGTCTTGGTGAACACAGCTCTGTAATATAGCTTGGAATCAGGCAACGTGATGAGCCCAGCTTTATCATTTTCAACATTTCCTTGGTGATTTGGGGTCTTCTCTGATTCCATACAAATTTTAGGAGTGTTTGTTCCAGCACTTTGAAAAATGTCATTGGAATTTTGATCAGGATGGCATTGAAGGTATAGATTGCTCTGGGCAGCATAGATATTTTAACAATGTTTATTCTTCTGATCCATGAGCATGGAATATTTTTCCATCTTTTTGTGTCTTCTTCAATTTCTTTCATGAGTGTTCTGTGTAGTTCCTAGAGTATAGATCCTTTACCTCTTTGGTTAGGTTTAATCCGAGGTATCTTATGGTTTTTGGTGCTATTGTAAATGGAATCGTTTCTCTAATTTCTCTTTCTACAGTTGCATTGTTAGTGTATAAGAAAGCAACTGATTTCTGTGCATTTATTTTGTATCCTGCCACATTACTGAATTGCTGGATGAGTTTTAGTAATTTGGGGGTGGAGTCTTTTGGATTTTCCAATAAAGTATCATGTCCTCTGCGAAGACAGAGAGTTTGACTTCTTTGCCAATTTGAATACCTTTTATTTCTTTTTGTTGTCGGATTGCTGTTGCTAGGACTTCTAGTACTATGTTGAACAACAGTGGCGAGAGTGGGAATCCTTGACGTGTTCCTGATCTTAAGGGAAAGGCTCTCAGCTTTTCTCCATTGAGGATGATATTCGCTGTGGGCTTTTTTATAGATGGATTTTATGAACTTGAGGAATGTTCCCTCTATCCCTATACTCTGAAGAGTTTTAATCAGGAAAGGATGTTGTATTTTGTCAAATGCTTTTTCTGCATCAATTGAGAGGACCATATGGTTCTTCTTGCTCCTCTTATTAATGTGTTCTATCACATTAATTGATTTGCAAATGTTGAACCACCCTTACATCCCAGGGATAAACCCCACTTGGTCATGATGGATGATCCTTTTAATATATTGTTGGATCCTATTAGCTAGGATTTTATTGAGAATTTTAGAATCTATATTCATCAGGGATATCAGTCTGAAATTCTCTCCTTTTTGATGGGGTCTTTGCCTGGTTTGGGGATTAAGGTAATGCTGGCCTCATAGAATGAGTTTGGAAGTTTTCCTTCTGTTTCTATTTGTTGAAACAGCTTCAGTAGAATAGGTATTATTTCTTCTTTGAATGTTTGGTAGAATTCCCCAGGGAATCCATCAGGCCCTGGACTCTTGTTTTTTTGGGACGTTTTTGATAACTGCTTCAATCTTGTTACTGGTTATTGGCTTACTCAGGTTGTCAATTTCTTCCTGTTTCAGTCTTGGTAGTTTATAGGTTTCCAGGAAGGCCACCATTTCAACCAGATTGCTCAGTTTATTGGCATATAGTTGTTGATAATAATTTCTAATAATTGTTTCTATTTCCTTGGTGTTAGTCGTGATCTCTCCCCTTTCATTCATAATTTTATTAATTTGGGTCCTTTCTCGTTTCTTTCGGATAAGTCTGGCAAGTGGTTTATCGATCTTATTAATTCTCTCAAAAAATCAGCTTCTAGTTTCATTGATCTGATCTACTGTGTTTCTGGTTTGTAATTCATTGATCTCTGCTCTAATCTTAATTATTTCTCTTCTAATGTGTGGCCTAGCCATCATTTGTTGCTTTTTCTCCAGTTCTTTTTTTTTTTTTTAAAGATTTTATTTATTTATTTATTTATTTGAGAGAGAGAGAATGAGAGACAGAGAGCATGAGAGGGAGGAGGGTCAGAGGGAGAAGCAGACTCCCTGCCGAGCAGGGAGCCTGATGCGGGACTCGATCCCGGGACTCCAGGATCATGACCTGAGCCGAAGGCAGTCGCTTAACCAACTGAGCCACCCAGGCGCCTGGTTTTTCTCCAGTTCTTTAAGGTGTAAAGTTAGTTGGTGAATTCAGGATTTTTCTATTTTTTTGAGTGAGGCTTGGATGACTATGTATTTCCCCCTTAGGACTGCCTTTGCAGTATCCCATAGGTTTTGGACCGATGTGTTTTCATTCTCATTGGTTTCCATGAATTGTTTAAGTTTTTCTTTGATTTCCTGGTTGACCCAAACATTCTTGAGCAGAGTGGTCTTTAGCTTCCAAGTGTTTGTATTTCTGCCAAAATTTTCTTGTAATTGAGTTCCAGTTTTAAAGCATTTTGGTCTGAGAATGTGCAGGGAATAATCTCAATCTTTTGGTACTGGTTGAGACCTGATTTGTGACCCAGTATGTGGTCTATTCTGGAGGAAGTTTCGTGTGCACTCGAGAAGAATGAGTATTCTGTTGTTTTAGGGTGGAATGTTCTGTATATATCTATGAGGTCCATCTGGTCCAGTGTGTCATTCAAAGCTCTTGTTTCTTTGTTGTTTTTATGTTTAGATGATCTGTCTATTGCTGAGAGTGGAGTATTAAAGTCTCCTACAATTAACATATTATTATCAATATGACTCTTTATTTTGGTTAACAGTTGGCTTATGTAGTTGGTTCCTCCCATGTTGGGGGCATAGATATTTACAATTGTTAGATCTTCTTGTTGGATAGACCCTTTGAGAATGATATAGTGTCCTTCTGTGTCTCCACAGTCTTTAGCTTAAAATCTAATTTGTCTGATATAATAATTGCTACCCCAGCTTTCTTTTGAGGTCTGTTGGCATGGAAGATAGATCTCCATCCCTTTACTTTCAGTCTGGATGTATCTTTAGGTTCAAAATGAGTCTCTTGTAGACAGCATATGGATGGGTTCTGTCTTTTTATCCAATCTTGAACCCTGTGCCGTTTTATGGGAGCACTCGGCCGTTCATGTTGAGAGTGATTATTGAAAGATATGAATTTATTGTCATCAGGTTGCCTGTGAAGTCCTTGTTTCTATAGATTGTCTCCATAAATCTCTGTTCTATATCACTCTTGGGGTCTTTCTTCTTTTATAGAACCCCCCTTAATATTTCTTGCAGGGTGGGCTTAGTGGTCACATATTCTTTCAGTTTCTGCCAGTCTTTGAAGCTCTGCATCTCTCCACCCATTCTCAATGACAGCCTTGCCAGATAAAGTATTCTTGGCTGCATGTTCTTCTCAGTACCCTAAATATGTCTTGCCAGGCCTTTCTGGCTTGCCAGGTCTCTCTGGATAGGTTTGATCTTATTCTGATGTTCCTCCCTCTGTATGTAAGGAATCTCTTCCCCCTTACTGCCCTTAAGATAGTTTCCTTGGTTATAAGATTTGCAAGTTTTACTCTTGTATGCCAGGGCATTGGTCTGTTTTCCTTGATCTTGGGAGGGGTCCTCTCTGCCTCTAGGACACGAATGTTTGTTTCATTCCCCAGATTAGGGAAATTCTCAGCTAGGATTTGCTCAAATATATCTTCTAGTCCTCTCTCTCCCTCCACCCACTCAGGGATCCCAATAATTTTGACATCGGAACGTTTCATGGCATCACTTATTTCTCTAATTCTGTTTTCATGGATTTTAAGCTGTTTCTCCCAGGCCTCCTTTTTTTCCTTCTTTTCTATCAGTTTGTCTTCTAGATCACTGATTCGTTCTTCTTCATTTACCCTAGCTGTTAGAGTATCTAGATTAGATTGGATCTTATTGATAGCATTTTTAAGTTCTGCCAGTTCAGCTTTTATTTCTGCCCTTAGAGACTCTATGTTGTCATTAATCGATTCTCCATTCTAGCTGTCGTCTTCATAACTGTTACCCTGAAGTCCATTTCTGACGTCTTGGTTATATCTATATCCATTTGTAAATCTGTGGCAGAAGTCACAGTCTCTGAGTCTTTTCTATTTTTGGGGATCCTCCTCCTAGTCATTCTGTTGAGGGGTGGTTGAGGGAATGTACAGAGTCCAAGTTACTGACCACAACCCAAGCAAGATACACCTGTTTTACAGGGACCTTAGGGTTGTTGGCTTCTTGTTCTCCCAGCCTGTCTCCTGGGGGTGGGCCCTGCTGTGCTGTTACTAAGGCAAACCTGTTTGGGCAGAGTGGCCCTGACCCCTTTGGGAGGGGATGGGCTCATCAAAAATCGGTTTGGGGGGGCTTTTGTTCTCTGGTAGCTTTCCCTGGCGGCTTTCCACGTCTCTTCCAAGAGTCAGAGCAGAAGAGACCATTTCCAACCCTCTGTCTCAGAACAGAGAGATTTCTGTCTGTTCTTCAGTGAGCTCTCCAAGCCACACTATCTCTGTTTCTGTCTGTGCTGCTAAAAACTGCAGCGTCCTGGGTTTTGTGCCCCTCAGCAGCACTCCCAGTCCTTGCTTCCAGGTCTAGCGATGTCTCTGCCCTTTGTGCTTCTAAAACTGCCAGCTGCCCCCAGTTCGCATGCATGGCCCCACTGCTTCAGGTTTCAGTCCAGGGGGCTGCCCTAAAATCTTTTCCCTGCCGCTACTGGTCTGCGAGTCTGTGCCCTGTCCCCAGAGCGAGAGGCTTTCACAAACCGGCGGTGCAGGATCCCCATGGCTCCCTCCCCCTTCCATTTATCTTCCAATATCTGCCCGTTGAATCATGGCTCCTTGCTTCATACCTCAAAACCAACCACCTGTGATATTCTGTTTGTAGAGATCCAGATATATCTTACATCTCAGGCTGATTTCGTAGGTGTTCAGAGTCGTCTGGTAGATATCCAGTTCAATTCAGGAGACCAGTTGGAATAGGGTCCCCTATTCCTCCACCATCTTTTCCATGCAGTAGATTTTAAATGAGTCTCTATGACATTGAATGTATAGGTTGGTAAAGGAAATGCTTATAATTCCACTGATTCAGTGTCTTCATTTCTAAATAGGGGTAGCTTAATAATTCTTTCCATAGAGGCATCTCTTTCTGAAATTGGTGCAGCCTCCTCACGTCCAGCTGAGCAGTGAACCCAGAGATGATGGGCTGAGACTGCGGGAGCCCTTGGGGTCCCCAGACCACCCCCCAAATGCTGTTATATGCTTTCAATTCACACTCTTGGTCATGATTTAACAATTCAGTCAGCCTGAGAAGTAAGCAGTAGATTTTTTTTACTTGAGGAAGTGTCCACAAAGAATCACAGTAATGCACAAAAATTGAATAGAACATTAATAATTTTAGTAATAACCCAAGTTTTGTTTTGAAGTCTGTGATGTCATAAAATTGTTACAGTATTGTATACTTAAGGGGCATCTGGGTGGCTCAGTCGGTTAAGCATCCAACTCTTGATTTCAGATCAGGTCATGATCTCAGCTCGTGAAATCGAGCCCTCATCAGGCTCTGCACTGAACATGGAGCCTGCTTGAGATTCTCTCTCTCCCTCTCCTTTGCCCCTCCCCCTGTCATGCTCTCTCTCTCTCTAAAAAAAAAAAAAACTATTAAAAAATACTACACTATTTATCAGTAACCTTTTATTACATTAAAATATAAGGAATCACTAAGATATATGAATCAACTTGTGTATTTGAAGGCATATATATTTATAGATAGCATGAATACCTGGAATCCTCCAAATTTTATATTAGAATTGGGACAAAATGGTAAAAAAATAACTTTTGGTAATTGACATAGCTTTTGGATAGTATTCATGTCTCTAGCTTTAGACTCTTCTTTAAGAATTAATAACCAGAGAATACAATACAGACTGATGAGATACAACTCTTGGCAAAAAAGCTCAAAAAACGCAAATATAAAAATTACCCCTTAGAAGGGTTTATTGTTTTATTTTCCTTATGCTTTCTGTAATTAGGAGGATATAGGCTGACACTATATGTTTGTATTATACTAACACACTAAGTTCTAGGTATCGTTTGGTGGGAGGGTAAAGCAATTTGTGTTTTTGGCACTTCTGTTTTGAAGAACAATCCCTTTAAAAAGCATGTATAACTAGGAATACCGATTCTGCTACTCAGAATAAGCTCCCATTAGACTGCCCGCCTCACAAGGACATGAGCTTTGTCTATTTTTCAGCATGTTATCCCAAAAAGGAAACAAAAGTACAAACAAGATCCAGGAGAGAGGAGTCACCAGAGTAGAGTCACACCATAGAGATGAGGCAGCAGAAGGGGCACATGGTGAGAGAGAGAGACCTGGGGTGACAGGTGGGAGAGGCACAAAGAAAGAGGGGGGAAAAAGTTGGGGAGATCAGAGGGAAAGGACCATCAAGGGTGAGAGCAGACCAGAAAAACAGGGGCAGGAAAGAAGAGCAAGACATGTAGGGGAGGAGAAGAGAAGGAGGAGAGTGACAGTCAAGAGAAAAAGGGGATTTAATGATAGTGGATAATAGGAGAGAGGAAGCAAATGAGCCAGGGTGGGTGACAGAGAGGGGTGTAAAAAGAAATCAGATACCCTGTTTGAAAGCATGTTTCCCATAGCAGGAATAAAAGATGGTAGTTTCATTCATTCGGATTAGTTTCAAACTCTATTTCCTTAAAAAAAAAAAAGCCTAAATAATTCTGAAATCATCGGTCAATTATATGGCAAACAAAAGACTGTAGTGGTTTAGAGTGTGTTTAAATACCACTGCCACCTAGAAACGTGGAGGTCTGGGGTAAGTTTCTTAAACCCTCTGAGCCTAGGGAAAAGGGGGATTGTATGATACCTCATAAAGGTGTACAGAATAATAATGGCTTATAGAGCTGGCACTTGCTTCCCCTGCCAAATGCTATTGTAACTGCTTTACATTCATTAACTCAATCCTCACTACCACCTTATGTGGGGAGAAAATTGAGGCACCTAGAAGATAAGTAACTTGTCGTAGGCCACAGATCTTATAAGTGAAAAAAGTAGGCTTTTCACCAAACGCTTTGGTATTAGAATTAGTGCCTTTAATCACTACGTATACAACCTCTCAAAAAAGACTAAGACAAGGTGTAGAAACATAGTTTAAGAATGGAACTGTCCTCAAAAGTGATAGATCCTATTCATTATCCTAACAGCAATTATAGCTAGAGAAAAAAAGCCTCTTTTATACTGTTTCTTAAAGAAAAATCTGGGTAATGAAAGCTGAACTCAGGAGAAATAAATCAAAAGATCAATGCGTTATGACCAATTCATTTCACTAGTAATGGCCTCTTGAATAACATCCTTTTATTTTAGACTTTCTCTTCTTTCTCTTTTCTTTCACATAACCAGTCTGATGCTAGAATTCTGTATTTCCTTCAGAATTGCTCTTGGGATTGTCCTTTCTTCTCCTGAAGGACCTAACAGGGATATCACAGCTGAATTAATGAAATGAGAATTTGGAGCAAGGGAGATGAATGTTAATGTCAGCAGCTAAGAGCAGCCATTATAATGATATTCTTTGAGTTGAAATGTTTTAATTGCTCTTCAAATCCAAAACCACTTAGAATCTTCACTGGCTGTGAAGATATGAACCAGTTTTAGCAGCTCGTGGTGACTGTGCCCAAGATGGCACTCAGGTCCTGGAAGAAGAGGAAGTAAATGCCCAGTGCATTAACCAAACCCTGTGGTCCTGGGGTCGTTCTGCATAACATATTATGGGAAGGTGAGAGTCAAATGGGAATAGAATTTTAAAACTCTGAAAATTTCTTCCTACAAGAAAGAAACACATATACTCACTTTTTCATTGTAGATATCCCCAAGCATTGTACTTGCTCTCACAACATCTAGTCTTTGAAAATTGTTTCTTGCAATTTTCACAACCTTTTTCAAGTATTTAATTGCTTCTGTCATCTCTCCTTGGCTGGAATAAATAAAATAGGAAACTATTGGAGTATCATCTCATTTAATGTCACAGTAAAGAGAAGAGATTTTGTGTCTTTGCTTTAGAAAGTGCAAAATGGTCCAGGATAATGAAATGTGAAATGCAAATTTAAAAAATATGTGGCTTGTCTTTGTTGGAGTATACAGTGAGTTAAAACTTAAACCTTTAAACCCTCATTGTCACTGGTGGGATTGTAAAATGGTGCACCTGCTTTGGAAAACAACTTGGCAGATCCTCAAAAATTTTGATATAGTTACCATATGACTGAACAATTCCACTCCTATATATATGCCCAAGAGAAATAAAACTATTATGTCCACACAAAAACTTGTACACAAATGTTCATAGCAGCATTATTTATAGTAGCCAAGAAGAGGAAACAATCCCAATGTCTATCAATTGAATGAATGAGCAAAATGTGGCCTCTCCATACAATGGAATATTATTCTGCCATAAGAAAGAATGAAGTTTAGTGATACATACCACAACAGGGATAAACCTTGAAAATAAGTTAAATGAAAGAAGCCAGCCACAAAAAAACATATATCGTATGACTCCATTTACATAAAATGTCCAGAATAGGCAAATACATAGAAACAGAAAGTAGGCTAGTGGTTACCAAAGGCTGGTGAGAAGGGGAATGGAGAGCGGTTGCTAAGAAATATGGGGTTTCTTTTTGGAGTGACAAAAATGACCCAACTTAAATTGTGGTGATGGTTGTACAACTCTGTGAATATAACTAAAAACTACTGAACTGTAGACTTTAAAATGGTGAATATATGGTATATGAATTATATCTCAATGAAGGTGTCATTTTTTAAAAAATAAAACCTCTGAAAAGGTGGAAATTTTCTACATTACTTTGCAAATGAAGCCAGTCCTTTTGGGGAGGCAGAACCTGCAGGAGGTATTAGAACAAATAAGATGAAAATGGAGTATTTCAGAATTCTCCCAACCAGGACTCCAAAGAATGAGAGAGAGATACAGCCCCCAGATGGAAAGGCCTGGCTTCTGGAAGGCATGGCACAACCATTGGCAAACCCCAAGAATTTATATAAGGAAGAAATAAGATTTCATTGTGATATGCCACTGAGATTCTAGAGATTGTTACAGCAACTCAAATTACCAAAACTAGCTAAAACAATTTTGGCTATTTTTTTTTTTCTCATAAAGAATTGAGGGCACATCATTTTAAAGATTTCAATGAATTATATTCAGAAACTTCTATTATTTGAATTCTGCTCTCATTTTATAAAT
Organism: Mirounga leonina; assembly: GCF_011800145.1. Taxonomy (NCBI): domain Eukaryota; kingdom Metazoa; phylum Chordata; class Mammalia; order Carnivora; family Phocidae; genus Mirounga; species Mirounga leonina. The sequence continues at coordinate 38,539,425 of NW_023270454.1, read as the reverse complement.
CTGAGTCCCAAATACTCATCAGTTTTTCATGATCTGAATGCCACTTCAAGTATATACAAATCTTAGTTTTATATGAATGAGCAAGAGCTAAACAGAAAGAGGGGGGAGGAGTGGAAAGACTCTAAAAATCTCCCTAAAGGAGATAATTATTTGACATTTGAAAGCCAGTCTAAGGAGACAAGCTCTTTTAGGAGCCAGCTGTAGTGATGTCCTGTGTGAAGAATGCTTAGGGGCCCACTGAGAGAGGCACACTCTCATAAAAGTGAACGAGATTAAGAACCAAGATAAAAATATTTGCTCAACCGAAGAGACAGTAATTTTCCAAAAGAGCTATATTCAAGGTATAATATACTATGACTGATTTTGTAGAGGTCGCTGAAGCCAAAGTCCAGCTCAAGGGAAATTTGGCTGCTGATTCAGGGACTTGCCATAAACAATTAAAATGCTATGAACAAAGCAAGAAGTGATTTCAAAATAATGGCTCCAAATAAAGTGTGCTGAAAAAATTCAGTTTTATCCGTTGACTCTCTGGATTTTTAATTTTTTCCCCAACTCCTAACGGAATGGTGAATCTAAGATTATATGAAATTCTATTGTTAAATCATATCAGAACCACTGAAAATTTGTATTAATGTGACAAAATCCAGAATTTAGAGATTTTAAAATAACAGAAAACTTATAATGGTAGTCTTGAATTAACTATAGTAAAGGAAAAACTATTATTTCTGAATGTCTCTGAATCCCTAGAATTTCCCTTTGCTTTCATAGGCCAGCAGTTCCCAGTGAACACCTATGCCATGACTCAATAATTCACAGGATGAAATTCTGAAATGCAGAGGTTGTTTTGCAATTGAGCTGCTCCGTGCATGGGTATTTCTCAATTTATACTGCAAGGATTTACTCATAGGAGCTCCGGAGGGTATGGTAATGAATGTAGCATATACAGAAGCTTTGCTTCAAATTTTTAAATTACTGAAATTACTGGGTGCCTGGGTGGCTCAGGTGGTTAAGCCTCTGCCTTCCACTCGGGTCATGATCCCAGTGTCCTGGGATAGAGCCGCAAGTTGGGCTCTCTGCTTAGCTGGGAGTCTGCTTCTTTCTCTCACCCTCCCTCTCCCTCTCTGTGCTCTCTCTCTCAAATGAATAAATACAATCTTTAAAAAATTATTGCAATTACAGAAAAATTTAGCAATATTAGTACCATATTTCATTGATTCTAAAACACATTTTCCCAGGTTTTTAACATTTCTGAAATGAGGATGTCTTACAACAGGTGGGCATCTTACGATCTTTGTCAGATGGGGAGCAGTCAGGTAGGTCAAAGTTGTTGCTGCAGAAATGGATTAGGTTTATAATCCCGGACATGACCCAACAATTGCAAAACCTTGATATTTCTGTTAAAAACTATTTAAAGATAATTTCAAAAAGGGATAGGAGTACTGGTTGTTTTCTAAAAACCTTCATGAAATCTTCTGAAAGTTAAGAAAATACCAGCTTCAAAATGGGCAAATTGAGTGTCCATGACTTGGAAAAAAATCCTGGAGATGATACTGGAGCACTATTTTAAGAAAGGCTATAGTACCAAAGTTCTTGACGGCATAAAAAATAATATGTTTGGGAAAAAAAATAGTGATAATTCTGATTTAAAAGTGATTCAGAAGAGATGGACTTGGAATGCAAATATGTCTGAGTAGTATAATCAATTTGTATTTTTTTACATGAATGCTTAGGAGTAATAAAAATGTCTGTGTGTAATTGAGCCTAAAATAGCTCTTTTGTTAAGTATAAAATCAAAATTCTAAGCAATAAGAGTTATTATGTTACAGTTTAGTTAGAATATGATTTTTGGTAGTATGTAAGGTGCATCGTCCAATAGAAACAATCTTAGATTCAGTGAAATCTAAAAATAAAGTTACTCCTTCAGTATAATGGGTAGTTCTTTGGCTAGTAAATTTTTGATTAAAACTTTCTAGGAAGTTTAAAATTCACATTGAATTTATGTATACATGATACATAATTAGAACATAATCAGAGTCAAAAACTCTAAAACTGGTCTAATTACTTAATAGTTCTAATAAATCTCTACATGTATCTATTCATTTTATTTAATTTTATGCAAAAACAAATGTACCTAATTTTTTGTGCTTGTGTTTATGTCATATGTGCATAATCATAAAGCAATCATATATTCAACAGCATTCTGTTTATATAGTGGGCATCAAAATATCAACATTTCTAACCTTACAAATTCACTTGCGAAATGGCATTCATTTCCCTGGCTGCAGTTTAAATGGCAAAATTTAATATCAATCTAAAATCTCTGAGCAAATAGAACTCAACACATAATAATTTTTTCCATGAATCTCTACAATAGGTGATTGATGAACTATATTATTACCACATGCAAGAAACAGTTAAGAGGTAATATTTTATTTTCAGTGGCAAGAATTTTTTTATTTTTATTTAAATTCAATTAGCCAACATATAGCACATCATTAGTTTCAGATGTAGAGTTCAATAATTCATCAGTTGTGTATAACACCCAGGGGTTATCACCTCACATGCCCTCCTTAATGCCCATCACCCAATTACCCCATCCCCCACCCACCTCCCCTCTAGCAACCCTGTTTGTTTCCTATAGTTAAGAGTCTCTCATGGTTTTTCTCCCTCTCTGATGACTTCTCATCTATGATTGTCTGTGCTGTTTCTTATATTCTGCATATGAGTGAAACCATATGATAATTGTCTTTCTCTGATTGACTTATTTTGCTCAGCATAATACCCTCCAGTTCTATCCATGTTGATGTAAAGGGTAAGAACGCATCCTTTCTGATGGCTGAGTAATATTCCATTGTATATATATGCCACACCTTCTTTATCCATTCATCTGTCAATGGACATCTCGGCTTTTTCCACAGTTTGGCTATTGTGGACATTGCTGCTATAAACATTGGGATGCAGGTGCCCCTTTGAATCAGTACATTTGTATCTTTGGGGTAAATACCCAGTAGTGCAACTGCTGGGTCGTAGGGTAGCTCTATTTTTAACTTCTTCAGGAACCTCCATACTGTTTTCCAGAGTGGCTATACCAGTTTCCCACCAGCAGTGTAAGAGGGTTCCACTTTCTCAGTGGCAGGAGTTTGAAAATTTTTTTTTTTTTTTTAACATCAGAAATGGTCAGTATAGGGGTGCCTGGGTGGCTCAGATGGTTAAGCGTCTGCCTTCGGCTCAGGTCATGATCCCGGCGTCCTGGGATCGAGCCCCGCATCGGGCTTCCTGCTCAGCGGGGAGCCTGCTTCTCCCTCTCCCTCTGCCTCTCTCCCTGCTCATGCTCTCTCCCTCTCTCTCTCTCTCTATCTCTGTCTCAAATGAATTAAAAAAAAAAATCTTTAAAAAAAAAAAGAAATGGTCAGTATATGGAATAAGTAAGTTCATGCAAAAACATTTTAATAAGTTTAGAATATTCATAAAATAGACCCACGAATGGGTTGAGTGTGTCAGAGTCACTAGCGGGCAAATTAAAAATTATTTGGCTGTTTTACAAAATTAACTAGAGTGGGAAATTATGTGTATAACCAAGCCGAAGAGTTATCTAAGATTAGAACTTATTGAACTTGGAAAAAAATGTCAACCTGCCTTGTTATTTCTATTCTTAGTTATTCTTGGGTATAATTGTCATACAATATTATATTAGTTTCGGGTTTACAACGTGATGATTCAACACTTGTCTACATTGTGAGATGATTACCACAATAAGTCTAGTCACCATCTGTCTCCATAAAAATGTTACAAAATTTTTTTTGCTTTTGATGAGCACTTTCAAGATCTACTCTCCCTCAGCAACCTTCAAGTACGCTCAACACCACTGATTGGAGTTGCTCTGCTGCACACCACATCTCCATGACCTATTCACTTCACACCTGGAAATCTGTCCCTCCCAACCCTGTTCATCCCTTACGCTCAACCCCTAAATCCCCTTCTCCCTGGCAACCGCCAAACTGCTCACATACATGAGTTTCATTTTGCTTTGTTTTGTTTGTTTGTTCAGTTTGTTTTTTAGATTCTGCATATAAGTGGCAGCTTAAGTATTTATCTTTGTCTGCCGGACTTATTTCACTTAGCTTAATACTGTTAAAGTTCACCATGTTGCCCCAAATGGCAAGGTTTTATTCTTTTTTATGGCTGAGTAGAATTCCATTGTGTATATATACTATATCTTACTCATTCATCCATTGATGATACTTAGGTTATTTCCATATCTTGGCTACTGTAAATAATGCTGCAGTGAACACAGGGGTGCATTTACTTTTTCAAGTTAGTGTTTTCATTTCCTTCAAATAATTATCTAGAAGTGGAATTGCTGGATCACATAGTTCTACTTTCAATTTTTTGAGGAACCTCCATACTGTTTTCCATAGTGGCTGTACCAATTTATATTCCCACTAACAGCGCATGAGAGTTCCCCTCTACATGCCCTTGGCAACATTTGTTTTTTATCTTTTTGATAATAGCCATTCAAACAGGTGAGAGGTGATACCTCATTAAGGTTTTGATTTGCATTTCTCTGATGATTAGTGATATTGAGCATGGCCTCTTGGCCATGTATATGTCTTCTTTGGAAAAATGACTGTTCAGATCTTCTGCCCATTTTTTAATTAGATTGTTTGGAGGTTTTTTTGCTATTGAGTTATGTGAGTTCTTTATTTATTTTGGATATTAACTCCTTATCAGATATATGACTTGCAAATATTCTAGTTCAGTAGGTTGCCTTTACATTTTGTTGATAATTTCTTTTGGTGTACAGAAGAAGCTTTTTAGTTTGATGTAGTCCCACTTATTTATTTTTGCTTTTATGCCTTTCTTTTTGGAGTTAGACCCCCCCGCCAAATCACCAAGACATACAACAAAGAGCTTACTGCCTACCTCCTCAGTTTTAGGATTTCAGGTTTTACATTTGTCTTTAATCCATTTGGTGTTAATTTTTTGTGTATGGTGTAAAAAAGTAGTAACTTTTGCATGTGGCTGTCCAGTTCACCTAATACCATCTATAAATAAACTGTCCTTTTCCCATTGTATATTCTTGGCTCTTTTTTGTAAATTAATTGACCATATATATGTGTGGGTTTATTTCTGGACTCTCTGTTCTGTTCTATTGATCTATGTGTCTGTTTCTATGCCAGTACTGTACTGTTTCTGATTGTTTGCTTTTGCTTTTTTTGTTTTGTTTTGTTTCGTTTCAAAGATTTTATTTATTTATTTGACAGAGAGAGCACAAGTAGGCAGAGTGGTAGACAGATGGGGAGGGAGAAGCAGGCTCTGCTGAGCAGAGAGCACAATGTGGGGCTAGATCCCAGGACCGTGGGATCATGACCTGATCTGAAGGCTGAGGCTTAACCGATTGAGCCACCCAGGCACTCTGATTATTATAGATTTATAATACAGTTTGAAATTAGGGAGCATATGACTCCAGCTTTGTTTTTCTTTCTCAAGATTGCTTTGACTATTCAAGATCTTTTGTGGTTCCATATACATTTTACGATTTGTCTATTTCTGGGGAAAATGACACTAGGATTTTGACAGGGATTGCACTAAATATGTAGATTGCATTGGGAAGTATGGACATTTTAACGATATTAATTCTTCCAATCCATGAACACAGAGTATCTTTCCATTTATTTGTGTTTACTTCAATTTATTTCATCAATGTTTTATATTTTTCAGTGTACAGCTCTTTCTACCTCCTTGGTTAAATTTGTTCCTAGATATTTTATTCTTTTTGATGCCATTATAGATGGAATTGTTTTCTTTTTTCTTTTAAAAAGATCTATTTATTTATTGAGTGAGCAAGTGGGGGGAGGGGCAGAAGGAGAGAATCTTTCAAGCAGATGCCCCGTTGAGCGCAGAGCCTGATGCAGCGCTCAATCCCATGGATCCATGAGATCATGACCTGAGCCGAAACTAAGGGTCAGATGCTTAACTGACTGAGCCACCCAGGTGCCCTGGGATTGTTTTTTTAATTACTCTTTCTGATAGATTGTTGTTAGTGTATAGGAATGCAACAAATTTTCATATGTTAATTTTGTGCTCTGAAACTTTACTGAATTCATTTATTAGTTTTAACAGTTTTTTGGTGGAGTCTTTAGGATTTTCTATATATAAAGTCATGTTGTCCACAAATAGTGACAGTTTTACCTCTTTTTTCCATTTTGGATACCTTCATTTCTTTTCCTTGCCCAATTGCTGTGGCTAGGACTTCCAATACTATGTTAAATAAAAGCGGTGAGAATGGGCATTCTTGTCTTATTCCTGATCTTAGAGGAAAAGTTTTCAGCTTTTCACTATTGAGAGTTTTTATCATAAATGGATGTTGAATTTTGTCAAATGCTTTTTTCTGCATCTATTGAGATGATTGTATTATTTTATCCTACATTTGTCAATGTGGTGTATCATGTTGATTTTTCTTTAATTGACCCACTGGTTGTTCAGTAGCATGTTGTTAATCTCTATATTTTTGTGAATTTTCTGTTTTTTTTTTTTTTTCTTGTGATTCATTTCTGGTTTCATACCATTGTAGTCAGAAAAGATGTTTTATTTGATTTCAATCTTCTTAAATTTATTGAGACTTGTTTTGTGCTGTAACATATGATCTGTTGTGAAGAATATTCCCTGTGCTCTTGAGAAGAATGTGTATTCTGTTGCTTTTTATGGAATGTTCTGTATATATCTATTATGTGCAACTGGTCTAATGTGTCATTTAAGGATGATGTTTCCTTATTGATTTTCTGTCTAATGATCTATTTATTGATGTAAGTGGGGTAATAAAATCCCCTATTTTGTTGTAGTGCTGTCAATTTCTCCCTTTAGATCTGTTAATATTTGCTTTAGATATTTAGGTGCTCCTATATTAGATGCATAAATATTTAAAAATGTCATATCCTCTTGTTGGATTGATCCCTTTATCATTATGTAATTCCCTTCTTTGTTTTTATTACAGTCTTTGTTTTTTTTTTGTTTTGTTTTTTTAAAGATTTTATTTATTTATTTGAGAGAGAGAGAATGAGAGACAGAGAGCATGAGAGGGAGGAGGGTCAGAGGGAGAAGCAGACTCCCTGCCGAGCAGGGAGCCCGATGCGGGACTCGATCCAGGGACTCCGGGATCATGACCTGAGCCGAAGGCAGTCGCTTAACCAACTGAGCCACCCAGGTGCCCCTACAGTCTTTGTTTTAAAGCTTATTTTGTCTAATGTCAGTTTAGCTACCCCAGCTTTCTTTTGGTTTACCAATTGTATGAAACATCCTTTTTATCCCTTCACTTTCAGTCTGTGTGTATCCTTACATCTAAAGTGAGTCTCTTATAGGCAGCATATAGATGGGTCTTTATTTTTTTATTATTCATTTAGCCACATTGTGTCTTTTGACTGGAGAATTTAATCCATTTACATCTATGTAATTATTGACAGGTATGTGCTTATTGCCATTTTTTAAACTGTTTTCTGGCTGCTTTGTAGTTCCTCTATATTCCTGTCTTCTTCTTTTGCTTTCTTCCCTTGTGGTTTGATGACTTTCTTTAGTGTTATGCTTAGATTCCTTTCTTATTATCTTTTGTGTATCTACTATAAGTTTTTACTTTGTGGTTACCATGAAGGGCACATATAACAGCTTATATATATAACAGTTTATTTTAAGTTGATAGCAACTTAAGTTTGAATACATTCTAAAACTCTACATTTTTACTGCCTCCCACTCCACCTCTTATGTTTTTGATGTCACATTTTACATTTTTTTATTTTTTGTATTCCTTAACTAATTATTGTAGTTATTTTCACTAGTTTTGTCTTTTAACCTTCATATGAGTTTTATCAGTGACTAACCCATTATCTTTACTATGTATTTACCTTTACCAATGAGATTTATACTTTAATATGTTTGCTTGTTACTAATTAATGCTTTTTTTTTTTTTTTAGCTTAAAGTAGTTCCTTTAACATTTCTTTTAAATCCAGTTTGTGATGATAAACTTCTCTAGCTTTCGCATGTCTGGAAAACTTTTTATCTCTCTTTCAATTCCAAACGATAACCTTGCCGAGTGGAGTATTTTTGGCTGCAACTTTTTTCCTTTCAGCACTTTGAATATATTATTTGCCTCCCTTCTCACTTGCAAAGATTCTGTTGAAAAATCTGCTGATAGTCTTTGGGGTTTCCCTTGTATGTAACAACTTGCTTTTCTCTTGCTCCTTTTAAAATTCTCTCTTTATCTTTAACTTTTGATATTTTAATTGTAATGTATCTTGGTGAGGATCTTTCTGGGTTCATTTTAGTTGAATTTATTTGGGATTCCTGGATATGGATGTCTATTTTTCTCCCATGTTAGGTAAGCTTTCAGCAATTTATTTCTTCAAATGAGTTTTCTCCCCCTTTCTCTCTCTCTGGTCTCTTCTGGGACCCTTAAATTATAAATATTATTCTGTTTGTTGTTGTCTCCAAGGTCTTCTAAGCTATCTTCCCTTTTTAAAATTCTTCTTTCTTTTTGCTGCTCTATTTAGGTGAGTTCCACTGCCCTGTCTTCTAGATCACTGATCCTTTCTTCTGCTTCACCTAGTTTGATGTTGAACCACTCTAGTGTATTTTTCACTTCAGTTATTGTATTCTTCAGCTCTGTGAGTACTGTTTACTTCTGTGCTTTCTTATATTTTCTATCTCTTTGGTGAAGTTCTCACTGTGTTCATCCATTCTTCTCCCAAATCGTTGAGTATCTTAATTATATTACTTTTGACTCTTTATCAGGTAAATTACTTATCTCTATTTCATTAAATTTTTGACTGTGGTTTTATCTTGCTTTTTCATTTGGATCATAATCCTCTGTTTCCTCCCCCCCCTTTTTTTGATTCTCTATGTTTGTTTCTATGTATTAGGTGATACACTACCTCTTCCAGTCTTGAAGGAGTGGACTTGTATAAGAGGTGAATCTTGTTGTTCAACATTGCTCTAACTCTTGGCTGTCTCTTGAACCTTTGTGATTACCTGAGCATCATGATTTATTCTTGATAGGTGCAAGGGGTTGAAGTGTGCCAAGACCTGTCAGCTTTCCAAAGGGAGGGATCTCAGTCAGCACCTACTTTCAGGCTGATTGGAAGCCAGATGCTCAGGCAGCAGCTTTAAAGTATTCAACTATATATAGTCCTGTGGGGCTATAATTGTAAACCCTGCAGACCTTCAGAACAGGTGACCTGAAGGTGTCCCTTGTGTGACAGTTGCAAAATTTGAGGCTTCCAATGAGTGTATAAGCTCCTTTCTGTGAGGTACCAGTGCACTGTAGCAAGGCCTAAAGAATTCAGAAAGATGGCCCCACATGGCCTATATTCCCTGAGAGCACCTTTGCAGCCTTCTAGGTTTGTGGCAAACTTGAAGTTTGCCCTTCAGACTCAAGTCCCAGGATGAGTAAATAGGCCTCTTTCACGGAAAGATTGGGAGTGTGTTTCAGTCTTCATTCTCTGTAGTACTCTGGGGATGGTAACCTGCCAGGAACTGTCTCTCTGTTACAGTCCCATGGGTTCCAGGAATGCAAGCCCCTCTGGCTATCAGAGCCAGGTGACTGAGGAGCATCTCCTATGTAGACTTCATGTGTCCAACAGTTTTAGCAAGGCAGCAGGAGAGCACAGAGCTGGGGCGCACTTGCTTGAGCTATCAAGGTAGAGAGAGTGCAGAAATGGCACCCACCTGTGCCTCAGCCTGGAGAGAGTCCTATAGGCCTCTGCCCCTCTGGCATATGCTTTAAGGTTAGCAAACTTCACATATAGTCTATGTACTTTTCAAATTGTTACTTTTGTGCTGGTCCCTGGGGTAAGTCACTCTGCATACAAGCTCTTTAAGAGAAGTACTCTAGTTCCCTATAGCCCTTTGGGTTTCCTGGATGTCAGCCTTATTGGTTTTCAAAGCCAGACATTTTTGGGGCTTGTCTCTCCATTGCAGGTTGGGGTGGCTGATGTGGGGCATGAATCCCTCATTCCTCAGGGAGAAGTTACAGATTTGTGAAATTACTCCCAATTATGGATTGCTATGTTGCAGGTGGGCTTTTGATAAGAATGCATCTCAGCCTCTCCCACTCATCTAGATGTGGCTCTTTTACTGTTTATTGTAAAGGAACTGTTCAGCTAGTTTTCAGATCTTTTTCAGAAAGAACTATTCTGTATGTAGCTATAGATTCAGTGTGTCTATGGGAGGTGAGTTCAGGATCTTCCAATGCCACCATCTTGGATGCCCTCTCTTAAGCTGCCTTTAAATACTGACTAAAATTAAATATTTTGTCTACATGCTATTTTTCTATGATCTGTATGGAAATAAACACAGCAACTCTGAGGAACGACTGCATGATTATCCCATAGTCTTTGATTTATACTAAAAATTTAATAAAACTAGTCTTCAAATGTCAAAAAAAGAGGGGTGAGTTGTATGGTATATGACTTATATCTCAATAAAGCTGTTTTTTTAAAAAAAACCTTTAAAAAGTTTATAAAAGGTGAATAGTAGTTTGTTCTTGCAAGTGTCCCTTAGCTGTGAAATCTTAGGTCTCACTAAAGTCATCTATACAAGTTGTTATAAACGTACTGGCAAAATGCTTAGAATGACATACAGTTATTACCAGAGTGCTTAGCATATACCAAGCTTCATATATTTTTTAAATAAAGGAATGGCTGGAAATTTGAGAAGGGAAATGCTTATGCATACTCATAAAAATTAAGCTCCCAGGTAAATTGTGAGTGTATCAGTCATTGGATGTTTGGAGTCCATGACTGTCAACTCTTGTCTCCTGGATATTTTGGTAACATCAAGAACATCTTTTTATTTCAGTAACTTCTTTGAGAGACTATCAAATGCCTCACAATGTGCTAGTTGCTGGGGAATATGGTTCCTGACCTTAAAGCCTTTCAGTGTCAACTTGGGGAGATAATTTCTTCTAAGTGATGTCATCTAATGATGAGGCTAATGGCAATTTTGGAATTCCTCTTTAGGAAACTCCTGCATAGTAGAGTGGTGTAAAGCATTCATAAGTAATTTAATGAATTTTGTTTCAAAAATCAGGTTACCCATAGGGATTATTTACTACATTTTCTAAATGTGACTCTAAATTCTTTTGACTGTTTCCAGAGACCAAACCCACCTCTCAAACAATGATGTGCTATTTTGAATATATGTGTGTGTGTGAGTGTGTGTACACACACATACATTTTGATATACATATCAAAAGCATATGCCACAAGCTCAGAAATCATTTCAAAAGAGTTTAATTTTAAACAGGTAGTGTCAGGATTAGAGGTATCAACTTGCATAACCTCCCAAGATTTGACGAGGATAATGTTCATTTTCATAGATAAACTATGATATGTTTGCAAAAATAGGTTAAATTGCTTTACAGATTTATTTATTTTATTTGAGAGAGTGAGTGAGCAAGCACATGTGGGGTGGGGGAGGGGGTAGAGGGAGAAGGAGATAAGTAGACTCCTTGCTGAATGCAGAGCCCCAGGTGGGGCTCAATCCCAGGACCCTGAGATCATGACCTGAGCCGAAATCAAGAGACAGAGGCATAACAGACTGAGCCACCCAGGTGCCCTGCCAAGTGTTACTTTTTGAAAATCTTCCATTATGCAATGAATGAAATGCCATAATGTGAACATACACTCTGCAAGACAGACGGCACGTTAAGTCCTGGTGTCTGGCTTTTAGGGGGCAGGGTCAAAGAACTAACACTTTTTGTTTACTTGAGTGCCAGGTACTATCAGATGCATTCTTTTTTCCTTTTTTATTTGTAAAAGAACGCTCTGTGTATCAGAAGTAGAATGGAATTTCACATCCCTGAAGTTGTGAATATTGCTGTTTGTGATTCTGTTCTCATTTTTTTCATAACAAAATCATGAATAATTTTCTTCCACATTTAGGCATAGCTCAATTCTCCAGAAAAATTATGAATTGTTTGAGGAATATTTCAAATGCAGACATGGAGTAAAGTACCATGAGAGATGCACTTACAAATTTAAATATTTGTTTTGTGGGACAACTAAAATGGTATTGAGAGAGCTAGAGAGTATAAAATTATTAATAAATAAAATAGTCCACTATTTAGAATTTTGAGTAAACTTGTGGATTTCTAGGACTAAAAATGTTTTATCAAATTGATGTGAACTCTCCAAGCTCTTTCTTGGACTGTAATATTCAAGAAAAAAAGTTGATGATATAAGAAAAAAAAAAGTAGAGACTTCTTTGAATATCACTTTAAAACCTCAGGGAAAAATTATTATTGTTGTTTAGCTAAAATGGACTCACTGAAGGTTATTTATTTCATGTTCCTTAAAGCTGATGTATTTTTGATGAAGTACATTTTAGATTAGGCTTGGCAGGCTGAGGATTGTTAAATCACAACATATACAAACAAAAACCGAGTTTGGTGAGCAAGAAATACAAAACAGTATAAACAAAAGTTTTGCTGGCTGAGTCCAGTTGTTTTTCTCCCAAAGCAGCGATAGATTTCCAAAACAACTAAAATTATCTAGAACTTGCTCTAACAAATAATGCTAGAGAAAAAGCCTTTCTAGTATAAATTACATGCTCCACTCAATGAAAGTACAGCTCTATAGCCAGCAAAATTGTTATTACAGCATCTGAAATGTACACATTATGTGTTGCTCAAAGGATTTCCAAATTTCCAAGTTGGCAATAGATTTAGAAGCCAATCTTCCTTTGGAAGGGAAAGAATCAAATATTTTCTTGTAGAAAAGCTACAGATTATTTGTATAAGTTAAAGGATAAGGTTAAAATGTTAGACAAATATCAATTCCAGTTTTCTATATGCAGTGCACAGGTGCAACTTGAACAGCATATTATATGGTATAATCATTAAATTCATTCAACCAGACCTTAGAGAGTTAAAAACATATATTCTGAGGAACAGGACTCCTCGGTCCAAAGGATGAGAATGAAACAGTGCAGAATATTTGTGTATCAAGGTGATTCCAGTTTCCAACTGGGAAAACAGGACTGTTAACACCCACATCCCCTGACAACTGTCCAATTATGTATATCACACTTGGCCTACTGTTTGCAGTAGAAGTAATCAATAAAGGATGTGGTTGAGTGAACATAGATTTTGGTTGAACCAATGCATGAAAACTTAATCATTTACTCAGAGAGAAGAAATCAAATAGAGCAGAGATGAAACAGCCACTAAGGGGATTGTTGATTGTGCCACCAAGTTTGTGGGCCACAGATGAAAGTAATAAGGCAAATGGAATCAGTGACAGGAGAAAATGTAAAAAGCTATTCTTAATTTCATGAATTAATAGAAATGTTTTGATGTATTTTTGGGGGGTCATTTTTAGGAAATTTCGCATCAAAACCCGGATGTTCCATTTTAAAGAATATATGAAAATTACTAGGGCATGTCATTTCTCTCAAGCAAAAAGAAATTAATTTTCAGCTGTAACAGAAAGGTAATTTTCACACTTGAAACTTTGTACTGATTGATTGAAAGATCTCCACTGTGGAAAGTTTTCTAGGAAATAATTTAACCCGAGTTTGCAAGAAAATTTACAATGAGTATGGAATAAACCCAGAGGTAGGCTAGTTGTGACCAATGTGTCTTGACCAATTCTCATTTTGGTGATTTTTTTCCCCTAGATTCTTTTCAAAAGTCATCCTCATTATTTGGAGAGTCTCAGCATTTCAGTAAAATGAGTTATTTCAGTAAATGAAGCAAAAAAAAAAAAAAAATGCCATGAAGAAAACTGAGGAATTTTGCTCTCTCTATTTACTCAAATTGTCTGCCTGTGTTAATAATAATATTTACTTGGTAATTTCTCAACTCACTCTCTCTTTGTTTTATGGACCATAATTCTGGCTTTTATAGCTGTGTTATAGGCAATTTTTATCATTTTAGAATATCAACCCCTCCTTTTTTTCACTAGTATTCCAAGTGGGGTGGGAAAAGACATTGTAATGCTTATTTTCTGTTATGCTCCTTAACCCCTTGTGCAATTAACATTATTCAGAAAAACAGCAAAAATAACAAACACCATTTACTATTAAAACCTTCATCAATAGTAACTCTAATGGCATGGCTGGGTCCAGCATTACCAAATGGACAACTCCGTATTACCAAGTCCTTAGTCTTGAGGGAATATGGTGTGTTTTTCAACTGAAGGCTTAGTATAAATTCTTATAACCATTTTGAAGCTTCTAGCCTTAGAGGTTATTCACCTTTCATGCATGCTCAGCTGATAGCCTTAGATACACACTTATGCTAGACATGGCTATCCTCGTCCATTTCCTTCAAAGAGATAAAATATATTTATAGAGATAGGGCTACCATTAGTGAAACTTGTGCAATTGCACAGGTTAGGAAAAATAGATTTAGAGAAGATGTCAAGCTTCACGGGCCGCTTGATTTATTTCGCCGCCGCCACTCCCATCATTTCCCCTATTTTGGTTGTGCTTCATTTCTTGCATGTTGCTGCTAATCTGAGGGCAGTTTAGGACCATGAAAGGGATGCACGTGTGTGCACGAAAGGTGCCTTAAAGTGAAATTTTTAAAAAATGACCACAAAATTTGTATCAAGGCATTTTGAGTCATCAGTGGATTTGATTTAATACGTCTTTTTAGATAACTAGGGTGTGTTGTCTATCTGAAGAGAGTGTTTGTTTTTGAAACATCCGTCGCTTGAGTTATTTTGCACAAATGGTAAAAGAATATGATGAGGTTTACACTCCCCTGAATGCTACTCCACAACCACCAACAATGCTGCAAAATGGTAGATTTGGATTGGAAAGCTTGCAGTGTCCCTGGGGTACTTCTTCCCTACGGCTCCAGAAGAAGCATCTCCTGTATTCTCTTGTATATTACATAACATTATAAAACTAAGAACCCAGTTCTGCCATACAAATCATTGATGGCTTCACCGGTACTTAGTAGATGGGAATTCTTATAAGTGGAATTTGTTTCATTGGGTATAAAAATGAGGTGGGGATTAATCTTCCTGCCTGTTATATGTTTGCCCCAAGGCAGGTTCCCAGACTGTTGAGATAGAATTTTCCCCATCCCTGCCAAAAACATACCCTACTTTGTGATACATCAAATATAGCTGTATCCTTTTCCACATCTAAGCCCCAAGTAACACTTCAGCAACCAAATTAAAACATTAAATTGTCTATTATTTTTGCCAATATTTACCAGATTGTTCAACTCTCCCCTTAGCTTTTACTGTATAGACCAGGAATTCAGATCCTTGAGTGGAGATTAAAATATTCCAAGAGAGACACTTGTCTTTAACAGGTGAGAATTATTTTAAGATAATCTCATGCATCCAGAAGTTTAAGAAATAAAAACTAACAGTAACCAAAGCTGCATTCCAACCCTTATGACATAGTAAGTGCTCAATATACGTTTATAAGGATTTTATTTATTTATTTGAGAGCGAGAATGAGAGAGAGAGAACATGAGAGGGGGAGGGTCAGAGGGAGAAGCAGACTCCCTGCCGAGCAGGGAGCCCGATGCGGGACTTGATCCAGGGACTCCAGGATCATGACCTGAGCCAAAGGCAGTCGCTTAACCAACTGAGCCACCCAGGCGCCCCTCAATATATGTTTATAAAAGAAAATATTTTCCCCTGGAGTTTTATCTCTTCAGTCATGTTGGAACACATGTCATTTTGTAAATATTATTTTATAAACATGTTAAGGGATGCATTTATTTAACTGTATAGGTGTAGGCCAGGTCTGCTACTATAAAGCAAGACAAATACTCCAACCATTTTCTACTAATTCTGGGCCATGTTAACAACAGAGTCAAGTAATTTAATGATCAAAATGAACTGCACCAAAGGACAAAGAATTGGTGTGTTACAAATAGACATTAAATTGAAAACTTATAAATCTCTTCTTTGTGCTCAAACATCTGTTTCTTTCCAGTTGTTACATGGAAAGTAAACATTTAAGGGATAGCTGGGTTGGTTTTCCACAGGCTAGTTACCGATCTCTACTTGGAAGAACCACAACACTCACAGGTTGCTTGCTTTACCCATGGCTGGCCCCGCCTTCCTGGAGTAAACAGCCATACTTTCCTTAGAGATACATCTGTGTCCCTAACCACTTATCCAGTGATGACTGCATTGTCTTTTATTGGGAATTTTGAAGGGACTTTTCATTCCGTTGGCATGGGTATTTTAATATTTAATTATTTATTTAATTATTAATGATTATTATATTGGCAGTGGTAATTATGTAATGATGATGTACTTTCAGTTCACTAGACATTTAATCTTTTAAATGCCTTTTAAATAACAATTTTATCTTTTAAAAACACTACTTTGTATGTGTTTACAAGCTGAAATACAGGAATTAGAACTTGACATAATCTGTATCTATTCTTTTTCTTCTTCTTACCACTACTAACTACAACTACTACCAGCACCACCATTATTAAAAAGCCATCTCTTGGGTATAAGATAACATACCAAAAACCAAGGCCTTAATTTTGATAACTTTCCTTATTCTACCTTGAATTAAATAATAACATTACAACATAACACAATAATTAAATGGAGTACACAATGATCACAGTATGAGTAAAGGGCAAATCATATGTTTTCCATGGAAAATCTTGCTGTTCAGGTATACTTATATTAAATTTTCTGTTTTAAATGAAATAGAGGGAATATTGTTCTCGCATTCAGTTGTTTATCCAGATATGTACGCTCAAAGGAGAGATGTCTTAATGGAAGAAGCAAGACTGAAGCATAAATGAAAACTTTCCTCCAAGAAGAGCTCCGGAAAGGTTACGCTGAGCCACGGTTACTGAAGCGTACTATATATTTCTGTGCTCTCTGCTTTTTTAACCTGTGAGATGTGACCTGATTTTTCCCTTTCATTCAAGGTCATCACTAAACTTACAGAAAATCAAAAATAAAATAGTACAAAGGAGGAATAGACAAAGGGGAGTTTAGGTGCATATTTTAAAATACCACATTGGTTTAAAATAACTTACGATGAAAGGGTCACTTAAGAAGGGCACTGCTTAAAATTTAAGAAGGCAGTAATGGAAAGCGACAGACCTCAAACAATTTAAGTCTTTCACAGCTGAGTGAATTCACAGTGACAGCAAGACAAGGATGTGCTAACTTACCTCTGCAGGACCTTGGCTATTGCTTCATAGGCTCTCCCCAGGCTGAGATCATCATCCAGGTCTGTGGAGATTTTACTGTAAGTGTTAAGGACCTATCAGGAAAAGAAATACGTATTAAATATACAGCAAGGCCAGATTCACTGATGTTTCATTTCATAACAGAAAAGATGAAAATTAATAGTTGTTTTTAATGTCTCCATAAAATATTTTTTGTTTATTAAAAATTCATGTTGGTTTGGTTTATTTTTATCTATAGCATAACTTGTTTCACAGCAATGTCTTTAAGCCATGACAGTGAGGTCTTACTTTTGTAAAAATAATTCTTTTCTTGCACAATCCCAAATCTTCCAATTTATAGAACTTAGGTGTGAATAAATAATTGAATGGTTCACAACATTATTTTAAAATATGGTACTATTATCTAAGGTAATAGAAGGCAGATTATAATATTCTACTGGGGTAGCATAAATATCACTTTTCTTTCTATAAATAGCTGTTTTGAAAAGCATGAATTTAGGTGCTAGGCAATTTTTAAATCTATCATTTTATTAGAAGCATATCTCATAGTTTGTGCATGGATTCGGTATACACTAAAAATATTTCTTAAAAATGTACTTCATTACCAACAATCTCTTCAATAATCAAAAGATTATGGCTGCCACTGCCAAACATTTGATCTTAATTTAATTTAACACTGACACCGTCTTTATGGTATAATTTCCCTTTTTATTCTTTTTCTCTTTCAGTGGCCAGAAGGAGGAAAATATGTAAAACAAAATTCCTATTCTTTCTTCTGCCTTCATTGTTACTTGACCCAACCTATTACACACATGAGGACACAGGAAATCTCCAAAGACCTCTATGGAAATCCTTTTTGCACATTTTCTAAAACAGAATTAGTGAAAGTCATTTGACAGCGTTCAGAGAGAGAGTCAGGGTGAGGGAGGACGTAAATTCGCGCTGTTTGCTACTGCCTGAATTAGGCAGCTTTGAAGATTTAAGTATTAGAGGCAGTGTTGATATTTGACTTTACTTTCTTAAGGTTAATATTTGGGAAATAATTTCAATGAGGCCATCATGATACCTCATAAAATTTGTTTTTGTTTTTCTTTGTGTGTGTGTGTGTGTGTGTGTGTGTGTGTGTGTGTGGTTTATAAGTGACTGCTTGCTAGAACGCTGGTATTAAAACTTACTGATACATATTGATCCAGGGTTTTAATTCCTGTTAAACCTGCAAAGTTCAAAATTTTGATTCTTATTTTTAAGCCTCTTAATATGCCTTGTATAAACCTGAGAATAGTCTCTTCACTTTGTTTTGCATAACTGACAACACCTACATTAAGTCTGATATAACTTGACATAGACCTTTCTGAGTGAAGGGGCAGAATTCATGAATTTTGTGAATTTATAAGAGACCTTATTGAATCCAAATATCAAAATATTTAGAAAGAGACCTTCTAGGGTCTTTTTTGGTCCATACATCTTTATATGACATTCTAGAACTTCAAGATTGAATATTATTATACTTCTTGCCAAAAAGAATTTGTTCATCCCACAAATATCGTTACTGTGTACCAGGTGCTATGTTAGACCCTAAGAAATCTTAAATAGAGGGGAACAGGCTTGCAGCCCTGACGGCATTTACAGTCTTGTGGCACAGAGGTTTGGTGGACGCACTGTGCGATGACTGGAGGCAGGATTCCCCAGGGCTTATACCAGGCTTATCTTGCATATTCTCCCGTGCCCCTGGCCACCTGGACCGTACAGTAAGTATGCGCAGGCACCCATTATCTTAGGGGTATGACTCTCTACCCTATGGATATGAAGGGTAAGTATCCAAGAAATTACAGGTAAATACTTCAGTGCTGATGACTTCTATCCCACAAAAGTGTGCAGCATTTCCTGGAAGGAGCAGGGGCAAAATCGAGCTCAGTCTGGGCTTTTGCTTTGGGCCTCAGACGTGACTCCATAGAAGCTTCCTCCGGGAGCCAGACGTGGTCTACTGGAATGAACACTAACTTCAGAGGAAGAAGACTTAGATTCAAGTCCTAGTTCTTTCACACATTTGGTCCAGGAAAGCTCCTGGAGAAGCTTTCCTCAGAAATGAAAAAGAAAACCTGCTTCTGAGAGTTGTTGTGAGGCCACGAGGAGGTAATATAGAGTGCTGTGTAAGCCACAGGACAAGATTCTTTGGGAGTCTGTGAACCAGCCATTAGTGAACAGCCCCTCATAGGGGCCTCCCTCCAAAGTAAAGGCAACACATTTTAATTTGTGGCTTGAGAGAGTTCATATGTCACCTCCCACATTTAACCTAAAAGCAGGTACTATACGGGCAGTAGGAAGCATTTAGTTCATTACTGGCCCAGTAAGGAGACAATGAGTGACATGAAGCCCAAAGTGAAGACTTACAAAGTGCCAAAGAGGAGCCCATCTAAATCAGACAGGACCTCTGCTCCTCAGCAGTGTGAGCTCGAGTGGGAGAGAGTAAACGTAAACAGGTGAATCACAAGGAGAACACAAGGCAAAATTCAGCAGATTGGGGAATCCTATAGTCTGATCTATGGGTAGTAGAAAGGACATTGTTAAAATACAAGGGAAAAACTCATAAAAATGGGAAAATAACATGAGATTACTAATTGTGTAGAAAATAAAGATGTTTTATATTGCTCTTATGGTAAGCTACCTTACCTGCTTTTTAATTAAAGTAGGCAGGGTGTAATTTACAAATGAATAAACATTAATCAATTTGAGTCATTAGACAAATAGTGGAATTTTTTTTATAAAGAATACTTCAAGTGAGAAAATACAGTGTGCAATCTGAGGGATCCACTGTACTTGACCGAATATCCCTTGGACAAGCATATGTTGGAAACAAATGCAGGATCTGCAACATTAAATTCTATCATCACAAATCAAAGATAAGAGGAGAGAATAAAGACTCTCAGGTGCAAACTATTTTGATGAATTGGAAATTCATTATGTATCTTTAAACTGTATTGACAATGAACTTATCAACCTTTGTCAAAAGACAAAGGACAACACCAATTAAGCACAATACTAAGTAAATTTCAACGAACACCAAACTGTGCATGATTACAAGGTTATCACAGTTGGAAAAATCAGTTCATATACCTAATAAAAATTGAGTGCTACCTGGCTACTCAAATTTCTCCAATAATTTCAGTGAATAATGGAGATGAAGCTTTGAAAACTATTTTACTTGAAGTTTTAAAGGCAATGGGCTTTATCTTCCCACTACAATAAAACTGATTTACCTGAAAAGGCATTTTCAAATAAAATCCAAGTTCTTAAAATGAGATAATTTCTACTGGTCACCTAAAAACAAAACTAGTAGAATACTTAGCATAAGAAATGAGAATGTGCAAAAGAATAATGCTGGCAATACGTGACAAATTCTTTGAAGAATTGTTTGCTGTGAAATAAAATTTTAAGGATCATTAATTTCTTTTGCTGCAATACCCTTCAAGGGAGCACTGGATTTAAGTCAAGATTGTCACCTGTCAACAAAGTGAATGGCGCGGGGGCGTGGATAAAAAGGGAGGGAGGGGGAAACAGAGAGAGAGAAGAGAGAGATTGAGGAAAAAGGATAGAAGAGTAGCCTTGTCCTCCCAGAAGATTGTAAGAATAAATTTTGTGCCTCAGCTTTGGCACCTTTAAGGGCAGATACAGAGGAAGTCATTATTAGGTTCTATTAATTTCAAACACCCAATTGTTTTCTATCCTTACATGTTGAGGACTTCCAGTGATGAGGGTACATCCACTCTTACAATCCCCTTACTGGAGACAACATTAACACAGAAAAAAAATTCCAGCAATAATGGCCCTTATACTTGTTTTCACAGCTGAAACCTGCTTTAAACCACCATGAAGACTATCACTCCTGGCCTAACTTTCCCAGATTAGATGGAATCATCTCTGTACCCCTCTGCCCAGCCAGCTATTATAAGAAAGCACTATCCTGGTCAATTTGTTTTAAAACCTTTATGTACTTTAGCATTACTGTAGATTCACATGCAATTGTAAGAAATAATACAGAGCACTCTCATTTATCCCTCACTCAGGTAACAGCCTGCCTGACCACAGTACAGTAGCACAACCAGGAAACTGATGTTGACACAATTCACCCACGTCATTCAGATTTCATGAGTTTTACACACACTCGTGTGTGTGTGCCTGTGGGTGTTAATTTAATGTGATTGTATCATATGCATCTATTCATGTAACCACCACCACCACAGTCAAGATACAGAAAAGTTCTATCACTATGGTGATCCCTCATGTTACCCTTTCAGTTGTGGTTATGTTTGCAGCTTGGAAGAGAAAGGTCTGCCTTAGAAAACATTCTGAAATACCTTGGCGTCTGCCCTGTTCCTTTTGGTCCACCTCCCTCACCCTGTGTGTTTGTATTTCACCAGGGAAATTTCCTCAGCTGACTGACAGAAGGACAGTAGTTGATTAAAGTAGTTCATACTTAGGTATGAACGACTCAAAGATCACTAACTTGGCCAGAAGTTGTAGTTTTATTTTTTTTTAAGATTTATTTATTTTTAGAGAGAGAGACAGAGAGAAAGCAAGCAGGGGGAGGGGCAGAAGGAGAGAATCTCAAGCAGACTCCCTGCTGAGTGCAGAGCCTGAAGTGGGGCTCGATCTCAAACCCTGAGATCATGACCTGAGCCGAAACCAAGAGTCAGATGCTTAACTGACTGAACCACCCAGGTGACCTCAGAAGTTACATTTTAAAACAGACGCTTGCTAGCCCCAAATCCCTTTTTCTGGGTGGAGTTTTATGCAGCCTAACAAAATGAAATGAAACAATTCATATAGTGTGTGCAGGATAATTTGAGGCAAGATTATAAAACAACAACAACAAAAGGCCAACCTTCTCTTAAAATTCGGCCTTATGATACGATCCTTTAAGCAGGTACTGATTTTTATAACCTCTTTTTTTGGGTCTTCTTCTATATCTCAGGTTTTCTAGAAGCTTCACACACTTTTCCACAATCTTCTTATCAAAGTGGTATGGAAGAGAATGATAGAAGGAAGAGGGGAACGTCCAGCTGCAGATGTGAACATCAGGTGTTTGTAAGTCACTGATACCTAAAAGGGAACTCCCTCTCATTATTGCTTTCTTCATAATGCTCAACTTTCAGAACCTATGTATTATGCAAAGTACTCTTCTAGTACATTCTATCAGATCATTAGATGCGATAGCAAGATAAAACTACATATATATATTTTATGTACACAGTGTATATTACATATCTGTATATGTAATAAAGCTATATCCCTGCTCTTAAAGGCCTTACTAAAGCAATAAGACTTATAGACATTGATATTATATAGTGCTGTAAGTCTGTATAAAGGGCTAAAAATCTAGTCCAAAGGCACTATTTCACTAAACAAAGACTGAGTGTCTTCTACCGGCCAAGCTGTGTTCTGGATGCTAGACATACAACAGCAAATAAGACAAAATCCCTGCCCCCATGCAGTCTACACTGCATCTAGGGGATGGGGAGAAAATTTGTAATTAAATGTATACATGAGTGAATTTCGGATAGTGTGGGAACAACGAAGATCTGGGAAAGGCTTCCTATAGGAAGAGAAACTCAATCTAAACGAATGACAGGATTGGGTCAGTGGTGAGGAGGGCAGGTTGAACAAACGTGTGGGGAAGGGAAGGAGTGATACAATGAGAAAGAAGCTTTACCAGAGTACACAGAAGCAACAATGTCCAATAGTGAAAGTCTGCTTTAAGAGCCACCATAGTATTAAAGAGGGCACATATTGAATGGAGCACTGGGTGTTATACGCAAACAATGAATCATGGAACACTACATCAAAAACTAATGATGTAACGTATGGTGATTAACATAACATAATAAAATAAAATTAAAAAAAAAGAGTCACCCATAGAATGTTTTGTCTAGTAACATGTACTAAGTAATCACAGTTTTGTTTTTTTAATTTTTTAAAGATTTTATTTATTTATTTTATTATGTTATGTTAGTTACCATACAGTACATCATTAGTTGTTTTTTTTTTTTTTTTAAAGATTTTATTTTTTTATTTGACAGAGAGAGACACAGCGAGAGAGGGAACACAAGCAGGGGGAGTGGGAGAGGGAGAAGCAGGCTTCCTGCTGAGCAGGGAACCGGATGCGGGGCTCAATCCCAGGACCCTGGGATCATGACCTGAGCCCAAGGCAGACGCTTAACTGACTGAGCCACCCAGGCGCCCCATCATTAGTTTTTAATCACAGTTTTAATTGATGGTATGAAGTGATAAACTTTCAAGTTGCAATTTATCTATTTGATTACACGGGAGGAATTTGACAATTGTTTTGAAGGTGAGGTGGGTTATTCACTTTCATTCTTTATTCTGCATGTTCATAAATGTAGTCTTTTGAAGGATTTTTTTATTCATAGTTTTTGTCTTTCTACTTTCTAGGCAGCTCAATGTGTTTGGTTAAAATATGCCACATCCAAGATGGTACACTTGCCTGCCTTGTTTCCCATTATTCAAGTTAAAAAAAAAAAAAAACAACAACAAACTTTTTTTTTAAAGTAGGCTCCACACCCAGAGACCCTGAGATCAAGACCTGAGCTGTGATCAAGAGTCGGACATTTAACCGACCAGTTGCCCCTCAAAAAATTTAATGCCGAGTTGTTTCTGTGTCTAGGGAAATGAGAGGAAATACTCTTCTTTTTCCCTCTGGCATAGCACTGAGCATTCACAACTCAAACTAAGACAGATCAGTGACATGAAGTTTAAATGGGGCTTCATGCTCTGGCTGGTGACCCTATCTATCATTGTTTCTGTAGAAAGACAATTCATGGAAACCACCACATAAAGTAAGTTCTAACATCTAGCCCATTTGGGATGGAAATTTTGTAATTTTGCAAAAATTTCAAAGAGTGATAATCTTACTTTTACTTCATATTTTTGGTATTTTTTTTCTATAGACATTCCTTTCTTTGCTTACCACCCTCTCCCACTGCTCTCTTCCTTAGTTAATTCAATATTTGAAATCAGTAGGGACTTCTCTGAGGGCATAGACCGAGCTTTGGAGGAGCCTTATGGGATAATTAATCAAATTTCCCTCTGGGTGTTCATATTTTCTTCAAATAGCATAGGCTTTCAAGTCACACAATTCTATAACTGAGCTGAGTGACACGTGTCAAGTGACTTACTCTCTCTGAGCCTATTTCCTCAGGTATAAAATGGAAATGAATAAAGTCCACCTTGAAGGGATGTTATAAGGTTCCAATAAGATGAGGTATTAATAATACCTACTAAAGATTTGAATAAAGCAACTGCTTAATTTCCCCATATACTTACCTTATCTAAGTGGTTTTCAAATGGGGGTGATTTTGCCCCCTAGGGGATATTTGGTAATGTCTGGAGATATTTGAGGTTGTCATAATTGGGAGGGTTGCTACTGTCATTTAGCAACTAGAAGCCAAGGACGCTGTTAGATACCCTACAATGCACACGATAGTCCCCCATAACAAAGGATTATCCAGCCCAAAACCTGAATAATGTCAATGTGAAGCAATCCTGATTTAGTCTTTGTTTCAACCATTTCCATGATTGGAAACCACCCCTTGTGGAGCAGCCCACTCTATCACCGAAGAATTACATGAGAAAACTATTGGTTAAGTTAAGCAAAACCTGTAACTTCTACCTGCTCACCTGGTTGTGTTTTGTGGGACAACACAAGATGAGTCCATCCCTCATCCATGTAACAGTCCTTCTAATACTGAAAGATAGCTGTTTTACTTCCTTAAAGCCTCCTAACATATAGAGTCATCCAGGAGACTCTGAAATGAGTGAGAATGTAACCCCAACAGTGTAGCCACATTTGAATGTTTCATTTTTAATTTGTCTGAGTTCTAGAAGAGTTTAAATAAACCCACCTGGACCAAAAAATGTCTGTGAAACCATAAAGAGGCACCCATCAGGTTTGTTTGTAAAGAAGTTATGCTCTATTACCTAAGGTGTATTTTTTACCTTTTCTTCCTTGCCAACCATAAAAAGATAGTACAGCTCATTGGGGAGGGTATGTGCTATGGTGAGCGCTGTGAATTGTGTAAGACTGTTGAATCTCAGATCTGTACCTCTGAAACAAATAATGCAATATATGTTAAGAAAAGAAAAAAGAAGAAGAAGGTAGCAGGAGGGGAAGAATGAAGCGGAGGAAATTGGAGGGGTAGACGAACCACGAGAGACAATGGACTCTGAAAAACAAACTGAGGGTTCTAGAGGGGAGGGGGGTGGGAGGATGGGTTAGCCTGGTGGTGGGCATTGAGGGGGGCACATTCTGCATGGAGCACTGGGTGTTATGCACAAACAATGAATCATGGAACACTACATCTAAAACTAATGATGTAATGTATGGGGATTAACATAAGAATAAAAAAAAAAAGATAGTACAGCTAACTGTTACCCATCTCCTACACAAACCCAAAATTGTGCCATTTCGTAACAAAAGTTTGGCACTGTGCTCAATACCGTGCATTACTTTGAGGAGAAAAAGGCAATGATACAGATTCACTCTTGTGCAATAAGAAATACAGAAATAAAAAAAATCAAGTTTGCCATCTTGAGCTTGACATCAATGTCAAGTCTTATCGGAAATACATTTATTCTGATTTTTGGCAATCTAACCCCGTTAGCCATTTCACAGTTGGTGAGCAGAAAGGATGTTTCTGCCTCATTTACAGTGTCTGAACATGATTCAGACAATCAACTGCAACATTAGTCAAAGAAATCAGTGGCTAATGTTTTCTGACAAGCACTGCAGTAACAGGCTGAGGACCAGACTGGACCACAACAACATTCAGAGCACTTTACTGGAGTCAGTCAGAGATGGCAGAAGATGGTAAAAACGGGGGTAAACAGAACTGTTATCACATCACTTAAAGGCTCTTACACATTTTTTGCATAGTCATAGTATCTGACATGCAGTAAATACAGTAACCCTTTTCTACAAGTATGTTATACTGAGTGAACACTGAGGATAAGCACCTTATTCAGCTCTGTAAACTATAACACACAAAAATAGTTAATATTTTGCATTCTGCTGAAACTATATTCTTAAGTTAGGAGCAGTCTAGCCTTACTATTTATATTGATCATTTGAATCAATGCATTTGATTCCTGAAATGCATTACTCATCATTTGGAGTAACTGTTCCACACTGTTTACATTGCCCAACACATAACACGAAGGCTATGTGTCTAGTGCAGAAAGGATTGAATGTTAAAAGGTACGAGTTCTATATTCTCTTTTGCCATTAGCTCAGAGTGTGATTTTGACAGGTCACTTGGTTACCTTGAGCTTCAGTATCCCAAGTCTGGAAGATAATGGGGTAGGACCAAAGGATCTATAATTCTCCCTTCCAAAAATATTAGTTGGAGTTCAGAACTCTACACTGATATATTTAGTAATTTAAGATAAGCTCTGATTGTTTCAATAATTTGTCCTTGGCTTTAAAGTCCCTGATAAATCTATTTTGTTTTTTCTTTAATTTTTAGAAAACAAAATAAAACAAAATGATAAGTCCTTTCATTCAATTGAAATGTTATTTTCATGCTTCCCCCTCATTTGAAAAATTGCACATACTCTTAATAAATGGCTTTTTAAAGAATGTCCCGGTGGCGCCTGGGTGGCTCAGTCGTTAAGCGTCTGCCTTCGGCTCAGGTCATGATCCTGGGGTCCTGGGATCGAGCCCCGCATCGGGCTCCCTGCTCGGCGGGAAGCCTGCTTCTCCCTCTCCCACTCCCCCTGCTTGTGTTCTCTCTGTCAAATAAATAAACAAAATCTTTAAAAAAAAAAAAAAGAATGTCCCTACACAGGAATAGCTGATAGCATGGAGAGCTGAATCTACAGTGCTTTTGGTTCATATTAAATGGCAATTGCTATAAAGCAATGATCAGTTCTCTTTAAAAATAGCAAATTTTTCTTTTACCACCTAAAATTTTTAAGAATTTGATGAAAATTCAAAGCTATCCTTAAATTATGTAAACTGAATTAGAATTGTTAGTTAATCTCTCACCTGCTAGGAGTTTATATTATATTTTCAAAAAGCTTTTATAAAGGTAGAAATAAATCTCAAAAAAATTCCAAGAATCTTCTTTTACCTTAAAACTGTCTCTCTAGATGTCCAATATACAGAGGACTTTGAAGCCCCAAAATAATGAGATAGAATTTCACTTGCAGCTAAAAATAAAATTTTTCTAAATGGTAAATTGGAACATATTGCTCGAAACTGCCATTTCTAAATCAGTCATTACACTTTTGTAGTATGTTAATGAGAGACATATTCATGAACAATTTCAGTTCTAATTCTCAATTATTTTCTATACTACAAATCAGAAAGCATAAAAATATTTATCCTGTACAACCCAATCATGGTGTGAGTTATATTTTACAGCTCCTTAAAAAGAAATTTTCCCTGCCCTTAAGTTCTTGCTAGGAAAATCCACTGGAGATTTTGTTTTACATTTTGCTAGAAGGTCCTTGACCAAAGGCAGTCCCGGAATCTATGAAGTGGCCTGACATAAAAAGTTCTATTGGTGGAAGACTATAGTGATTAGTTAGTTCTATCACACTCTCTTAGGAAATTCAGACCCATTGAACAGTTGGTAATGGCAGAAGTGAGGAGGTGCTTCAGGATAAATGAACATCAAGAGAGTGATCGAGTTATGTCAATAGAGTGAATCCAACTGACCGCCGTTCTTGTGTTCTAGGGCCTTGTGTTCTAGGGACCCTCCAGTTCCCAAGAATCTTTCAGTCTGTGAGACCCAACCGTCTCCTGATCCCAGGTGTTCATGGGATATGATTCCTCTCATTACCACAGGAATCTCTACAAGTACTTCCCTTACTTGAGGTAATCTGAATGAATCCCTTTCTTGTACCTAAAGAATAAAACAGAAGTATTGAGAGACAAAGGGCTCTCTAGAGTGAAAGTGGCAAATAAATAACTTCAAGGCTTTTTCCCCTCTAAGGTTGCCGGTGAAAGATAGTACAGGATGATACTTTCCATGGCAGTAGGGCAGCAAAAACAGGAATGATTTGAGATTTCATTTCCAGAAAAGATTTTGAATGAAAAAAAGTTTGTGTATTTTTTTAAACTAGGAAATTCTCAAGCTCCACTTGGTTATGTTTATATGAGGATGAAAAGTGATTGTGACAAATGATTCCATTATACCTATGATAACATTACCAGTATTTTCAGTTGTCTGTTATTTATGGAGACTAAAGATGGTGGTGGCAAACCGAATCAAATGAAGTGCCAGTCAAATCTAATTTGACCCAACATGTATTGTCACTCACTTTGCCAGTGTGGAGACACCAACATTTATGTCTTGCTGGAATGTGTGGGACCCTGGGAACCTCTCTCCAGCCACAGAGACCGTTCACTATCAGGAATGAGCCCAGTGCTGTCCACCTCCACATCCTTCTGCCTGCGGTGCTTTCTTATTTCACACCTGACTCTTCCAGGCCCTGTACGCACACACACCACTTCCTTGGGCTAGTCCAGCACTCAACACCGCATCATATGTATCTACTTATTAATACTGGTCTCTCTCCAGTTAGATCATAAGTGCCATGAGGACAGGAACCGTATCTGTTTTGCTCTCCATTATACCCCTAGCTCCTAGTTTTGTGTTAATGCTGAATATTGTTGAATGAATACAGTAGAACCCTTGGAAGGGACTGGTAGTGAAGTACCTGCAGAAACATTAAGGTGGATATAATGAGCTGTTGTATTATAGAATACCCTTATAATTATATTATATTAATAATATACTTATATATTATCTTTATAGTAATATTATATATAACTAATTGGCTTAAAGAAAAATAAGCTCTTACATAAATTAAGTATAACATTAATATATATTGAATATAACATACATCACAGTTTATTTTCAATTATATTTTATTACATTATATTAGATATGTTTTGCAGTATATCTCATTCAATAAAGGAAAAAAATATGACACTTTATAATTATGGTAAATGAAAAATATGGGATATTTTTCAGTTAACAGCCAGTCCAAGAATTCAAGTATCAGCAAACAGGCCAAATTCCTAAAGGAGGACTTAAATGACTTTTCAAAGTGACATAAGAATCCCCTACTAAATGTGTGCTTGTTTCATCTAATCATATTCCCAAATGACTAAGTTTCTCCATTACAAGCCCATTATGCTCAGTGAGGACAAGCAGATCCAAGGCTGAAATTGTTAGATCAGTCATGGTATCTTGAGGAAATAATTCTTCCTCTCTGTGGAGGGAGGATAAAACATTTTCTTCTTTTTCTTTTCTTTTTTTTTTTTAAAGATTTTATTTATTTGACAGAGAGAGACACAGCGAGAGAGGGAACACAAGCAGGGGGAGTGGGAGAGGGAGAAGCAGGCTTCCCGCTGAGCAGGGAGCCCGATGCGGGGCTCGATCACAGAACCCTGCGATCATGACCTGAGCCGAAGGCAGACGCTTAACGACTGAGCCACCCAGGCGCCCCTCTTCTTTTTCTTTTAATCTAGACTGATGACAGACAAATGTGGTTTCCATCTTCACAGGTAACCAGCTAAGACAGATAGGTAAGCAGTGAAAAGTCACTAGCTCAGTGGCAAACCAAGTTCTCCAGCTTCCCCTGAACATTCTTCCATCTGACCACTTTGAACATAATGGTTTCTGGCTCCACAGGAAAGGATCAAAGTGTGTTCCATGTTAGTGTTCTATATTACCTAGGAGGTTTTTTTTTTTTCCTTTAAGATTTTATTTATTTATTTGACAGAGAGAGACACAGCAAGAGAGGGAACACAAGCAGGGGGAGTGGAAGAGGGAGAAGCAGGCTTCCAGCGGAGCAGAGAGCCCGATGCGGGGCTCGATCCCAGGACCCTGGGATCCTGACCTAAGCCGAAGGCAGATGCCCAATGACTGAGCCACCCAGGCGCCCCTACCTAAGAGGTTTTAATAAACACTAATACTGTGAAAATTTCTGTATTTCTGCATGAACCAATTCCCACTAGGAGATTTGTCTTTCCCCTCGGAGGTAGAGCCATCATCTATTCTTAATCCCTCTTACTAGATTTCTCCCTCATTTAAGGCAGGATTCAATAAAATTTCGTTCTGGGTCTCCCTTCTCAGCAATCCATGAAAGCCTTGAAAAACATTTTCAGCATATTCTCTCTGTACAATTTTTTTTTAAAGATTTTATTTATTTATTTGACAGAGAGAGACACAGCGAGAGAGGGAACAGAAGCAGGGGGAGTGGGAGAGGGAGAAGCAGGCTCCCCGCAGAGCAGGGAGCCTGATGCGGGGCTCGATCCCAGGACCCTGGGATCATGACCTGAGCCGAAGGCAGACGCTTAACGACTGAGCCACCCGGGCGCCCCCTCTCTGTACAATTTGATATCCTTCCCACCACAGGCCATTATTCTGGTAAACTCGGTAAACCCTAATTTAGATCCACAATGTAATGCTTTCAGATCAAGCTGGGTGAACACGTTTCTTTTAAAATAAAACATGGTAGGCAAGTCTTCCTCTGAATGCTCGCACACAGAGGAAGCTTCATCTATTACCCTTCCGCCGTGATGGGAGAGGCCAGAAAACAATGTATGAGTCATTTCCATTCTGACAGATGTGACCATGACTGGAAATGCGATGCCTGCCAAGAGCTTTTATCAAATAGGTTATAACAACTAATAATAAGTGTAAATAATAAATGGCTGGAATCTTAGGGGAAACAGTGGCAATACGAAATGATTTTTGGTACTTCTGATGGTTCTCTGCCACTCTTGGAATTCCCTGCCTTCCCAGTAGAGTTTTGGCCTGACAATAAACAACAGTTTAGTACTTTATCTAATCCCAGCCAGGAGGTGAGTTCAACAGCAAGCTTTTGCAGATGTTCACATCCAATAATCTATCCATAATTGATGAAACAGGGAGGTCAGATGTAATGGCTGCTACTATTCCAGCAACAAATAAATGGTTATTGACAAAACAAGCCAGTGTGGCGCAGAGCGCTGAGCAGTGACAGGCATGCGGCGGTGCTGAGCAGAGGCGGGGAGGGCTCCTGGAATCCTCAGCCAGCCGTGTGGCAGGAGGGCCACACTGCCACATAAGCAGATGGAGGTGACTTGGAAAGGAAAAGGGAGGTTGTTGAAGTACAAAAAAAAAAAAAAAAAAAGATGAAGACAGGCTGAGGCAGAGAAGAAAATGATGAGCGAGCCCTGGGCAAGGCTGGGGACCCGGGTGAGTACAAATGTGCGAACAGTTCAGAAATGCCTTTGAATGTGTGCACTGTGATCCAGATGTCTGATTGCTTTTATCACCAGTCTATCTTCACTCATAGAGCTGGCTGTCAACCGCGCAGCCTAGGAGACTCTCACACCAAAGCGAGTGCATGGGATGCTTTGGTGCCCAGACCCTCCCTCCTATGGAGGGACATTCATCGATATTCCATTTAACACTGCAGATACCTTCTTTTCCCTATGTATTTAAAAAAAGTTCTATGAAAATCATGTATGCAGTTTTAACAATATTTTCAGATAGGCCAGAGATGTAGAATTCTGAAGCTAGAAAATTTCTCAAGCCAGGGACTAATCCTGAAATATGTACTGCTTAGAATCAAATTTACTGCAAAGGAATGGGAGTGGAAGGCAAAGTTTTCTTTAATAATAAAAAACAAACACTGCACTCTATTCACCTCAACCTAGGCAAAGAGTATAATAAATGCATTAATCGAGTATACTTTTATTGACTGAATAAAATTCAAGATATTTAAACATAAATAAATAGCCGAAATCCTACACTTCTATTCCAGTGCTAAAAAATAATGTTTTTACACAGTTTACTATGCAATATTGTAAGATGAAGAATGGTAGAATGAAATGGTAGTTATTATTGCTATAGGTAGTCATAAAGAGGCTTGGGACAGAGATGTTTTAAATATTAATATTCCTAAAATCACTTAAATCAATTTAACACTCTTTAGTGGTTTATTTAGAAGTGTGATTTATTTTACACTGTGTAACCAATGCCTTTGATCAGCTCTGAAATAACATATGAGCTGAAAATAAAAAAAACAAAACAAATTGCTGCTAGCATTCTTATAGTAAGCTTTAGTTTTTATATGATAAACTAGAAAATTACCATTATATTTGGAGTTTTCAAATTATTTATCAATACTTAGAAATGGATAATTACAGAGCCCAGAAGCAACTGTGGAGATCATTTCCGTAATAACTTGCTAGTTGCTGTGCTTCCTGAGCCCTGCTGTCCTCAACGCTGGGGTCCTCCCATTTAGCAACTTTGACCGGCCCCAGTCCCCAGGGCCATCCCTGTCCCTAATCTGCTGGGGCAGAAACCTGGCATCACATCAGTCTGCCGCAGATCATATTCTGTTTTGAACTCTATTAAGGTGACCAGGCTCTTTCCATATGCCTTGACACCAAACTCCCAATATGTGCTCCAGTCCCTGGAGCTGCATCCCTATCTTGTTCTTCTTGCCTGAATCTGTCTTGGTACCTGGTTGGGTCCCTACTTACTGCGAGCTTGGAGACCTACCTTGTTGCCTCAATATGCTCTCATCAGGAGTGCCAGTCCTAAGTTTCAGTCCCTGTGGCTTGGGGCTTGTCACTTGCCAATGGCAGTCATTACCATTTATAGAGCAAAAGCTACATATGTGGAGAGTTTTATATTCATGGTACATTTAATGTGCACAGAGCCCTCTGAGATCAATATTAATATGCCCATTATACAAATGAGATAAGTGCAGAGAGGTTGCGTAACTTGCTCTAGCACTCACAGTCCTAGGCTTGGAGAAGAAGAAAAGGTCTGAACTGTGTTTATTGGACTTCAGATCCCTTTATTTTGTTCTTAAGCACTGTGATATGCCTGTTGCTGGATAACCCTGAGCATGATTGTGACTGACCTAGGCTTCACTTACAGCTTACTACCTCCTGGCACCATTCCCAGAAGCTGTTCTCCCCTCGTCTACAGGGGTCCCCACTGCAGCCCCATGTCTGATATTCTGGATGTTAACCTTATGCTTGCCTGGTTACAGCATTGTCTATTACCAGCTGCTATTTTTTCGTCACATGGACTAATTATAATAGCTAATAATCGTTAATACCATTTATTATGTCATTCCTCTGTCTGCAATGACCCCCTTTTGACTCAGAAAAAAAACCACCTTGTTTTATAAGGCCCTCCACAATCCCACTTCTAATCTCTCTGACTTTGGTTCCTATTCCTTTACTCCCCTTTTGCTTCTCCTCAAACCTCACCGGCCCCAACCCTCCAGGTTTAGCCTTGGTACCTTAGAGCTTTGGTCTTGACCTTTTACCTCTGCTTGGCATGTACTTCCATCATCTCTCTCATCTGCCTGCAGTCTTTCCTCAAATGTCAACTTCTCAACAAGGCCTTCTCTGATCACCTGGTGAAAAAGTCTTCTACCCACCACTTGTTGCGGCACTGCCGAGTCATTCCTTTCTAAGTTTTCTTCTCTTTACTGTGCTTATTACTGTCTGACACACTATCTAACTCACTTGTTTATTATGTTTCATCTTCATTGTCTTTCTCCAGAGGAATGGACGCTCCACGAGGACAAAGATCTTCGTTCTGCTGTTGGTATATTCTAAGTGTCTAGAACAGGGCTGGGCAATAAGTGCCCCAAAACTATTTGCTGGATGAATGTGTCACAGATTATTCTTAAGACTACACATATTAACTAACTTACTCTTCCTGACACTCAAGAGTAGGCATTATTATTATCCTTATCTCTTTTTAAAGGTGAGAAAACTGAGGCACATAGAAATGAAGCCAAGAGGCTAAGGTTATCAAGTGGTAAGTGATCAAGAAAGGACTTGAACCCAGGCCATCTGATTCCAAAGACAGCACTCTTATCTGGCCCTTTCTCCCACCTCATTGCCAAGATGCTGCCTGACAATGTCACTGTGCAGGTTAGGTCCCACGTTCTGGCTCCTTTTGGTACCACCTGTCTTATCGTCAATCAAGATTATAACAATGGCATCCTGTAACAATGTTGTGAAGTAAAATGAACTAGATTTAACAGCTTGTCCAAGACCAACGAGTTTGTGACATAACCACAGCCAGAACCCAGAATGTCTGACTCCTAATTTGGTGGTCTTTCTGGTACTTTCAAAACCTATTCTGAAGATTCTAATGATTGCCTGGATAGTACTTCTCTATTTCCATATAATCTATTATAATAAACAATTAAAAAGCAATTTTGGTTTTGCAACCTTGTAACAAATATTAATGATTATTTACATAATAGTTTTAAAGGAAATGTTATTTTGGTAATATCTGTGATATTATAAACATATAAAATGAACATAATAAACAGTCACTCTGCTGTAAGCTAATATAAGCTCATAGGGAAAATGAATATGTTTAATTAAATTTAGGAAAAATGTATAGTTAAATCATTTGCAGTACAATAATAAGGACCAAGAAATTATTATCTTTTTACTATTCCACTGGAATTTTCATCAACAGGCTAGATTAATAAATATCTTCATTTTACAAGGCAGGATGCTAGGTGATTTGTCTATGATCTGGTAAATCAGCGAGGGCAGCAGGGGGTAGCATAATCCCTGCGTGGACACAGCAAATCATACTTCCACTATTCTATAATATTCACCAGCATTTATTGAGGGAGAACAGGATGGCAGACATAGTTCTAAGTACTTTTTGAGTGTTAACCCATTTAATCCTTCCAACCACTCTATGAGTTAGGTGCTAGTGTAATCCTCATGTTGCAGGTGAGGAAACTGAGGCACAAGAGAGGTTAAGTAAGTCACCTAATGTCACAGGATTAGTAGTGGCAGGACCGGCTTTGGAGTTAGGTGATGTGATTCTAGAAGCCGTGCTCTTAATCACCACATCATATTGTGATAATGGTTAAGATGGTAATGGAGAGAATGGAGAGCATGGAAATCTACCAGAAGGACCCTATCTCTTTCCTCCTATTTCATTTTATCCAAGAATTATAGACATTCTGCACTACAGATGTTTCAGCTGAAAACCTAGCAAACAGGATTGTTTATGCTCTTTCCCTTGCATTTACTGAGTTGCTAGTAGATAGCAAATTTACATCAGTAGCAAGAAGAGATACAGGGTTGTAGGAAAAATATGTTGAACACTGCTTTTGGAAAAGAATTGTATTACTTTTTCTTCTTACAGATGTATTAACTCTAGTGCTTCTAGATATTTCATTGTCAGCAAAACATCTAGAGAAAACAGGTAAATTCAACTATGTAGTTAAGTCATAACCAGTGAAGAATCCATGGTACCCCATTATCTATGCCAATGGAGGGTAAGAGAGAGACGGGAGATGGAAATGTGAGGTGAGGATTCCTGACATCTCTTTCTCTGGAGAAGCTACAAAGCAGTGGGTCATTTCTAGCCTGATGCCACTTGCTACTTCTACTTCCTGTGTCCCCGAAATCTGTGCCTATTCTGACCTGGCCTGACAGCAGACGGTGATTCTTTTTTAAGCTTCAAGTGTTATTCAATAATAATTTCTACTGGACAAGAATAACAAAATGTTATTTATGCAAGCCAGTAGTTCATTAAGTGGAACAGATAAGAATGTTATTAAAAATGTATACACATGACCTGTGATGAGACTTAAAACATCTTACTGGGGCACCTGGAAAGCTCAGTCGGTTAATCATTCAACTCTTGATTTTGGCTCAGGTCATGATCCCAGGGTGGTGAGATGGAGCCTGTGTTGGGCTCCATGCTCAGCTCAGAGTCTACTTGAGATTCTCTCTCTCTTCCCTGCCCCTTCCCCTGCTCATGCTCTTTCTCTCAAATAAATAAATACATACATAAATACATAAAATCTTTATGAAAATATCTTACTGACAACTCCACCAGTTGCGACAGAATTAGCACTTAGGAGTGTGACTCCAGCCTTGGCTCTGCATTTGCTAGCTTTGTGACCCTGAACAGGTCATTTAACTAAGTCTCAGCCATCTTCATCTGTGAAATGGGATAAGAGTAAGTAGAAAATACTAATAATATCTGCCCTTAGGGTTCCTGTGAGTATTAAATGAGGTAAAACCTGTAAATAATAAGGTTGGGTAGAGTTGTAGACCCATAGCATACAAAGGCACACTGGTTGTTACTGGTGTTCATGATGATGCTATTCTATCAGTTAGGGCTCATTTGATTTCATGGGACAGAAACCACCCCAATCTAATTTAGGTTCCCCTAGGAACCTAGGGACTCAAATGCCACCAGGATTGGACACTCCATTTCTCATCTTGGTTTCTCTCTGTGTGTGAGCTTTATTCTCTCAGCCATCCTCGCCACCCTCACCAACCTCCATGGTTCTGGAAGCATCCAGGCTAACCCCTCACCAAAGATGACTGGCTTCCATTAAAAAAAAATTATTAGGTAAGCAATCTGATTGGCTGAGCTTGTTGAGAGACCCTCTCCTAGAGATTTGCTTCATAGGGGCAGGAAGTGGTGGTGGTGGTGAGATCTGTAACCCCAAGGTTAGAGACAAGACCAGAGCCAGCATAAAGCTGAAAATGGGAATGGT
Source organism: Mirounga leonina (assembly GCF_011800145.1). Classification (NCBI taxonomy): domain Eukaryota; kingdom Metazoa; phylum Chordata; class Mammalia; order Carnivora; family Phocidae; genus Mirounga; species Mirounga leonina. The sequence goes on along the minus strand of NW_023270454.1, from coordinate 38,502,646 downwards.
GCAACCAATGTTCTGGGAAGACGAAGACAATGGATGTCCTCCAAATTGCTATTAAAAATTCTTCTGCTTAGCTGCTTCTCCCTCCGTGATTTTATCTCATTTAACACTACTATCCTACTTTGGATTATTCAAACAAAAAGTTTCAAATTCATCTCTGTCTCCATCCTGTCTCTGTACTTTCATCAACCCAGCTGGAAAACATTGTAAAATTGTAAAATGTCTCTCAAATGTGTCCATTATGAGTTATGCCACCACCACCTGAGTTCAGGGTTCAGTATTCCTCACCTGAAATATTTCAGAAAAGTCCTCCTGGCCCCTCCTGGGCCTTTACTCATGCTCCCTCCTCTCTGCTGAGAGGACAACTCCCATTTATCTCAAAAGGTTCAATTCAAATGTCATCACCTCAATCTCCAAATGAGATGAAGCCTCCCTGTTGCTGCTCCAGCTCTTGGTTCCGATTATAAGTATGACAAGTATGTGTTGGGTGTCTATTTCCCCTATGGATGATGCAGTCTTTCAGCATGGTAAAAATCCACTTGAGCATAAAAAATTGCCCAGACCTATTTTTCAACAATGTGCCCCAAACTGAAGTTTAAAACAAACAAAAGTCCTTCATAAACATAGTTACTACCATTTCTTGCTCATGTGGATTTCGGCCAGATTTACTCAGGATACCAAAAACTCTAGGGCTGTATTTTTCTCCCTATTTTATTGTTTTTGCTTTATAATTCTTTTGATTATTTTTTCATCTTATTAGGTCATCTTTAAATGCTCTTTACTACTTGTTAGCTTTTAATAACTTTCTTTAGTGTTTTAGGTTGAGACGAGCTGCTGAAATGACTAACTCCTATGATCAAGCCTATGCTGAAGGTTTTTACTATGAACCGTCTATATACAACCTACTCAAAACATTCATTAAAGTCTTTAAATTTTTAAAGGAATGGAAAGAAATAGTAGCCATTTTTTTTCATATTACAAAATCAGTATATTTTAACTGTAGAAAATTTGGGGAATATAGATCCATCATTCTCCCAAAAATAAAAAATTAAAGTCCATCCATCCATTATTCCAGCTCCCACAGATAACCACTGAAAACAATTTGGTGTTTCTAGTATCTTCATATATGCCTATGTCTTAAATGTATGTATGTAAACATATGTATGTGTGGTCATAATGTACATTATTTCATACCCTGATTTTTTGCTTAATATATTGATAATACTTTTATTATTATAAAAATACTATTGTGTCATTTTTATTGGCTGCATTATTTTGCATCACAGGATACTCAACAATGTTTAATCAATTTGCTATTGTACATTTACCTTGTTTCTAGATTGTTCACCATTACAAACAGTGCTTATAACATTGTATATACAGGTTGAAGCCAAATCTTTATATCTATTAATAACTATACAAACAATATTGTAGCTAAATATTCATATGTATTAATAACAATTTCCTGCAGATAAATTCTGTAATGAGTAATCCCTGAGTCATGCAAAAAGTGTGAGACTTCTTCAAAGCTACCATTTATTGAATGCTTACTAAGTGCCAAGCACATAACTATTTTATCTCATTTAATCCCAACAGCAACTTTATCCTGCTTATTTTACAGGTGTGGAAAAGGAAGCTTAGAAGTCAAGTGATTTGCACAGGTATAGTCAGGAATGTCAGCGCCCCTCCCATAATCTCTGCAGCCAAGGCTGCTGATGTCAGCCCCTGGAACTTTCTGTCCAGTGGCTGGGATATGGTCAACTGGAACTGACAGTTAGTGTCCCTGGAAGCTGCTCTCTCAACCAATGATGGATGGGAAACAAGGAATAAATGCACCAGCCCCTTTGTCCCTCCACTGGGATAACTGATCCATTTCTATACTGTTTCCTAGAGTGTTCTAGCAAAATTAAGCTCCATTTCCCTATAGTGGCAACACACCTTCCATAGGTTCCTTCTTTTGCCTGACTCTCCGGCTGGCAGAACCTCTCCCAAATAAAGCACCTGTACTCAAATCCATGTCTCAGAGTCTGCTACTGGGGAAACTCAGATAAAAAAACCTCAGGATTGTTAATCTCATGACACAAAAATGTTCACCTATCATGGCCCATGCTTTTACAGAAACTCAAAGAATGCTTTGTGAATTTGCAAAAAAATATCGAAAATGTGTATTTGAGCAAGAACCATAAGGCACATTCAGACTGCAATCAAAGGTATTCTGTGACTAAGTTATTTTATGTTATTTATTTATTTTGAAACTCTAGCACATAGAATCCAGTTAGCCGCATTTTTCACAGCAGGACACACTTTTATTCATCTGTGCATGGCCCCTCAATTGCTTTTTTGTTTTTAATTTTTTTATTGTTTATTATTTTTATTTTTTTTTACCCCCGATTGTTTCTAATACAGTTTTCTCCTTCATCCTCCCTCCCCACTCTTACTCCCTTTCCTCTCATAGGCCCTCTGCCCATGTGTTGCTGGAGATTCTCTGAAGAGAGGGGCTGGGCCTGAATTCAGCACTCGAATCCTTACCCACCCTGGCACTCTCGATACCCACTTCCACTTCTAACCACAGTTCTCGGTGCTCACATCCTTGCCAACCTTCGATACTGTTTGACTTTTTAACTTTTTCCCTCTAAGTCATGATTTTATGTAAGAGAATACTAACCTTCTCCTTTGAAATGCTCACAAACGAAAGCTGTTATACACATCTAAATAATCAACTCTTGATTATTCAGGAATTGAACGTCATTTTGTGGATTGGTTAGTTTCTCTTCTATCTTCCTTCTCTTTCTCTATCCCTGGCCATCATCATTATCATTTAAGAAAAAAAAGGGGGGAGGGTTTTAACAGAAGACATTCATGGGAAAAGTGAAGACTTAAACAAGCCTGTTTTACTAGTTAACTAAGCTTTTAAATGTTTAATGAGGAGAAAGTAGAAATTGCTAGGTAAAATCATTTCTTAAGTGTATGGACTGAATACTGGGAGTATAGAGTTAATGCTATTTTTAAAGTCTGGTATATGTTACTTTTACTGAGCACTACTTATACTGAAGAATTTCTAACGTCAAGATAGGTGTTAACTGAAGATCAAGTAATTGTCTATGCTACACATATGTCTATCTTACAGATATATAACAGGTATCTACTGTTACATAAGTTTTAAGACAAGTTTTAAGATGCTGAGTCACATTTTTCCTCCTGAAGTCACCCCTCTGTACCACAGAGGGAAAGCGAGAATTTGGCTCATGTATAATGACTTAGTATGTTCTCCACACTATTAAGACCTCTGATCCTACGATCGTCTCTGTGTTCTTGCAGGTGTGCCGCCTCTTCTTTCGCAGCCTCTAGATCCACATGTGCTAACAGCTGTGCTACTGTCTCTAGGTCTGTCGCATAGTCTTGTGATGAACGATGCAGGTTGCTGTATTGCTCCAGAGAACATTTTCAGATGCTAGGCCTTGAACTTTAAGGAATATACATACACTATGTTCCATATGTCACTATTCGGTAGAGTTGATGAGGGTACTCAATTTTTGGAGTCTGGAAGTTCATCCCCTTTAGAATGAACCAAATCAAAATAACTATCCTTCTTTCATTTTCTCACAAAACAAGTATCCGAAACTTTTGCACTATTTCTGAAGATGTGAATGACTGGAAACAAAAATTCCTGCAGTTTTGTAAAATGCTACTCAAGCAGCACTTTCTTTTTAGAATGAATAATCAACATCATCATTAAGTTGTGGTTAAAGTGGCATTCTACATCTCAAGGGGATCCAAAATGAGCTTTCACATTTCAAAAACCGCCCCCCCCAAAAAAACAACAAACAAAAACCCAAACAATAAATTTTATGGCTAGAAAATCAGTTTTTATATTAATTTAGGCCATGAACTTTCTTTCTTGACATAAAACATCTCTTCCTTTCCATGACAGTCTATGACTTTAAATTTTTGCCTACAGATTCCCGTTTTAAAAAAAAAAATCAGATTTTCATTTTTTTGAGTATTCTGATTTTCCTATAATGCATTTGTCACTTAAATGACAAATACTATAATCTATATGACAAATACCATAATTCTTCATCATTTAAAAAGAAGAAAAAAGCACACATGTTATTTTCCTAAGCTATAACATTGTAAAGGGAAAGAACGATTAGGAGAATTAAATAGGAAAAATGTTTAAAGAGAGTCCAACTGGGGCGCCTGGGTGGCTCAGTCATTGGGCATCTGCCTTCGGCTCGGGTCATGAAACCAGGGTCCTGGGATCGAGCCCCGCATCGGACTCCTTGCTCTGCGGGGAGCCTGCTTCTCCCTCTCCCCCTCCCCATGCTTGTGTTCCCTCTCTCTCTGGTCTCTCTCTGTCAAATAAATAAATAAAATCTTTAAAAAATAAATAAATAAATAAAGAGAGTCCAACTCCCCTTTAATGAGAAAATTAAAAAAAACATTCAATTTACTAAGATTCTAGTCTGCAATCTTTCCTACAAAAATTTATATTAAATTATTACTGTAAGGTTATCTGCTTTGCTGTTTTAGAAAGGTCATGACTTTAAATACAAAGATAACAGTAGCAAAATTATTAGTAAAACATTTTACATTAGCATAATCTCCAAATTATTAAAATATGTTTTTCATGAACTACTTAACATGCTATTTTCCAAGTAAGGCTAACTGTTCAAAAGGTATAAAATAAGATCAGATATGGAATACATACTTACACCATGCCTCAAATTATTGCTTATAATAATTTTGAGTAATATAATTCGATGCAGTTTGGAAATAAATCTTTTTTTTAAATTAGTAAATATGACTATTTACTTCGATCGTGTTTCTAATCCTATCACTTTTCTATTGCTTGTCAGATAATGGGTATTTTGAGCCTTTCTCTATGAGCAGAATGTATGGAATGAAAGAAAGTGCTATTTGTGTACTGGCAGGGGTGCGTGTGGAGGGGGGGTGATGCTAAACAGGAGATCTGTGTGGCAACAATTGGGGGAAATGGGATCTGTAACAGCTGCTCCTTTTAGATTCCCAAGAAGGAGACTGCCTGAGGTGGGTCATGGGACAAAAGGATAAAGCGGATGAGAACTCTGATGTAAAGCAGGAAAATGACTGCTGAGACCTCTGAGCTTACACCTGAATCGTCTCAAGCTGAGTGGCGAGCCCTCTTTAGCATGCTTCAGAAGCTGGTGATGAACTACACAGTACCAGGAGGCAAACTGGCTGCAAGCAGAATTGTCTGCATGTTTTGTATAATAACCCGTGGTCCTCTGGGGAAAGGAGGCCATGATTTCCTCTGTGCCAGCATCTGAGCTCTCCTCAGATACTGAGGCCATTAAACAAGAACAGAAGGGTCAAATTTAGGTAATGATTTCTAATTGGCAAGTAAAGGCAACTTCTATTTAATGGGCAGTGAATAGCTCTGATCTTTAAATAAAGAAATTACTCAAATTCCTTTTTTGCAGGGATAAATCCCATTTTTTTTCACTCAAGGAAAAGTTATTAATAAATTAATAGGAAGAAGTTTTCTATCCAATGTAGGTTTATTACATTTCCATTGTAAAAATATGTGCCGATACAAAGATAAATTTAAGCACTTTGTAATTTATATATGATAAATTTAGTAAATTACAGTTGAAAACTAGGTATAAAGCAGCACTTGGAATAGATACTCAATAAATGTTACCTACCAGAGAATCATTGCTATCATTACTCAGTGCTAATTATATCATAGCCTGTGGTAATAATATCTTACATTTGAAAACTGTTTCTAGTCTAAAGTGTAAACATACGTTTTTTCCATTTGCTCTTCACAAAGAAAAAGCGAAGCTGCCATTGCCATCCCTATTTTACACATGAAACTGAGCCTCCAAGAAGTTAAGTGACTAAACTAAGGTCAGTAGCTGGTATGTGGCCCACAGGACTAAGATCCATGTCTTCTAGCCCATTTGTTAGAGCACCATAGGCTCTTTCGCTTTCTTTCTTTTTCTTTCTTTTCTTTCTTTCTTTCTTTCCTTCCTTCCTTCCTTCCTTCCTTCCTTCCTTCCTTCCTTCCTTCCTTCCTTCCTTCCTTCCTTCCTTCCTTTCTTTCTTTCAAGTTTTTATTTATTTATCAGAAAGAGACAGACAGAGAGAGAGAGTGTGCATGTGCATGCAAGTGCACAAGGGTGGGGGAAGAGCAGAGGGAGAAGCAGGCTCCCCACTGAACAAAGCGCCTGATGGGGGACTCGATTTCAGGACTCTGGGATCATGACTTGAGTCAAAGACAGACACTTAACCGACTGAACCACCCAGACGCCCCCATAAGCTCTTTCTATACAATAGTTACCTCCCATATAAAGATCGTACATCAAAACCTACTGTCAGCTCAAATATTTGACTGTTTAATGATTAGAGAGCTATTGCTATGTACACTTGAACTATATTACACAAAGGTGCCCTTTATCATGTAATAGAGCTCCTAAATAAACTCCTACTTCAACATCTTTGATGTAGACTTTCGCCTACAATTTTAACATTTTATTCTCTTAACTACGGGTTTGGGAATACTGGAGCCTAGAGCAAAACCCAGAAGTTGTGATTTTATAGATGTTTGACCATTTAGCCCTTTGGAAAATAAGTCTGTTATGCATATTAATGGTGATATAATAGTTATGGTTCTATTTTAGATCCTATACCCACAAACTCTACACACGTTTTCTTACTTAATTCTCACAAAGCTGTTTGAGTTAGAGGGTCGTAGTGTCCCCATTTTATAGATGAAGAAACTAATGCTTCCAAAGGTTAAGTCACTTGTGCAATGTCACATGATGAGGTAGGAGCAAAACTGGCATTCCGTCCTCCATCAGCCTGATTTTAAAGCCCATCATCTTAACTATTTTGTTGCCCTCACACTCCAATGAGTTGTTAAATATACTTTTAAAAGCCTGTTGAGAGTTCCTTATTCAAGAAATGCTACAATTTACTGCCTTTACTTGATGCAAACTTCTAATCAAAGATCTGGTAGCAGATGTGAGCATTTATATCCACCCCAGGCAACTCTAACCAGGTATCATGGTACCGTATTAAACTGGCTCCAAACAGTCCTTTACATGGAGCCTGAAGCAGACAGGAAAGGGCAAACATGCAGATGCACAGAAGCAAATGCTCTTACAGACAAACCCATTCAGCCCACATACATTAGGAGGTATAGTCCAGCAGAAAAATGTATCATAACATCATATTCTGCACATGTACAGAACTCGGCAGAGTTGAAGTATTTGAAATAATGCACAAAGGACCTGACTGCAGACAGAGCCTCAGATAGCCTCTTTCTTGATTTCTCTTTTGCCTTGGCTTCTTTACTTTCTTTCCCTCTCTCTCCTTTTATTATTTTTTCTTTACATTTTTTTTCTTATGACATGTGTTCAAGAATCTGTCACATGAAGTGCAAGAGAATAAGAAATAATTAAGGCAAGAGTATTTGCTTCCTTCCCTTTCCCAGTCTACTCATTCTGGTACAGCCTGCGTTGGTATTTCTTCCTTTCTCCCCCAAACCAGCCCCACTCCTCCTGGGTTTATCATGCAGATCAGAGTTATCATTTGGGGTGGGGAGGGGAGTAGGGATGTAAGAAGTAGAAATGAGCTTGCTGAAAAGAGTCCCGCATTCCTTGATCAGGGAGGAAAAGAGGCAGAAGGACGGCAGAAAAAAGGAGAGGAGCGGTGAACCATGAGTGAGTGGAATACAGGAGGGAACTCTGGGTTAAGGGAATGATGTGAGGATACAGGCTTCAGAATATCTAGAGACAGACAAATTGAAAACCTTTTAAATGGAAGGAGAGAGGATTTTAAAAAATAATGTTATTGGGAGTTAAGAATTTTATCTCTTTTACTGTTCTTTGAGGACAAGTAAGTAGAAATTGAAATTACTTTTCTTTTAGCTTGCTGGATTTTTTTCTTTTAATATGATATACTGAGAGTGAGCTGTGAGGAACTCAGATTTATTTGGGTTATGCAACGGTTTCGGCGGTAGATAAGTCTTTACTTATAAAAGTGACCACAAGGAAAACTTGTTTGATGTACATTACTGTGGAATCTGCCAAGGTATCTGTATGTCAGCTAGACTGTCATTTGGATCAAGATCCCACTGCTATCAAGGATGGGGTGACTTTTAAGGCAGAAGGTAATAAAACTAAATAGAGAAAGGAACAACTGCAAGAATTATCTCCCCCCAAACTTTGGTCAGCTAAACATTATAAATCAAATAAGTCATCCTTTGTTAGAAATGCCTTCTGATATATAATGACTTTCCTTTATTTGTATATATTGAGTTGAAAGAATAAATACAATTTAATTTCAATTACCTAGCGAAACTCTTAAGAATGTATCATTTCACAAATATTATCCATACCCTTTATTGTTAATATTTATCAACAATTTATGAGTTGCTAGAATATTAGTGTAACTATTTTTTTGTGATACATTATTTATTTGCATTTTTCTATGGGATGCTGCTGATAAAGCTAGAGATTTAGGTTAAACATGTATATGTTAGAAACATTCTAAGCTATTATAAAGATGCTGACAAGTATGCAAATATAAAGATGGCTATTGTTTTATATATGAAATAATTAAATAATAGTACATGTGATGAATCTTGTACTATTTGCAAAAGCAAACAAAGTATCGATATGATGAATTTTACTTTCATAGTATAATTTTTGATAGGCTACATTATTGCTAAATAAGAAGCAAATAATTCATTGAATATACTGAAGATTGTTAAAGTTAGTGTTCCTAAAATTATTAAGTGGAATGGAATATTTAGAGAGAAAGAAAATTCATGCATAAAACAGTGCTAAGGGAGGCCCTCCCCTTTTCTTAAATTAACTTTATAGTTGCAATATTTGATTGTGGAAGTGGGTCCAACTTTGCAAAAACCTTGAATGTGACTTTTAGTAAAATATTTTTCTCTTTGAAATTTTAAGACTTCATAAGATACATTTACCTTCTAAAATTCAGAATTTACTCTACTTGTAACATGTGCAGGTCTAAATTGATGATGGCCAAAGGGAATTACTATTTCTTTTCTCGGCACCTGATAAATGCAGGTAGCATTTTCACCTTTAAATGTCAGGGTCTCGATGACCTCCTGCACAGGTTTATTAGAGTAACTATCACTTCTCTTCCCCAAATACCCTTTCTTCTTTAGCAGGGATATCAGCCCTAAATAAATCCATTATTTGGTCTTAGTTTAACCCTATTCTCTCATCCAATAAAGAACGTTTTATTGGCAAGGAATGGATGACCAAACTGTTCATATGCTTGTCAATATATCTTTCTATTACATGTATTAATCATTTATTAATAGATTAAGGCCCTTAAATTAAGATCCATTAGCAAAATTTCAAAAATCCCTTCTGTTTCAGATCGTCAGAACTACTAATCAGTAATATTTACTCGTGACAGGTTTCTCTAAGCCAAGTTTCTTTGAACAAATCACGTAAACATCTTTAAACAGATGAACATTATTGAAAGGGAGAAATTCGTGAGGGAAAGGGGCAAATGTAGAGCAAGTTACTAAAACTTTAAAAAGAGTATATGGACTTGAAGCCAAGAATGAAAGACTGACCATGAAAAGGGGAGGGAAATGCTGAATCTAACTATCTGCTGTCTCTGGCTGGCTCCAACATGACCAAGCTGATTTCAGGGCATTCTTACCCCTCTCCACAGCCACACTGTGACAGCAACACCATCCATGCCTTCAAACAGATGAAGATAGTGTTGGTCATACTGCACAGGGTGGGGAGGTAGGAAAAGAGAGGATTTCAAAAGAAAAAATTTTTTGTATGTTGAATGTTTACTTTGTGATCAGGTAACTGGGCAGATATCTCATCAATCAATGAATTAACCCTATTTATTAATTGATCATGTAATTTTTTATAATATACTCACTAAATCAGGAGTGCTCTGTCCTACTGTGGAGTTTTAGTGCTTTTATCTCTGAAAGGAAGCAGGGAAAGTGGCTAAAGTTAGGTATTAGAAGGAAGGAAAAGACATGACCTTCAATCAGAAATCAAAGCAAGATATCAGGTTTTGTGGAAATCTGTTTCATTTCAGTAGCAAAAACAGGCTGCCCTCTAAAATCAACCTGAGCAAGAAGACCTCCATGGCCCGAATCAGGGCCAACTACTCATGTCCGTTCTCCATCCCAGCCACACCCCAACTCCAGCTTCCTGTTCCTCCGTGATTTCTTGGTACCTGTTCCCCGTCTTCTGTTGTACAGCTGTGAATCTGATGCCTTCTCTACTTTGCTCTCAGCATCTTGTATCCAGATCTGACAACAGATCCTTCGCTGGTCCTGCAGCTCTGCCCATGGACTTGGTCCAAATTTTAAGCTCAGTTCCTGTAAGCCTTCATTTCTGGGCAAGCTGTGTTTCAAAAAGACAGCAATATTCTACTACAAGCAAAAGCTGGGCTCTGACGACAGCTCCTCATTCTTCCCAACTGCAAAGGCTACTCATTACTGTAGCAGTGAGCCTGGGCCCTGGACTATGGTCTGCCGTGTTTCCCAAAGCCTCCACCCTGGATGGAGCATTAAATGACAAGAATTAAGTAACGCTGACTCTAACCAAGGTACATGCTTGGGGGGAGGGGTTGAGTTCTGACAGGATATATCTTCAAGGAGCTCTCATTCCAGCCCAAAACCTGGGATAGGAGGCAGAAGGGGTTTGCATAGTTCTGTCTTTTAGATATGCCCGGTTTCCTTGGCTTGTATATGATCATCTATTCCTGGTTTTCTTCCCACCTCCCTGGATACCCCTGCTTTGTACCCCAACTCCTTCACCCAGCTTGGCCCTAGGCCTTTTTCATTCATCATTATCAACTCTCTCTAGGAAATCTCCACTCCAGTGCTTCAATATGCTGAAGACTTGCATATTTACACGGTATCAAATGTGTATAGTATCTCCAATCTAGACTTCCTCTTGAGCTATAGAGCTACATATACCACTATTTGATCTCTCCTTGGATAACTCCAAACTCCTCAAATTCAACATATTCAAAAGTGAACTCCTAAAAAAAAAAAAAAAAAAAAGTGAACTCCTCCTTTCTCCCTAAGCCTGGGTATCTGTTAGGATTCCCTAGCTTAGTAAATGACCCCAGCATCCATCCAGTTTCACAGCCAGGAACCTAGGGCCATCTGGGCACCTCTGTCTCCCTCACTTTCCATACTTAGTCTATTACCAAGTCCTTCATAACTTCTGAAACCACTTCCCTCCATCTTTGCTACTACTGCTAAAGTCCAGAGACTTAAGTTAGAGTAAAAATAATAAAAGCTAACAATTACCAAAGGTTTATTATATACAAGGCAGGCACTCTTTTAAAACTCTATATAAATGATCTCTCCTAATCACCCTACGTATTAGCTTCCTAGGACTGATGTAACAAATTGCCACAAATTAAATAGCTTAACATAAAAGAAATTGATGCTTTCACAGTTTTGAAGGCTAGAAGTCTGAAATCAAGGTGTCAGCAGAGCTGTGTTCCCTTCAAAAGCTCTGGGGGAAGATCCTCTTGCCTCTTCCAGCTTCTGGCGGCTCCAGGCATTCCTTGACTTCTGGCAGCATGACTCCAATCTCTGCGTCATCTTCATGTGGCTGTCTCCTCCCTATGTGTGTCTTCTTGTCCTTTGTTTCAAATCTCCTTCTGCCTTTTTCTTAGAAGGCCTCTTGTCATTGGATTTAAAGCCCACCCAGATAATCCAAGATGATTGCCTCATCTCGAGGCCCTTAACTTAAGTACATCTGCAAAGACTCTTTTCCCAAATAAGGTAAGAATCACAGACCCCAGGGATTAGGAAGTGGACATTTGTGGCCACCATTCAATCCACTACACCCTCAAAAAAGTAAGTATAGTTATTAGTCCCCTTGGATAGATGAGGCAATCAAGACTTAGAGAGTTTAAGGGACTTGTCCAAGTTCACACAGCTACTATGAACATGAGATTCATGTTTGGTTTATAGTTTCCATACTTTCAGGAGAACAATTTCAATACTTTTCTGAAAGGAGTAACAGTTTCAAGAAATTTGTCCCTTAGATGCCAAATATTGCTTCTTCAATCCATTCATTACTAGACCACACCACTAGTGTTATCTTCTAAAATTATAGATCAGATCCAGTGCCTGGCATGATGTCTGTCATACAGAAGGTACTTAATAAATAGTTGTGAATAAATTAATGTGATCACATCACCAGGCTCATCAAAAATCATTAAAAATCCCACATTGCTTAAAATGAGTTTCACACTCTTCATCAAAGCATTTAAGACCCTCCAACCCCCCATAAAATTAAAAAAATAATAATTTTGGAATGAGGACAGTCTTCCTAAGAACATCCATAAGTCATGGAAAAAGAGATTGATAAATTTGGTCATGGAATTTCAGCATGGAAAAATTTCATAAGTAAGGTCAAAAAACAGTGGTCTGGAAAAACATTCACAACACATATTACACATATGTGCCTAATGTCCAAAGGAAGCAGGTACCTTCATTTATTTTTGTTGGAATGTAAACTGATGAAGCTTCTTTGAAGGGAGGTTTAGAAAAAGAATATAACTTATCTCTCCCCTGACCCAGCATTTCCACCACTAGGAATTTATTCTGTAGATCATCTCTCGCTTTGGCACAAAGCTGTTCACTGCTACAACCTTTGCAATAAAACTTGATTGGAAATAACCTAAATGCCCACCAACAGGAGCTGGTTACATCCATTATGGTACAACTATAACTTGGGACACCATGTGGCCCTTTTAAAATGAGGCATGTCTTTATGCCTCAGTGAGGAAGAAGTTAACTCAAGATGCAGAACACTACTATAAAATGGTACAATTTCATAAACAACAAAAAGAACACATATGTATATGCACTTATATGCTATACATACATATAAATATTTTTGAAGGGATAAACCTGAAACTTGTAACTGCATTTGCCTTTGAGAAAAGAACAGTGAGACTGAATACCAGGGTGGAGGGAAGGTGTATTTTTCAATGTTAACTCTATTGTATTGCTTGAATTTATTTTGCCATGTGTTTGCATTGCCCAGGAGAGATAGAGAAAGGAAGAGAGAGAGAGAGAGAATTTATAAGCTAGTTTTCACCTAATTTTCCATCTTGATTTCATACCTGCACTTGACAATTCATTGCTTCCCAAACATACTGAGTATGTTCATGTTGAGTGTGTTGTGTGTGTGTGTGTGTCTGTCTGTGTCTAATGTCCTATCATTCTTGACTCCCACAATTTCTGTCTGTAGAAATCCTGCTCTTCAAAAGCTCTCCATGCAACCTCCCTGATCGTCAGTGTTGGAATCAACCACTCTTACCTCCGGACTCAGAAAAGCCCTGTTCATCCCGCTTTGAATTATAGTTATGTCCTCAAGTTGGCCATTCTCATTAAATTAGCTCCTAAAGGGAAGTGCTGACTTCTGTGTTCCCTAGAACACAGCATTGCTGAATGTATATCATTAACCAAAAACTATTAAGCAGAAGAGTCATCTAGAAGTCTATTTCCCATGATGACCTAATTTTTTTTAAAGATTTTATTTATTTGATACAGAGAAAGAGCACAAACAGGGGCAGCTGCAGGCAGAGGGAGAGGGAGAAGCAGGCTTCCTGAAGAGCAGAGAGCCTGACGTGGGGCTCGATCCCAGAACCCTGGGATCAAGACCTGAGCCGAAGGCAGACGCTTAACCGACTGAGCCACCCACCCCCCAGTTTTAAGGGTGACAGAGAAAAATATCTAGCCCAAATACAAGAATCCTCCTTGGCATGACTAACCAAAACAGCAAATCAGAAATCCTCAAAACTGAAGATAAAACCAATACTGTATATCAGATAAAATGATTACAAGAGATACATGTGAAATGAAATAGGAAGCTACACTTGAAATATATTAGAGCTAAGAGAAAAATGAAAGAAAAAATGATTTCTGTCATAATACAGAAAAAATAGCTCTTGACATATTTTTGTTTGTTTTTTAGCCAAACACATGAACTCTGGTCATAAAATAGGCACACACTGATTTTTATCATGAAGCAGGCTACTTCTCAGATTGGAACTAACGGTGCTCTCCATCTTTGCTGCCTCCTCCCAGAAAGGTCCATAACAATACAATTCACTCAACTACTTAATAACCACAGTCTTTTTCAAGCAAAATTTCCCAAATCGTAAGTTCACTGTAATTTGGTTGTTTTTCTTTCCTTTTCTTTTCTTTTTACTATTTGCTTTTTGCCATCATTTAAACCCATATCCTCTCATCCTCAATGATATGGGAATGAGTGTAGAGGGTCACATTACTCCATATGTTTAACTTTCATGTATCCTAAAGCACTTCATGGTAATTGATTATACACTGCCTACTATAAGCAATAAAACCAATTTTTTTTCTGCTCCTAGAACAGTTATTCTGCTTTAGTCTCTATATAAATGTAGAGGACCACCCATTTCTGTTGGTTTTATAACAACATACAATAAAGTAAAATAAATACAATAAAGTAAAAATTAAAAATGGCAATGATTAAAAGTTTACTTCAACTTACTGTTAATGCTGTTTCATACTCTCCAGCAGCTAGGTGTGCTAAGCCCAAGTAATAGGAAGCTTCTCCTTCCATCTTTTTGTCACTTCCTAAAGTTGAAAAAGTAAAAAATTGTCATGGCATTAAAGAAACTGATTTACGACAATAAGCAGAATTTTTGCTTTTTAAGACAGTAGAAAGTTGTAACAAAATGTACAGACTTATGAACAATTCCTGAAACCTCACTGTGTACTGATTTTAAAAGGCTGATGTTAATATAAGTTACCCGACTCACAAATGTTAGACTATAGTGCATTAGCCATGTAAGTAAGAGGAGTTTTCTTCTACATACACAGCTCAGTATTATCATTTTGACATTCGTATGTAATTTCTATACTGGTCCACCATGTAAAGACTCATAGTCATCCAGCACAGCTGCTCCTACAGACATGAAATCATTGGTAAAGGGCATCAGCTTTACACATGTACACAGAGAAATGGACATTCAGTTAAGTCTAACAGGGCAGATAATTAGCAAATTAAGGAATTATTGTTTTGATTAAGTTCAATTTAAAAGCTATTGGTTAAAACCTGGGATGAAAATGACTGACAGCTTGCCTTCTTGATACAACATTCCATGGGTATTTTGAAATCCAAACACATTTTTTCTTTGCTAATGACTGGTAATACTTCTCATCACCTTTTCAAAGGAATTGTAGCCTTTCTAATTTCTGTGAATTTGTTTTATTCCAGGAGTTATCAAAATCTTCTTTCCAAAGCAATACGTGTAGTTGTGTAACGTGCTTCAGTAAGACATATATCATACCATCTAATAAATACACAATTTTTTACATTTATATACTAAATATATAAATCAACAGACTTACCAGAACCATTACAGTTTTTCATTTTTAAGAAAGAATACTATTCTCTTTCTACTCTTTGGCTTTTAATGTTACCTAACTCCTGGGTAATACAAATGTTGGCAGCTCCACCCCCCACTCCCCTTTAGATTTCTGAACTCTGTATTCCAGCCATGATGGATTTCAGCAGGAGCTAACAATTCTCCATACTACATTCACTCTCACCACTCACTGAATTACTACTTGTGAAGCAGTGGCTCAACTGAAAGACTACAAGAAAACAGGATGGCAAATGCCAGTGACAGTGTTGTTATGATTATTCTCAAGCAATTTCATTATTGCAGAGAATTATAGCCTCAAGATCCCACTTCAGCAGAGCTGATGGTGCCATTGATCCAGCCTGGGGATTTTTAACTCTTACAGTTTATCTGGGCCTTAACTTCTTATCTGCTATAGGTTTATAAGTGCTAAGGATAAGGATGGACCTAGGAAAGGGAAGGATGGGGTAGGAGGGAGAGGTTATGAGGGGAAGTTGCCTCTTGGATATTTATTTATTTATTTATTTTTTAAAAAGATTTTATTTATTTATTTGAGAGAGAGAGAGAATGAGAGACAGAGAGCATGAGAGGGAGGAGGGTCAGAGGGAGAAGCAGACTCCCTGCCGAGCAGGGAGCCCGATGTGGGACTCGATCCCGGGACTCCAGGATCATGACCTGAGCCGAAGGCAGTCGCTTAACCAACTGAGCCACCCAGGCACCCGCCTCTCGGATATTTAAAAGTTGATTATTTATAAGTTGTACTTGCTCTATTAAATGCTGTAACTATGTTAAAGTAGTATACTTATACTAACAGTGGCATGTGCTGATTTAGTATCACCATTTGCATCCAATTTTATGTAAAGGGTAGCCTAGCAAAGAAAAGAAAAATCGACCCTTGTTGATAGATTTTGAGGCAGCTAATTGAAACAGTTGAGTCACACTAAATATTAGCTTTAAAATAGGATTTAAGCATGAGAACTTTTCCTGCTTACTAATTGCAACAAAATTAAGATAAAGTAAAAGCATAAAATTAGGAGGGAAATGTCAGCATTATTAAAGTTGAATGACACATATACCAAAGGAAAAAGGGGCAAAATACTATTTATATTATTGTGTAGTTTATTTGGGTGGGTTAAATTAGTATTGGCTTTAATGATTCAATAATCATTCATGTTAAAGGAAATATGATGTTTTATGGTCAAGACCTAAATTGTCCATTCTTATACTGGTAAGTCTGTAGAGACTCTAAAGAGGGGGTCATCACAGAGGTCTAATGGATAGAGACAATGTGTTTGGGAGTAACTCAAAAGTTTCATTAAAATGTGTCTTAAAACCTCCATTTGTTATTTGGCTAACATATATTCACTAATTCATTTATTCACTGAATATTTACTGAGGACTTATTCTGTGTCAGGCACAGCTCTAAGCACTTGGAATACACCAGTAAATTAACCAGAAACATTTTCTGTCCTTGGAGAGCTTACATTTTAGAGGAAAGGGACAGAAAGAGATACAAAATAAATAATAAACATAATAAATTTTGTGGTAAATTGTATGGTGATAAGTACTCTTGGAGAAAAAAAATATAGCAGGGCAAGGGGAATTGAGAGTGCTAAATTGGGGGTAAAGAGAAAGAAGCAGGTTTCAATATTAAGTGCGGTGGTCAGGGTAGTAGATCCAACTGAGAAGATGGTATTCACAAGAGAATGAAATTAGGAATTGATAACAAAATATATGGGAGACTCACAAGTATGTGGAAATAAAACACACTCCTAAATAACTAGTGGGTCAAAGAAGAACTCAGAAGGTAATAAACAGGAAAATACTTAGAAATAAATGAAAACAAACAAACAAAAACAACAATGAAAACTAATGGGATCCAGCTATAGCAGTGCATAAAGGGATATGTATAGCTATAAATGCCTATTTTAAAAAATAAGGAACATCTTTTCATCTTCTAAAACTAGAAAAAGAACTAACTAAACCCAAAGCAAACAGAAGGAAGAAAATAATAAAGACTAAAGTGAAAATAAATGAAATAGAAAACAGAAAAACAATAGAGAAAATCAAAACTAAAAATTGTTTCATTGAAAAGTTCAAAATTGACAAACCTTTAAGCTAGACTGAATAAGGAAAAAAGAGAGATGTCTCAAGTTACTTAAATCAGGAATGAAAAAGGGAAGATCACTATAGACCTTAGAGAAATAAAAAGGGTTATAAGGGAATATTATGGACAATTACATACCAACAAATTAGATAAACTAGATGAAATAGACAAATTACTAGAAAGGTATAAACTACCAAAATTGACTCAAGAAGAAACAGAAAATCAGAATAAATCCATAAGTAAAGAAATTGAATTAGTAATCAAACTCTTTTCCACATAGAAAATCCCAGGCCCAGAGGGCCTCACTGGTGAATTCTACCAAATATTTAAAGAATAACCAATACCAATTTTTCACAAACTCTTCCAAAAATTAAGAGAAAACACTCCCCAAATCATTCTATGAAGATATTATTATTTTGACATTAAATCAGATAAAGACATCATAAGAAAACTACAAACCAATATCCCTTGTGAATATAGATAATAAAAGCCTCAACAAAATATTAACAAAGTGAATCCAGCAACATACAAAAAGGATTATGTACCATGATCAAATGGGATTTATCTCAGGAATGCAAGATTGGTTCAACATATGTAAATCAATCAAAATAATATGCCATATTAATAGGAAGGATAAAAACCAAATGCTCATCTTAATAGATGCAGAAAAAGCATTTGACAAAATCCAATCCCTTTGCATGATAAAAATCTTCAACAAACTTAGAATAGAAGGGAACTTAATAATGTTAAGGAGTACCAACAAAAACCCCACAGCTGACATCATTCTTAATGGCAAAAGACTGAGAGCTTTCACCCTAAGCTCAGGAAGAAGACAAAGATGTATTCTGGAACCAATTCTCTTTAACACTGTGCTGGAAGTTCTAGCCAGTGCAATTAGTCAAGAAAAATAATAGGCATTGTAAAGGAGGCAAACTCTAACCACTAAGGGTTTTTTGGCTGGACCTGAGAATTAAATTGACATAAGACAGATTAATAGGAGAAAAAACACACAAATTTACATAAGTTTTAGGCGACATGCGAGCCTTCATAAGGAATGAAGAGCCAAAGAAATTGCAAAATCTACATGCTTTAGTATTGGGTTGAACAAAGGGAGGCAATTGTGGAAAAGTAACTAAGCAATGCAGGGAGGCTAAAGGAAAATAAGGATTATTTTAACAAAGTCTGTTTGTACAGAATTCTCTTGGCTCTGACTCTTCATAGAAGAATGTTTCTTTTCTTGTGGTACAGGGAGGGCATCTTTCACATGGCAGTTTTTAATTTCCTGTTTTCAGGAGGAAAAGGGGAGATTACATACCCTTCTTGTATCTCTGTTGTTTTTCAAGTGATTTTAGCTCAAATGCTCCTTATGCCAAAGTGGTTTTTGGAGTTGTATATTCTGTCACCCTTCAGCATCAAGATCAGAAAGGAGGAAGTAAAGCTATATTTGCAGATAACATAATATTATATATGGAAAAATCCTAAGGAATCCATAAAAAACCATTAAGGCTAATAAACAAGTTTAGCAGGATACAAGATCAACATACAAAAGTTAATTTTATTTCTACCTCCAAGCGATGAAAAATCTGAAAATGAAAGAAAAAAATCCATTTCTAAAAGCATCAGAAAAAAAACATTAGAAATAAATTTAACAAAAAGGCAAGTTGTATACACTAAAAAATTCAAAACATCATTGAAAGAAATGAAATATGTAATAAATGGACAGATAACCCATATTCATGGACTGGAAGACTGAGTGTTAAAATAGCAGTATTTTCCCAATTGCTTGACAGTTTCAATTCAATCCCTATGAAAATTCCATCTGTCCTTTCTGCAGAAATACGCAAGCTAATGCTAAAATTCATGTGGAAATGCAAGTGATGCAGAATAACCAAAGCAATCTTGAAAAAGAATATTGGAAGACTCACATTTCCCAATTTCAAAACTTACTACACAACTACAATAATCAAGAATGTGTAGTAGTGGAATAAGGACAGATACATAGATCACCACAATAGACTTAAAAGTCCAGAAAACATTTATGGGCAGTTAATTTTTGATGAGGGTCCTAAGATAAATTGTTGGAAAAGAATAGTGTGTACAACAAATAGTACTGGGACAACTGGATATCCACATGGAAAACATGAAGTTGGACCTTCCTCATATCCCCCTTCACACACACACTTAAAAATAGACTATAGGCCTAAATATAGGCGTTAAAATTGTACAAAACACTTAGAATAAAATGTAGGAGTAAATCTTCAAGACCTTGGATTTGTGGAAGCCTTCTTAGTTATAATACCAAAAACACAAACAACAAAACAAAAAATAAATTATTTTGGACTTCGCCGAAATAAAAAACTTGTGCTTCAATGGAAAGTGAAAAGGAAACCCATTATTTTCAAGCCATATCTTTGACGAAGGACTTGCACTTAGAATATATAAAGGATACTTAAAACAATTCAATAATAAATTGACAACCCACTTGAAAATGGGCAAAGAATCTGAATAGACATTTCTACAGAGAAGATATACAAATGACCTCTAAGCCCAAAAAAGATGCTCAACATCATTAGCTAACAGGGCAATGTAAATTAAATCCACAGTGAAGTATCATGTTAGACCTACTAAGATGGCTATAAACAAAAAGAAGGACAGCAACAAGTGCTGGTGAGAAAGTTTATGGATGAATTGAAACCTTTACACATTGCTGGGAAGAATGTAAAATGGGACAGCTACTTTGGAAAACTCTAGGTCATCTCCTCCTTAAGTTAAACATAGAGTTATCCTATGGCCCAGCAATTCCACTTCTAGGTCTGGAGACAAAAGGCTTGAAAACTTGTACACAAATGTTGACAAAAGGTGGGAACAACATAAATGTTCATCAAGCAATGAATGGATAAAAAAAATAGGACATAACCATACAATGGAATATTATTCAGCCATAAAAAGGAATGTAGTAGTAATATATGCTACAAGATGGATGAAACTTGAAAACATTATGCTAAGTGAAAGTAGCCAGACACAAAGGACACACATTATATGATTCCATTTATATGAACTTTCCAGAATAGTTAAATCCATAGAGACAGAAGGTAGCTTAATGGTTATTATGAGAGAGGGAAAGTCGAATATGGGGAGTGACTTCTAGTGAGTTTGGCATTAGTGTTTTGGTGGTATAACTTTGTGAATATACTAAAGACCAATGAATGACTGAAAAATGAAAATAATAGAATAATAGAATCATGAGACCACTGCATGGCCAGTGTTATCCTTGTGCATTATACCAAGGTGCCCAAGTAAAGGAGTTGGCCCACAGTGGATGTCAGGACTCCTTAAATATTATGCAAATCAATGTAGGAGGCATGCCTTATAAGGCAGGCAATCATCAGTTTGCTGCTTCAGGCTCCTTAACCAAAGTAGGACATAATAGCAAGAAGAAATGCTTTGTCCCAGGGCCTTCAGCTGTTGTCAGAGCTCTTGTAAGATACTGTGCAATCCCTTAACCTATCTACTTTGTTTTATGGGAAATACAGAGGCAAATATTTATCAGTTTTACAAGATATTTAAAAAATTATTACAGCATAAGATTTCTCCTGTTCTCCTCATCTGTCCTTTGAAAAGTAAGAGATGCTTTTAAAAGGAGACTGCCTGGCAGGCTCCGACTCTGTGAAGAGACCCTCGGAGCCTTCCTTTCTTTGTAAACTAACTTACAACTTAGCAAATGTGAACCTAAAACAAAATACCTTTTCCTAATTGATACATTACTTTCCATGGAAATTCCACATAACTTTCCATGTGACCAAAGTTAGTTGCTGAAATTGATCTAAGAGCTAACTATTTATATCAGTGTTTACCCCTTTGGGGAAAGTACTAGACTACCTGTCATTCAAAAGCAGTTCATTCAGTGGGATACATCTTTCAATGAGGGTGATTTCTTATGAGTATTATAATATCATTAAAAAGAAGTAACGGAGAGAATAAGCTAAGATGTTTACCTTTACTCTTTAGAAAATTAAAATCACAACCAGAAATTCAGTCCTGCTTTTTCCAAGTAAACCATACGTTACTTGATAAACCAATCAATTAAGTATATCCTCGAGCTAATACACTTTAAGGAGCATAGCTTCTTTTTCTCCGTCATGAAAAGTCAACTCTATTGATAAATTATGGTAATAAAATATCTTTGCATTTCACAAAGTAAAAGCTTATGAGTATATGCTCCAAATTTTTTCTTTATATTTTATATATATACAAATGATATAGAATATTAAGGATATGATCAGTTCTCATGAAAGCATTTTTACTGCTGTACGTGTGCATACAAATCACCAGGGGAACTTGCTAACTTGCAGATTCTGAGGCAGTAAGTAGGTCTAGGGTAGAGCTGAGATGCTGCTTTTCTTTTATTTATTTATTTATTTATTTTTAAAATTTTATTATGTTATGTTAATCACCATACATTACATCATTAGTTTTTGATGTAGTGTTCCATGATTCATTATTTGCGTATAACACCCAGTGCTCCATTCAATAGGTGCCCTCTTTAACACCCATCACCAGGCTAACCCATCCCCCCCCGCAGAACCCTCAGTTTGTTTTTCAGAGTCCATAGTCTCTCATGGTTCGTCTCTCCCTCCGATTTCCCCCCCTTCATTCTTCCCTTTCTGCTATCTTCTTCCTTTTTTTTAATATAATGTATTATTTGTTTCAGAGGTACTGCTTTTCTTATGAGCTTCTAGTGATGCTGATGCTGCCAGTGCATAAGGCCACACCTTGACAAGCAAGAGTCTAAAATATAGCAGAGTTCTGGGTGCCTGGGTGGCTCAGCCGTTAAGCATCTGCCTTCGGCTCAGGTCATGGTCCCAGGGTCCTGGGATCGAGCCCCACATCGGGCTCCCTGCTCAGCAGAGAACCTGCTTCTCCCTCTCCCACTCCCCCTGCTTGTGTTCCCTCTCTCACTGTGTCTCTCTCTGTCAAATAAATAAATAAAATCTTTAAAAATATATATATAGCAGAGTTCTATTTTCCTGTTACTCCTAACTAAATATTTATCATTATCTTCCCTATTACCTGACAACAGGGAATTTACAAACAATGAAAGGTCTCTCAGATTGAAAGAAATACATGCCCTCAAACACACACACACACACACACGCACACATGCACACACGCACACACACACACACCCTTAACTTTTGCAAATGACCTTACCTTCTCATTATAGATTCATTGTTTTATAACACTACTCCCAGAGGGTTGTAATTTTGGAGATAAAGCTTTCAGGAAATTAATGGATTTCTTGTTGTCAGCACTAAGGCACCTCTGTTCTACAGTGAAATTTGAAAGTATATTGATAGCATTTGTCTTTGCATTTCATAGGAAATAATCACCCAAACACTTGACGGTTTTTACTTCACTCTTGGGAGAAGCAGTGTCTGCCCATTAAAGGAAGCAATGTGAGAGTGTTCTTTTCCACCCACCTTCTTTGGCTATTTCAGAAGCTTTTATTAGAATTCTGATGGCCTGTTTGTATTCTTTATTTTCCAGCATTTTGTCTGAGAGTAATCTGTAAGTCCTCAGGAGACTCTCACAGGCCAACAAGTTGAGAAAGCGGCCTGTCTCATCCTTCCATACCCGCCCTTGCGTCAATTGATGGAATGCTTCATAATGCTCAGCAGCTTCCAGAAGCTGACCTGAAGAATAAAAGCCATTCATAAATATAAACACAAGCCAGAACATATTTTCAAAAATTTGGTATATATCTTATGTTTTACTATTAAGGGGGGTGGAAACCATGGAATACAGTCAAGAATTTCTAAGGATGAAGAAGATTTAAGCTGGGAGAGGAGTGATCTCAATTTGAACCTCAGATTCAGCAATGATTTTGGATGAACACCTGCTGGATGGATGTATCTCGGCAAGTAGAAATTGGCTAGGATTACACATATTTAGAAATGGTGTGAAAACCCAATAATAATTACTAATAGCAATCCTGTTAGCTAACCTTTATTTGACATTACATAGGCAAATTCATGTGCTACATGCTTTACATGAATTTCTCATTTAATCTTCAAAATACTATTGTGAAATGGGATTGTTATGATTCCATTTTACAGAAGAGAAAGTGAGGTTAAGAATTTTGCCCATGATTGCACGACTAGTGGGTTTGTATATCCAGGCAGTCTGAGTCCAGAACCCATGCTCTCAACCACTATCCTACGCTGCTTTGCAACAGACAGCATCTGTTTCGATCCCAAGAAGAATTCAGGTACCCTGAGAAAGAATGCGTCTGTTACAAATTTCAAATTCAATTATTATACAGGCATTTGTATACTCCGTTTCATTTTTAATAATTAAAATACAACTTGGCTGCCTTTCTGGATTATATTTCATAATACAGTTCAAAATAGATCTTCTCAAAGCCAAAACTCCAAATTAGCTTTCAGTCATTTCACTCCTTGAAATAAGAGCAAGCACATTTCTGGAAGAGGAGTTTGCAGTTCCACACTGTGGACTGTATTTTACGTGTGAATTGCCTTGTGAAAATCCTCGCCATATCCCGGAGTGTAAACACGCTTTCCCGGTATTGGGAGTTACCTACACTGAGATTAACTGGGAAGGCGCTTGTATGTAGGCATTCCAATAGCAGTGGTTAAGAGTGAGCGCCGGCTCCAAGCAGACACCTTGGTTCTTATCCCAGCTTTACCCTTTCCGCTGTTTAGCCTCAGGCTACTTACTACACTTTCTGTGCAGGAGTTTAATTCTTTTACAAAATAAGATGATAGTGTACACTATTCAAGGTGTTATGGTGAGAAATGGATCAATACATGTTCAATACCTGAACGCAGGATTCTCTAAGCATAACTTATGCTTTCCGCGAAAAGCTTTCCGTAGTTGAGTCTTTATAACACTATTGCCATGGCTGATTAAATTAACCTACGCAAGTCTTAATCAGGCTCAGTATATTTTCTCAAATAGGTTTCATTAGATATCACAGGTTAGATAATATAGGGTATGGCAGCCACTGCCATGACTCTTAAATATAATTTCCCCCTATTATTGCCCTGAATTTGCCGTCAAAATTAGTACTGGAGTATTAAAGAATATACACATATATAAGAAGAGCATTCACAAAGAAATACAATAAACAGAGGTGGACAATCAGCTAATGATCTGTAAAAACACTGAGTAGAAGCTTGGCCAGTCCGAGCCCTTGTTGCACCATGCAGAAGGAAGGCATATTCACCAGGACACGCACAGAGAGGGGAATGTATACAACAGAGACACTTAGAAACTTGTCTTATGAAATTTTCACATGATACAAGACTACAGAACCGTAAATATGATACTATAGAAGACTATTTCATTACATGGACAGGTGTTTGTGATAAGTGAAAATATTGGACAACATCAGAAAACATTTACAAAGCATTATCAGTGTTACATGGGTGACTGATGGTTTCTTTTTTCCTTTCTGATTATTGGCATTTTCTAACATTTCTATCATCAAAATATGTTTATTGTGTAATAAAAATATATGATAGAAGCTATTTCAAAAATAATGCCCAATCCTTTTTCATTTTGATGCAAATGCTCAAGGTTGAAGTTCACTGTTCTATCTTCCCATTTAACTCACAATTTTTCTCTTACTTCCCACAACAGCAGGCATACTTTCTCATCTCTCTCCTACTGTAGCACCTCTCACCAGAAACACCTTTCTCTAAATACCCATGACCCTCATTTTTTTAAAAAACTCAAATGGAACACTGACATATATGTGTGTTATGTTTCCTCTGTTAACTATATTTCTGCCTGTAAAGTACAGCTCTGTATTCCTAGAAAGATGTATACCAGAGTTGTGTTTTTTTTTTTTCCATCCAGCATCCATCTACTCATAAAGTACAGGTACATATTTCTCTTTGGCCACGTGAATAGGGAAAGATAGATACAGGGAACTCTGAGTAAACTAGATAGTTCCAGAAAAAGAATTGGGACTGTAAGGAGACTAGGAAGGACCTAATGGCATCTGTGGTTACACACAATAGCCAGATGGAAAGAGGGTCCAAAGGTGTGTTATAAAATAACAGATTCACTCACAATTCCAGGAGGAGAGCCAGGAGGTGAAGCTCTGGATAACCCAACTAATTACAATGAGATGCAAATAGGCAGAAAGATGTAAATAGTATTATGAGAACTGATGGCCATGTCCAAGATCTGATCTACATGGGAGCAGAAAGAAGAGGCAGGGGGAGGGAAGGAAGAGTAGAAAGTAGGGAAAGGAGAGGTGGAGGAAGTAGAGAAAGGGGTGATGGTGAGGAAGAGTGGAGAAAAAGTGGGGATTATGTCTTTGTATTCCCTAACAGCCAGACTCCCCTCTATGTTATGGGCGCTATTCAGCATCTTGGACAGGCTGTCTAAGGAGAAATGAAGTACAGGGGGTTTGGCAGAAATTGGTTTCAGTTGGTTATTATGCCAGGAAACCTTGGAATGTGGTTAAGTTTGATTTTTACTAAAGCTTTGAGGGCTCATATCAGTGTCTTACTTAGCTCATGATTACTGGCCAAGGTTCAGCTCTCAGAAAAGTTAACTTGGGCGCCTGGGTGGCTCAGTCGGTTAAGTGACTGCCTTCGGCTCAGGTCATGGTCCTGGAGTACCGGGATCGAGTCCCGCATTGGGCTCCCTGCTCGGCAGGGAGTCTGCTTCTCCCTCTGACCCTCCCCGCTCTCATGTGCTCTCTCTCATTCTCTCTCTCTCAAATAAATAAATAAAATCTTTAAAAAAAAAAAAAGAAAAGTAAACTTAATGTTTCTCAGGAGGAAGGAGCCTGGTGTAAGATGCTCGGGTGAAAGAGAACAGGTCAATACTCTTTCCTGAAGGCCTACTGGGTGCTCGTCAAGATGGAAGGCTTTCCCTCCATACGTTATTTTACTTAACCTTCCAAAAACTGATAAAGTATATATGATCATTACTTTTACACTAATGAGGAAATTGAGGCTCACAAAGGTTAAATGACTCAAATAGCTAAAGAGTGATGTTTAGAATTTAAAACCATGCCTCTTGGTTCCACCACCCCAGATGCTAGTCAACAAACCAAGCGTCAGAACCTTGGGTGGAGTAAGTTACATTCTCCGGACATAAATTTCTCAAGTTAAAAACAATGTTAGAGCTATATGATTTCTAGTCTCTTCCAGTTCTATAACTCTTATTCAGGCAATTGCAGGTAATTTCTAACATAAAAGCACAGATATTAGCCCCTGATGTGTTTCTGATTGGTCTTTCTGAAGGAGTCTGATGTATAACCAGCTATGCATCCTGCATCTAAATTCCCTACTTTCCCATAAACCATATGGTGACATCCATGGGACTCCTAGAATTCCTAGGTTGCCCCAGACTTAGTCAGCTGTGGCCATATCTAGCTATTCATGGATTCACTTCCCCTTCCTTAGCCACATTGCCACAGATGAGACCACTGGGAATTCTATTTTAAACCGAGGTGCCTAAACAGAGGTGCCTAAACAGTAGAGTTTTCCAGTCCTTCTCAGATGTAAAGATGCATTTCTAAAGTTATTTCATGGCAAACAGACCAGCAAATAAGCCAACAAGATTTTGATCCAAATGATCATAAGCACACAAATGACTTGGCTACACTTTCTAAAGGCTGGTCAGAATTTGAAAGCACATATTATAATATGGTATATTTGATTTTAAAATATTAAAATATAGTCTATACTATGAAGGGAGCATAGTAGTTTAAATATGCAAGTATTTCCCTTTAAGCATGATTAACAATGGAATGATTTCCATTTAATTTATATTTTCAACTGTGAGTAGGATTTCAAAGATTTTCTTACTTTCTGGGTAAAGACTGATAATAATAAGACTAGATATTTATTAAGACATAATGCATCCTGTTTTATTTGAAAAAGTTTAAATATACCTGAGAGAAATATTCTAAAAGGCCATCATTATAGTGGTCATTTTGACAAAGCTAAATGTAAAAATTAATGAAGATCATGAGCCCGTTTTTTGGTTCATAGCATCCCTTTGTAACTTCTTCAAAGTGTTCATATATAGTCTACCCCTTTTTACCAAAGAAACCTTAAAATATCAGAACCGGGTGAGATTTCCAGATCCTACAACCAATCTTATGGAAGGACAAGCGTCTAGACAACTGTCCTTTTCTGGAATTATCAAGTGGTAACATTATTTTCCATTGAAGAAGAGGGCAGAGAGAAGAAGGATTACACCAAGGTACCACAAAAATAAAAGTTAACTGAAAACAAGAGAGAAAAGAGAAGCCCTCAGGAATATTCATCCATGGGAAAGGTCTCCAGGGGCATGTGAGCTTTCTCATATGGCAGCAGGAATTACAAGCAAATCATAATCATCACTATGCATAATAAAGATCGCAGGAGTAACCCCCATAAAGAAGACAACTAGGGCTCAGCTAAGTGCCTGCAATGCATAGTTTTATGCTAAGCAAAATTCCAGAGACTTCACTAATATTTCAAGTGAATCAAGGAAGAAAATGGAGCCAAAATGTTTCATGGGAGGGAATCGAGACGGCCCTCCACCAATACCATCAGTAATCAGTTCATTCAATAATATGAGGTACTATCAGAAAACACTCAGGAGATACACCAAACAAGTGTGTAAAACAAGAGTGTCCAGGTATGGATGGAAGTATCCTAAGACTCAGTTTTGGGCTTTTGTTTGTTTGTCTTAAAAACAATTACATGACATCTACATAAACAATAGGTAGGTTGGTACACATTTATAGTTTTTCACCTAAAGGAAAGTACACTCTCAAAATAAAACTATTACAAAGGAGATTCACTTTACCTAAAGCCCACACATACAAGAAATCCATCCATTTATTTAAAAAATACAAACAAAACCCAAACAATGTGGTAAACTGCAAAATGCTTGGTAGGATGTTAAGACAAACACTATGTAGAGCAAATAAGATTTTATATATTTGGGTATTATCCAAATTGTTGCTTACCCCTCTTCCCTGCACAACATCTCTGAAAGTTTATAGATATTTGTTGTATCACAGCAGATGTCTAGAACAAATATTAAGCAAAAGAGAATGTATATGATCTCTCCCATTTTAGTTTTTTTTTAAAGTAGGAAGATTGACTAGATATTAACACAAATGGGTTTAAATGTGAAGCTGCCATAAAAGCAGGAACATAAATGTAATTCTCCCAGCCGCTATTTTGATGCACATTTTTGATTCCATGAATATTTTATGAAATGGCCCAAACTAAAGCCATATAACATTCCTGCATTACTGATGCTTGCGCCCGTAAGCTACGAACATTAGAGGCATGATTGAGTGCATTAAAATGAACTCATTCAGCAGTGCATTGATTACTTGAAGGGGGAGGGAAAAGAAAAAAGAAAAAAAAAAAAAAGAAGTTGCTACACTTAAGAAAACAGCACACAAATCTAAACTTTGCAATATAATAAGGGTGAAAGCAAGTTTGAATAAAATAATATTTCATAAATAGTGACTCTGTCTAGACCAGACAGTAATTAGGCAAGGTGTTAATTATGTCCAAAGATGGCTGCCAGTATTATTCAGGTAATTTAAAATGTCACAATCTCTAAGATGCACAGACTGGCCTCCTTTAGTTCCATGCATCAGCAATTCTGAAAGTAGCTAATTATTTCCTTTTTCTATCAACTTGTACGTTTGCCAGTAAAAATAATGCTCCAGAAACAATTGCATGAAAATAATTTGACAGGTCCATAAGGCCTATTTCTTCAGCAGCACTGGTATAAGTCTTAAGCATATTTAGTTGTAAACTGTACACATTTGTTGAGGAATTTAGGGAAATATTCCACTTTAGCTTAAAACAACAACCTAAAGAAACAATAAAGCTTTATGTATGTTATATTACATTTTAATCTGGAGCTACTGGACATCTTTGGCATTAAGTTACTATTCCATACAATGTAGACATAAAATCTGCTAGGAGCAATATTGAACAGTAGCAAAAAGAGAAAAATGTTATCGCTCTTTTGTAAAAACAAAAGACATTGCTTTCCATTTCAGTTTAACTTCATGAACAATTTATATTATCTTTAGGTTTTTACATTCAATTATGATAATTATAATGGCACTATACATGCTGAAATAGTTAAAGGCTTGTCACACTTCCCAGTGGAAACTATCACTTGAAAGGGTTTATCTCTTGTCAGAGGAGATTTGTTCTAACTATAACCCACTGCACACCACTGAGAAATGGAATGCTGGAAAACAAAGATTTTGTTCTGTAACTCAACAGCATCCCTAATAAACCAGGAAAAAAAAATGTGCCCATAACTTTTGAGTAGCTACTTTGGGATACTTAGAAGAAATTTAAAATGCTATTTCTAAAAATGGAATCGTTTCTTTATCATTTTGAACAAAGATTTCAAATGGACATTACAAGAATGCTATCACATCCCCTTTAAAAAATACAGGTCACAAAACCAGACAATGAAAAGGATCACAGGAAGACAGGAAGACAGGTATGGGAGAAACTTACCAAGGGTTTATCACTGGTATTGGCAATACTAGTAAGTTAATTTTTTTCTTTTTTTTTTTTTTTAGAGAGGGAAGGGTAGGGGCACAGGGAGAAGGAGAGAGAGAATCTTAAGCAGGCTCCATGCCCAGTACA
Organism: Mirounga leonina; assembly: GCF_011800145.1. Taxonomy (NCBI): domain Eukaryota; kingdom Metazoa; phylum Chordata; class Mammalia; order Carnivora; family Phocidae; genus Mirounga; species Mirounga leonina. The sequence continues at coordinate 38,472,424 of NW_023270454.1, read as the reverse complement.
AAGCCCGATGCGAGGCTCAATGCAGGGCTCCATCTCATGACTCTGAGATCATCACCCGAGCCGAAATCAAGAGCTGGACGCTTAACTCCGACTAAGCCACTCAAGCACCCCACTAGCAAGTTAATTTTTAAAATCCAGAAGATTTGCCTGCACTTCTAAAATATTCTGAAGGAATTGATATTTATTGCTGTTTGTGATTTTAGATAGGTGAATTGTGGTCAGTGATGAAAATGGTATACAAGCTTGACTGCTTTATGCTGTAATATAAAACTCAGATAGTTGGTTCCTATCTAAGCTTTGTAATTTCTAAGGATTAGGCAGCTTTGTTCTCAAATGTTTATAAGTTTCAAAATTACTTGAATAATTTTTAAAAATGTAAAACACTTATATAATGTATAAACAATAGGACTAAATGCTAGCCATTGTAGAGCTTACAGAGTTTACTATTTCCCTCATATAATAAATTGTTTTACTTTAATGGTTGCCACCTCACCTTAAAATACTAAGTAAAAAGTGTTGACAAGCATAAAAGTCTGAGGAGAAATAACGGCAGTATTGACATCCGATCAACTAATGAATTATATTGCGCTGGACTTAATCAATAATGTAATTCTTACTTGAATTAAATATTGTTCACCATTTTAAACAAACCACATTCTGATTATGTGTATATGTTGATATGGGCAAAGAGAAATGTATGGAAGCATATATACCAAAGTACCAGTACTGATTAACTTACAGAGGATGCAGGTGAGTGAGGGGAGTATTAACTTTTCCTCAATCCATCGTTGTTTTGATTGACAATAAGCATGTGCTATTTGGGGTATCACGAAAACCTAACAAACTGAAAATATCCTATTCAGGTGAGTATGGAGGGAGAAAAACAATGTTAGCTGAGCACTCACTGTGCTTCGCACGACAGTGGCTGCTATATATATGTGTGTTAGAATCTATATTCTAGAGATGAGGAAAATGAGCCTCGGTGGTCCTCTTCCTCGGCCCACACACCAAGTAGGTGGCAGACCTAATGCCCACCCAAAGCCCACTCAACTGACCTCACTCCCTCAAGTGACCCCTTTTTAGAAACTGTGTCCAACGTTTGGCTTTAAAGGCAGAGAATAAGTTTTGAACCTGAACACCATGACATAATTGGACCATTCACACCATTTCTTTAAGTGCTCTGAAACAAGAATAATAATGCCAGCCTCAGGTTGTGGTTGCAAAGCACATTAAAACAGCTGGGGCACCATGCAGGGTGCCTGGTATTTCGTAGGCATTCAGAAACTTTTCATGCCCTTTTATCTTTTCGGGGTTTTTTTTTTTGGACTTACCATTTGGAGGGAATCTGGCTGGGCCTGCTATTTGGAATGCTTTAAAACTCAGTTTTAGGGAACACTGTCACTTCTTCAATACGAAGAGCCACTTAAGGCACGAGTGCAACAACACACTTCATCCGACTTTCATCCAGCACCTCTTTTGCCCTAGGTCAGTGGTACCTCGGAAGAGATGTTCCTAGGGCAGTGCCTTGTCTCAGCCACTCAGAGGAAACACTGCCTCTTTTCAGTTTATTCAGTGTGGCAAAGACCTGTAGGCTCAGCGCAGCTCTACAAGACCTCCTTGCAAAGCTCTGAAAGAGAAAAACCCGCTGCAGCTGCAGAGCGCCTCTGAATGAGGCTTCCTCTCTGTGCTACTCGTTAAGCAGTAAATAATTAAAACACCCTGGAAAAGATAGGTAAAATACAGCAGCAATGTCAGTAACACAGACATGAAAGAGAAGGGGAAGAAAATGAATTAAAAAAAAAGGCAATGAAATAATTCATTTGAAGCTCTAATAAAGTTTCATTTGCAGTCTTGTTTAAAGATATATCAGACTTCAGGGATGTAACCTAATTACATTTTTATTCTAAGTTCCATTCAAAGATCTTGGACTTTGATTCTTTAACACAGATCAAACATGGTATAATTTTCTTGTGGCTATCAATACTTAAAAAGGATCTCTTCATTAAATACTATAAGGTCTTATGAACATGTACACATAGTAGATGGAGAATAAACTGACATGCCCTGAAAAGTGACAATTAATTTATATAGAAATAGCAATGCTAATTTGCTTAACTTCTGAAAAAAAAAAACACTTTAATTATTAAATTCACTTTTATTCAAATATAAAGTGACTCAGTTTCTAATATTGATCAAATCAGATGCACCTTTGAAAATGTATCATAGTGCCCATTTTTAAAATCCAATCTTGGAATATACTCCGAAAATGCAGTGGTAGAAGGAGTAAGAGATTGCAACCACGCAGAGATGAACAGAGAAACACTGTCGACAGACATGCAGTGGGGGGAGGGTGTGTTGGGGTGATCAGTGTTCATACACACTTTTTGGATTGGCTTTACTTCATATTGATACTAGGAAACCTGAACAGAATAATGTGTTGCTCTTCCAGAGACTCTTTTTGGAAAAGATTCCTCCCAAGGGACTTTTAAGATGCAAATTTAGAAGAGGTTTAAAAGTAGAGGGAAACGAACAAGTGGGATTTATTTTTTAACTGTTAAGAGGAAAAGGGGCCCCAGTGAACTTGCATAGTTGTACTAAAGGTGTGAGTAGACGGGGAGGGACACTAGGACTTAAAGATCCCCGGGGGAGAACCAACACAGAACTTCGGTGGGTGAATCAGCAGCAGCCACTGGGAAATTTTGCCTGAGTTGTTTTTGTTTGTTTTTTTCCCTTCAAAATATCCACAGTGCCCACCAGTGAATCTGTTTTCAAAGATAAACATTGAATGAGATGCCTTTTGTCACTTCAAGTGCTGTTTTCTCTTACAGCATTCCGTATGTAATAGAGGCATTGTTGTTACGAATTTTAAAATATGATAACAATTTAAATAGAAAATACAAGTCATTTAAAATCCTAAATACTATATTATGCCGGTCAAAATCTATTAATAGCAAATAGCAAAGATGTTATTGTCTCAACTATTGTTTAGTCCATGAATAAAATGCTCGGTTTAGAAAGACAAAAGAAAATTTTAATGTTCACTATTACCTAGGGTGACCAATTCATTCAGGTTTGTCTGGGATTTTACTGGCTCAAGCACTGGAAGTCTCAAGTCCAGGGAACTCCCTCAGTCCCAAGGCAAACTGAGATGCTTAGTGCTCCTAACACTGGCCCAAAATACAAAAGAATGTTGAAAATGTAATTAAAACACAAAAGTGATATTCAGCGAAAGAGACAATGCAATGTAATGCAATATGTGTTTTACTTATTTTAAGGGCAAAAAAATTATATTAGTTTGAATGAAACATTACAATGAAAAATCTGGAAATTTACCAACAATAACAGCATTAATCAATCAAAATGTCTTATTTTAGTCGTTTCATTCTACTCCTTTTCTATATCCATGTATAATTTTGATACAGTGGTAAAGAGATGAATGAAAATTTTCTACTTATCTAAATTATTTTATTACAATTACTTTTTCCATATTACATATTTTCATAATAGCATTTTAAAAGCCTACATAACATTTTTTCGAGGTGGGGATGGATGTATACTTTAATCATCTGCCTAGTGCTCGGATATGTAGATTATTTCTCCATTTCAAATGATATTTTGATTAACACTTTCATGTATTTTCTATCTTTAAATATTTATTTATTTATTTTAAGATTTTATTTATTTACTTGAGAGAGAGAGCACAAGCGGGGTGGAGGGGCAGGGCCAGAGAGAGAAGCAGTCTCTCTGCTGAGCAGGGAGCCTGAGATGGGGCTCAATCCCAGGACCCTGGGATCATGACCTGAGCTGAAGGCAGACGCTTAAACGACTGAGTCACCCAAGTGCCCTTTAAATTTTTTTTAATTTCTAGAAGTGTCATTAATAGATAAAAAGGTATGGAAAATTTCATAGTTGCTATGCATTTGCCATATTATTTTCCAGAACCATTTAAATGATTTACCTTATCACTAGCAATATATATAAATATTACTTTGAAGAATCATGATTTTTTTTTATTTTAAGAAGTGGTGTATATTAAGAAATAGCATTGTTAAATGGTATTTCACAATTATTCAAATTGGTTTTTAGAAAAGCTGGGTATTTTGCTATATATTCATTACATATATTCCTTCTGTGGTAAATTATCTGTTTATATCCTTTTTCCTCTATATTACACTTGTGTTAACATTTTTTTACAAATTGATATATATTTTACATATAATATAGCTACTAATTCTGTTATACATATACTGCATATAAGTCATTTTTTTCTCCTTTTTCCAAATCCTTGCTGTATATTTGAATATTGATGCTGTGTCTCCTATTGTAGTATCTGGAAATCATTTTTCCTTTCCATCTATTCAGCCAACAGAACAACCCACTCTCCTCAAGAGTCTTAATGCATTTCATTTATTTTTTTTATTTTATTAAGTTTTATTTTTTTATTATGTTAATCACCATACATTACATCATTAGTTTTTGATGTAGTGTTCCATGATTCATTGTTTGTGTATAACACCCAGTGCTCCATTCAATACGTGCTCTCTTTAATACCCATCACCAGGCTAACCCATCCCCCCTCCCCCCTCCCCTCTAGAACCCTCAGTTTGTTTCTCAGAGTCCATCATCTCTCATGGTTCATCTCTCCCTCTGATTTCCCCCCTTCATTTTTCCCTTCCTACTATCTTTTCTCTTTTAACATATAATGTATTGTTTCAGAGCTACAGGTCTGTGATTCAATAGTCTTACACAATTCACAGCGCTCACCATAGCACGTCTTAATGCTTTTTAAATATTACCCTGGTTCTAGTTTTCCCCGTTCTAGGTTATCCCACCCACAATTATTATTATTATTATTATTATTTTTTTTTTAAGTAGGCTTCATGCCCATCATGGAGCCCAGTGTGGGGCTTGAACTCATGACCCTGAGATCAAGATCTGAGTTGAGATCAAGAGTTGGATGCTTAACTGACTGAGCCACCCAGGAGCCCTCTCCACCCACAATTATTGAACAGCCTAACACACACATGGATTTCAACCCATGATGAAAAGCCCTGTTATAAAGCCACCCAAACCTGCCTGTTCTGTCAGTTCACTGATTGTTTTCTCTCCCATTTTGTTTTCTATATTTGAAGGCCCTCTCTACGGTATTAACCTACATGAATTTAGATTTTTAGAGAATCATCTTTTACAGGCATAATCTGGATAGGTTAAAATGATAGTGGAGATTAAATCATGGGGGGGTCACGTTACTAGTACCCACTGATGGAATAGGATTCTCACTGAACAAATGAGAATCTTGGGCAAGGTAAGTCTGGGGAAAGGACCATGAAGGCAAATGGTTGGACAAGCTGACATATGGCAGAGGACTTAAAAAAGGAGAAACAATTTTTTTATCCACAATTTTGTCAGAGACAGTTTTATTTCAGAAGTCCTTTCTATTGTAATTTTAATAAATCAAGAAAAAATAAATCCAGAAGGTCAATTTTATGAGGTCTCTGCCAAGCAAACCTTTGTACAGGGAGATAGTGTGGGATAGTGGGAAGAACATTGAACCTAAAATCTAAAGATAGAAGCTCCTGTCTTGGCCCTGACATGCTTTAGTTCTCTTTTAACCTCTCAGAATCCTAGTTTCTGCAAATCAGAAATGAGGGTAATATCACCTATCTCATGCATGAGAAAAAGCACTTCTTACATATCTACTAATACACCTTTCTACCTGTTACTACCAATATGTACATTGTAGATACATTTTATTCAGTCTAAGTGTGTCTAAATGTTGCTGTTAAATCAGTTTGAAGAACCATGCATTACAATGGTAGCTTGTGTGTATTTGTGCTGAGTATGACATAGAGGGGAAAGGGGGAACCGAAACAGATACGGAGCTCTGGATTCAAATCTAGCACCTGTTATTAACAAACTAGGTGGCCACAGCAAAATTACTAATTATTATTATATTACTATTATTTAATTATTCTATCTAGCTTCTTCATCTAGTAAGTTAGGGTCTGGACTAGATGTCTTCTAAGATCCAATATAGCTCTAAAATTCATTCATCTTCAGGAATTGAACAACATAAGTTCTCGGCCCAGTTTTAAACAATTGATTACTATTTACAATTTATGAAAAACATATCCACTTGTTATTCCATAGAAAGCTTTCCTGACCCTTAGTGCCACCCTTATTGCATGTCTTCTTAGACATCAACATTTAGGAATCATAAATGCTTAGGAAAAAGTAATCACCAGAGAACAATTTTGCCCAAGTTACCCTCTTCAGGGCTACCTCATTTGCATACAGTAGCCTGCCTCCAAGTGAAACAACAGGGACAAGCAGGAAAAAGACTTCAAGCTCCTGAGACCAAGGAAACAGGCTCTAAGCATCCACACACAAAAGTGATCCTGCCAGTTGGAAATGCAATGAAGATATTATTAATGGAGCAAGGCCTCCTCTCTCCATATTTGCTTAATGTTCTGAATGAAGAGATAAGAAAATCCTGAACAAAAGTGGAACAGGTGACTTTTGCTTTTTAATAAAAATACAAGCCAAAGAGAATAATTTAAAGAGAAGTTTTCCACAAAAATTGCTTTGTGGTAGATTTGCATCATCCTCTAGGTAGACCTACAGGAGAACATGGAGGACATCAATGGTGGAGCACCAGATGAGAGCACAGAGATAAAATGCATGAAGTGGCAGGAAGGATGAGATGAGATGAAGGAGAGGCCAAGGGGAAGAGAAGAGGACCAGCTGCAAGTTGGAAGAGTTAGACATCACTAGCAGGAACCTTCTCGCTTGGATTGCTCGTGGCTCCTGGGCTGGCACCCACTCAATGAGCACCCTCTCCAGTTTTAACTGGGGATTCCCTGAATTTGCTGCTGGTTGACCTCTGACACTGAGCCTTAACAGTACTGGTAATTATTCCCAGCCTACTTTAAATGATAGGCACACTCTAGGAGTGAGGAGAGAATGTGAAAAGAGAAGCAGCACTTACATAGGCCTATGTGATGTGAAAGCAGAACACCAGGCACTTCACTTATCTCATTTGATCCTCAAAACAATTCTCTGAAGAGCCAGTGTTGATTTTTTTTTTTTAAGATAATGAAGAGTGGCACAACCAGGGTTAACATTAGGCTCCATCTCTGCTTTCCATATACTGACATTTTTCTTTCCCTAATAAGTAAAGAATAAGTAAAGAGTTTTTAAGGACTGATCTTTCAATAGCCATTTCAGCAGACAAAGAAATCAGGGCTGGAAGTGAACTACAAAGAGCATCTGCTCCCATGCCCTTGTTCTAGAGATGAGGAAAGCAAGATCCACAATGATTAAATAATCTACCTAGATTCACACAGTCAACTAGTAAGTGGAAGTGTCAAAAGGGAATCTAAGTTGATTGCTCAATCTAATACTTTCTCCCCTGCTAGACTTCATTCCTAGCCTCATGCTCAAATGCATGTTAGGTTAAGTATTCAGACCAAAACAGTCATTCAACATCTATCAAATATCACTAATTTAACTCCTGTGTATGAATTTTCAGGTTTCCAATTTATATCTTTATTTAAAGCTTTTGTCCCGGGGGCGGAGCAAGATGGCAGAGGAGTAGGAGACCTGGATTTCGTCTCCTCTCAGGAATTCAGCTGGATAGGGATCAAACCATTTTGAACACCTACAAACTCAACAGGAGATTGAAGAAAAGAAGAGCAACAACTTTCTCATCAGAAAAGCGACCAGGGCGCCTGGGTGGCTCAGTCGTTAAGCGTCTGTCTTCGGCTCAGGTCATGATCCCGGGGTCCTGGGATCGAGCCCCGCATCGGGCTCTCTGCTCTGCTGGGAGCCTGCTTCTCCCTCTCCCACTCCCCCTGCTTGTGTTCGCTCTCTCTCTGTGTCTCTCTCTGTCAAATAAATAAAATCTTAAAAAAAAAAAAAAAAAGAAAAGAAAAGCGACCACTTTCTGGAAGGTAGTACGTGCGGAGAAGTGAATCCGCGGCGATATTCGGGAGGATAGACGGCGGGGAAGGGGCCTCTGTTGGCCGCTCCTGGCAAGTGATAGAGCCACGGAGCACAAAATCGGAACTTTTAAGTCTGCTCCGCTGAGGGACGTCACTCCGGTGGCTAAGCGGGGGGTGGAACCCTCCGGGACAGTGTGGTCTCAGGACCCTTGGGGTCACAGAAAGACCGGGGGGTGCCTGAGTGCGGCAGAGCTCCCAGGGATCGGAGCTGGGAAGCCGGCTGCAGAGGCGGAGCCCAGGCGCGGGCTCTCAGCTCGGGGTGGCCATAAACCGGGATCCGTGGCACAGTCGGGCCCCTGCTCCCCCAGCAGGGACCCAACAAGCGGCAGATCCGGGGAGACTCACCTTCCTCCTCCGGGAGGAGCCCCGCGGGAGTGCACCGCAGGGATCTGCTGGGTTTGGAGACTCCACCCGGGGTCGGGTGCCAGAGATACAAACGCGCGGTCACAGGCCGGGTGAGAAAAGAGTGCAGCCGGAGACCAGGGAGACGGGAGTGACTGACGGCTTTTCTCTGGGGGCTCACTGAGGAGCGGGATCTGAGTTTTCAGCTCCTCCGGGGTGGAGATTGGGAGGCCGCCATTTTCACTCTCTGCCTCCAAAGCTGTATGGAGAGCTCGCAGGGAACAAAAGCTCCGGAGAGCAAACCCGAGCAGATTACTTAGCCAGGAGGGGGCAAGGGCAGGGCAATTCCGCCTCCAGCAGAGACATTTGGAAACCACGGCAACAGGCCCCTCCCCAGAAGATCAGTGAGAACAGCCAGCCAAGACCAAGTTTACCGATCAATGAGAATGGCAGAACTCCAGCGCTAGGGGACTACTGCATATAGAATTCACGGCTTTTTTACCATGATTCTTTAGTCTTCTAAAGTTAATTTTTTTTAAACTGTCTTTTTGTCTTTTTATTTCTTTTTGAATTTTTCTTTTTCCCTTTTTCAACCAACATCTTATCAATCCCTTTTTAAAAAAAAAACATTTTTATTTTTCATTTTTAGAGTCATATTCTATCCCTTCATAGTAGTTACCCATATTTTTGGCTTATATATATAAGTTGTTCTCTCTTTAAAATTTTGAGATAGTTTCTTCTAACAGATTAAAATATACCCTAAATCTCTAGTATATGGTGTTTTCTATTCCCCTGCCTGATCACATCCTCTCCCTTTTTTTTCTTTTTCTTTTTTCTTTTTTTAAATCCTCTTCTTTCTTTTTTCAAACAACTTCTTATCAATTCCTTTTATAAAATTTTTTATAATTTCCATTTTTACAGTCATATTCCATCCCTTCATCATATCAACCCTTATTTTTGTACATATATAAGTTTTTCTTTCTTTAGAATTTTGGGAGGCACTTTCTTCTAAAAGACCAAAATACACCCCAAATCTAGTGTGTGGCACTGATCTATATACCATATAGATCATATTTGATCACATTCTGGTTTTTTTTTTGTTGTTGTTGTTGTTGTTGTTTTGTTTTGTTTGTTTTTGTTTTTATCTTTATCTTTTTCTTTTTCTTTTTTTTCTTTTTCTTTTTTCTCTCTTTCCCTTTCTTATCCCACTGCTTCAGGTCTTTTCTGATTTGTTTAGAGTATATTTTCTGGGGACATGGTTACTCTGCTAGCATTTTGTTCTCTCATTAATCTATTCTCCTCTGCACAAAATGACAAGATGGAAAAAATCACCTCAACAAAAAGAACAAGAGGTAGTACCAACTGCCAGGGACCTACTCAATACGGACATTAGTACGATGTCAGATCTAGAGTCCAAAATCATCACTTTAAAGATACTAGCTGGGCTTGAAAAAAATATGGAAGTTATTAGAGAAATGCTTTCTGGAGAAGTAAAAGAGCTAAAATCCACCCAAGTAGAAATCAAAAAGGCTATTAATGAGGTGCAATAAAAAATGGGGGCGCTAAGTGCTAGAATAAATGAGGCAGAAGAGAGAATCAGTCATATAGAAGATGAAATGATGGAAAATAAAGAAGCTGAGAAAAAGAGAGATAAACAACTACTGGATCACGAGGGCAGAATTCGAGAGATAAGCGATACCATAAGACGAAACAACATTAGAATAATTGGGATCCCAGAAGAAGAAAGAGAGAGAGGGCCAGAAGGTATAATGGAACAAATTATAGCAGAGAACTTCCCTAATTTGGGGAAAGAAACAGGCATGAAAATCCAGGAAGCACAGAGAACCCCTCTCAAAATCAATAAAAATAGGTCAACACCCCGACATCTAATAGTAAAACTTACGAGTCTCATAGACAAAGAGAAAATCCTGAAAGCAGCTCGGGAGAAGAGATATGTAACCTACAAGGGTAGAAACATTAGATTGGCAACAGACCTATCCACAGAGAGCTGGCAGGCCAGAAAGGACTGGCAGGATATATTCAGAGCACTAAATGAGAAAAATATGCAGCCAAGAATACTATATCCAGCTAGGCTGTCATTGAAAATTGAAGGAGAGATAAAAAGCTTCCAGGACAAACAAAAACTAAAGGAATTTGCAAACACCAAACCAGCCCTACAGGAAATCTTGAAAGGGGTCCTCTAAGCAAAGAGAGAGCCTAAAAGCAACATAGACCAGAAAGGAACACAGACAATATACGGTAACAGTCACCTTACAGGCAATACAATGGCACTAAATTCCTATCTTTCAATAGTTACCCTGAATGTAAATGGGCTAAATGCCCCAATCAAAAGACACAGGCTAACAGACTGGATTAGAAAACAAGACCCATCGATATGCTGTCTGCAAGAGACTCATTTTAGACCCAAAGACACCCCCAGATTGAAAGTGAGGGCATGGAAAACCATTTACCATGCTAATGGACACCAAAAGAAAGCTGGGGTGGCAATCCTTATATCAGACAAATTAGATTTTAAACCAAAGACTGTAATAAGAGATGAGGAAGGACACTATATCATACTTAAAGGATCTATCCAACAAGAAGATCTAACAATGGTAAATATCTATGCCCCTAACATGGGAGCAGCCAATTATATAAGGCAATTAATAACAAAAGCAAAGAAACACATCAACAACAATACTATAATAGTGGGGGACTTTAACATCCCCCTCACTGAAATGGACAGATCGTCTAAGCAAAAGATCAACAAGGAAATAAAGACTTTAAATGACACACTGGACCAAATGGACTTCACAGATATATTCAGAACATTCCACCCCAAAGCAACGGAATACACATTCTTCTCTAGTGCCCATGGAACATTCTCCAGAATAGATCATATCCTAGGTCATAAATCGGGTCTCAACCGGTACCAAAAGATTGGGATCATTCCCTGCCTATTTTCAGACCACAATGCTTTGAAACTAGAACTCAATCACAAGAGGAAAGTCGGAAAGAACTCAAACATGGAGGCTAAAGAGCATCCTACTGAAGAATGAATGGGTCAACCAGGAAATTAAAGACGATTTAAAAAAATACATGGAAATCAATGAAAATGAAAACACAACTATTCAAAATCTTTGGGATGCAGCAAAGGCAGTCCTAAGAGGAAAGTATATAGCAATACAAGCCTTTCTCAAGAAACAAGAAAGGTCTCAAGTACACAACCTAACTCTACACCTAAAGGAGCTGGAGAAAGAACAGCAAATAAAGCCTAAACCCAGCAGGAGAAGAGAAATAATAAAGATCAGAGCCGAAATCAATGAAATAGAAACTAAAAGAACAGTAGAACAGATCAACGAAACTAGGAGCTGGTTCTTTGAAAGAATTAACAAGATTGATAAACCCCTGGCCAGACTTATCAAAAAGAGAAGAGAAATGACCCAAATCAACAAAATCATGAAGGAAAGAGGAGAGATCACAACCAACACCAAAGAAATACAAACAATTATAAGAACATATTATGAGCAACTTTATGCCAGCAAATTAGATAACCTGGAAGAGGTGGATGCATTCCTAGAGATGTATCAACTACCAAAACTGAACCAGGAAGAAATAGAAAACCTGAACAGACCTATAACCACTAAGGAAATTGAAGCAGTCATCAAAAATCTCCCAAAAAAACAAAAGCCCAGGGCCAGATGGCTTCCCAGGGGAATTCTACCAAAGATTTAAAGAAGAATTAATACCTATTCTTCTGAAACTGTTCCAAAAAATAGAAACGGAAGGAAAACTTCCAAACTCATTTTATGAGGCCAGCATGACCTTGATCCCAAAACCAGACAAAGACGCCATCAAAAAGGAGAATTACAGACCAATATCCCTGATGAACATGGATACAGAAATTCTCACCAAAATACTAGCCAATAGGATCCAACAGTACATTAAAAGGATTATTCACCATGTCCAAGTGGGATTTATCCCTGGGCTGCAAGGTTGGTTCAACATCCGCAAATCAATCAATGTGATACAGTACATTAACAAAAGAAAGAACAAGAATCATATGATCCTCTCAATAGATGCAGAAAAAGCTTTTGACAAAGTACAGCATCCTTTCTTGATCAAAACTCTTCAGAGTATAGGGATAGAGGGTACATACCTCAATATCATAAAAGCCATCTATGAAAAACCTACACCAAATATTATTCTCAATGGGGAAAAACTGAGAGCTTTCCCCCTAAGGTCAGGAATGCAGCAGGGATGTCCACTATCACCACTGCTATTCAACATAGTATTGGAAGTCCTAGCCACAGCAATCAGACAACAAAAAGAAATCAAAGGCATCCAAATTGGCAAAGAAGAAGTCAAACTCTCACTCTTTGCAGATGATATGATACTTTATGTGGAAAACCCAAAAGACTCCACCCCAAAACTGCTAGAACTCATGCAGGAATTCAGTAAAGTGGCAGGATATAAAATCAATGCACAGAAGTCAGTGGCATTCCTATACACCAACAACAAGACAGAAGAAAGAGAAATTAAGGAGTCGATCCCATTTACAATTGCACCCAAAACCATAAGATACCTAGGAATAAATCTAACCAAAGAGGCAAAGGATCTGTACTCAGAAAACTATAAAACACTCATGAAAGAAATTGAGGAAGATACAAAGAAATGGAAAAACGTTCCATGCTCATGGGTTGGAAGAACAAATATTGTGAAGATGTCAATGCTATCTAGAGCAATCTACACATTCAATGCAATCCCCATCAAAATACCATCAACTTTTTTCAAAGAAATGGAACAAATAATCCTAAAATATGTATGGAACCAGAAAAGACCCCGCATAGCCAGAGGAATGTTGAAAAAGAAAAGCAAAGCTGGCGGCATCACAATTCCGGACTTCAAGCTCTATTACAAAGCTGTCATCATCAAGACAGCATGGTACTGGCACAAAAACAGACACATAGATCAATGGAACAGAATAGAGAGCCCAGAAATGGACCCTCAACTCTATGGTCAACTAATCCTCGACAAAGCAGGAAAGAATGTCCAATGGAACAAAGACAGTCTCTTCAACAAATGGTGTTGGGAAAATTGGATAGCCACATGCAGAAGAATGAAACTGGACCATTTCCTTACACCACACACAAAAATAGACTCCAAATGGTTGAAAGACCTCAATGTGAGACAGGAGTCCATCAAAATCCTAAAGGAGAACACAGGCAGCAACCTCTTTGACCTCAGCCGAAGCAACTTCATCCTAGAAACATCGCCAAAGGCAAGGGAAGCAAGGGCAAAAATGAACTATTGGGACTTCATCAAGATAAAAAGCTTTTGCAAAGCAAAGGAAACAGTCAACAAAACCAAAAGACAACTGACAGAATGGGAGAAGATATTTGCAAATGACATATCAGATAAAGGGCTAGTATCCAAAATCTATAAAGAACTCATCAAACTCAACACCCAAAGAACAAAGGATCCAATCAAGAAATGGGCAGAAGACATGAACAGACATTTTTCCAAAGAAGACATCCAAATGGCCAACAGACACTTGAAAAAGTGCTCAATATCGCTCAGCATCAGGGAAATCCAAATCAAAACCTCAATGAGATACCACCTCACACCAGTCAGAATGGCTAAAATTAACAAGTCAGGAAACGACAGATGTTGGCGGGGATGCGGAGAAAGGGGAACTCTCCTACACTGTTGGTGGGAATGCAAGCTGGTGCAGCCACTCTGGAAAACTGTATGGAGGTTCCTCAAAAAGTTGAAAATAGAGCTACCATATGATCCAGCAATTGCACTACTGGGTATTTACCCCAAAGATACAAAAGTAGGGATCCGAAGGGGTACGTGCACCCCGATGTTTATAGCAGCAATGTCCACAATAGCCAAACTGTGGAAAGAGCCAAGATGTCCATCGACAGATGAATGGATAAAGAAGAAGTGGTATATATATACAATGGAATATTATGCAGCCATCAAAAGGAATGAGATCTTGCCATTTGCAACGACGTGGTTGGAACTGGAGGGTATTATGTTGAGTGAAATAAGTCAAACAGAGAAAGACATGTATCATATGATCTCACTGATATGAGGAATCCTTAATCGCAGGAAACAGAGTGTTGTTGGAGTGGGGGGTGGGGTGGGAGGGATGGGGTGACTGGGTGATGGACACTGGGGAGGGTATGTGCTCTAGTAAGCACTGTGAATTGTGCAAGACTGTTGAATCTCAGATCTGTACCTCTGAAACAAATAATGCAATATATGTTAAGAAAAAAAAAAGAAGAAGAAGAAGGTAGCGGGAGGGGAAGAATGAAGTGGGGGAAATCGGAGGGGTAGACGAACCATGAGAGATGGTGGACTCTGAAAAACAAACAGGGTTCTAGAGGGGAGGGGAGTGGGAGGATGGGTTAGCCTGGTGGTGGGTATTGAGGAGGGCACATTCTGCATGGAGCACTGGGTGTTATGCACAAACAATGAATCATGGAACACTTCATCTAAAACTAATGATGTAATGTATGGGGATTAACATAAGAATAAAAAAATAAATAAATAAAGCTTTTGTCCCATATTTCTAATATTACTGTAGATTTGGACTTCCCTTGCGGTCTGAAAACCAGTCAATAATTAACATTTCCTCCTACTTTTCTATTTCATTAGTAATGTGACTGGGTCTATAATAGTTCTTTAATCTTCACCACTATTTTTACCAACTGCAAAAACCTTCTGTCCTTTCCAATACTTTCTAATTCAATGGAATTTTTAAAATCAGCTAGTTTTCCCCCCAATTAAAAAATCACACATGCACAAGGTAGCTGATTCTAATAGTGCAAAAGGGCGTATGATCCAAATAAGTCTGCCTGTCATTCCACATAATCCGTGCCCTTCTCCAGAGGCTGCCTTAGTTGAGATTTTGTATATTTGATGGGTTTTAAATCCTCTCAACAGCGCTTACATCTCTATTAATTTTTAATAAAATGAAAGAGAAAATAAAATACCACACTAAAAACTGATATATCCTTTGCATTTCTTTTAGTTATTAAGGCTGTTTTTCTAATAAACTGGCAAATATTATTCCATGACAAATAAGAAATTACCATGAAATTTCTATCAATTTTGATGTGGTATCTTTGATGATATTAAAACCTTTCATGATATTATTGTATTTTAACCTTTTTTTTGAGAACTGAATACTCTAATAGTAAGTTTCACTTCAAATGTCAAGAATAAAAGTACTCACCAGATGAAGTCATATTTATAATGGAATATAGAATAAGGTAAAAAGCCAAAACTGCAGGAAAAGATTGTTTATATAAGATATTAAGGAGTTTTTAAAAATCTCCTTATATTATTTTAGATAGCGTACAATTGATCACCACCCACTATAATTGTTTTTTTAGAACGGAGTTTAAAATTAAGGAACACTACATTCTTTACATGTCAAGTCATACCGCTCCACCATTGTTTTATTTCTTTTTCCCCCCACTGAAATAACGTCTTTTGTTACCTTAGGAAAATGACTGACACCATATTGAATACTGTATTAATTTCCCAGGGCTGCCATAACAAAGTATCACAAACTGGGTGGTTTAAACAACAGAATATATTCTCTCAAAGTTTGGGAGGCTGAAAGTCGAAATTAAGACGTCACCAGAGTTGCTTCCTTCTGAATGCTATGAGGGAGTCTTTTCCATGCCTCTTTCCTAGCTTTTGGTAGCTTCAGGCATTCCTTGGCTTGTAGATAGTGTCCTACCATGTCTTCACATCATCTTCCCCCTACACATGTCTGTCTCTGTGCCAAATTTCCCTTTTTCATAAGGACACCAGCCATATTACATTAGGGCTTACTCTAATGATCGCATCCTAACTTGATCATCTCCAAAGACCCTGTTTCCAAATAAGGTCACATCCACAGGTATGGAGGTTGAGACTACAACATCTGGAGGTTTAGGTTCAAGATAGCAATGTGAGAAGAT
Organism: Mirounga leonina; assembly: GCF_011800145.1. Classification (NCBI taxonomy): domain Eukaryota; kingdom Metazoa; phylum Chordata; class Mammalia; order Carnivora; family Phocidae; genus Mirounga; species Mirounga leonina. The sequence goes on along the minus strand of NW_023270454.1, from coordinate 38,456,097 downwards.
CCTGAACTCACCCCCTCTCAGGGACACACTGAGTCTATTGCTACATATGAAAAAATTGCCTCAAAAAACCCTAAAGGCTGGCTGAGTGATGACTACACATCAAGCAAACAAGAAGAAAACCACATCAAAGTGGGTAGGAGAGGCTGGGACACAAACTTGCCATAAACTACACCCCTGCCATGGCAACCAACCTATAACTGGGAGAGAACTCAAAAGCCAGAGTGTCTTCCTTAGGAGCAAAGTGTTCAAACCCCATATTGGGTACCCCAACGTTTAAGATAGGCACTTGAGAGACAAGCTCCCAAACATCTAACTTTGAAAACCAATGGAGCTCTTATCTCAAAACCCACAAGACTAGCAATCTGAGAAGCCACTCCTAAAGAACCTGCAAACTGGAATTCACCCCAGGCCCAGCTCAGAGGCAGCCAATCAGGACCAGACTTAAAGTGAAGGAGGCTTATCTGCTTATATTAGAACATTGCCCTGAGGGGCAGGCATCTAATTTAACACACATCCAGGAGCCTGCTGGAAATACCCTCTGGGGACAGATAGGCAACATCTTCAAGTTCTCCCTCTGCTGTGCTCCAGAGTACCAGGAGCTCTTGGAAGGAAGCTTTTGCACATGTCTGGTGTTCTGAGTTCTGTGGCTGCTGCCTGCCAAGGGGACACCTCTACATCACCTGGCTATGGTGGCCAATGGGGTTTATGCTCATGGGTCCCAAAGGACAATGATCAACAGACAGAGAGTTCTTAGAGAGTTATAACTCCTGGGGCACAGCAAGAGGCAGCAAACCCTGGAGCTCAGTGTTTCTGAGGAGGTTTATTAGCTAATCATCATGACTGTGGCCTGAGGGGCAGACCTCTAATTAAACACCCGTCTAAAGGCTGACTGTAATCCTTTCCAGAGACCTCAGGGGTGGGTGTGTTTTGCAAATTACCCTCTACTGCACTGCAGGGTTCCAGTGTCTCCTGTGTCTGGTGCCCTGGTTTTTATGTCTGGTTCTCCAGTTTTTGTGGCTGTCACCCAAGGGATGCTCCTTGATTTCTTGGCTCTGGTGGCCAGGGAAGCTTGTGTTCCTGGATTCCTTGGGACTACAGCAATTGGAGAGACAATTCGTGGCAGGCTACCACCTCCAGGACACTGTGCAAACAGTGGATTGAGGTACACCCTCCAGTCTTTTCTGTGAAGAAGGCATCTTTGCTTGTCTTGGAGCTTTGGAGCTAAGGGGGAGGCTTCAGGTTTGGCATATACCTAGTGGTCTATGGAGCTGATCTCAAGGAATATAGGCTGTGGACATCATCTTGGTGTTCTCCCTCTGCTTTGCTCTAGCTCACTGGTATTTCCCATAAAAGAGTATATATACTTGTCTGGCACCTTGACTTTTGCAACTGATCCCCAAGGGACACCTCCAGATTGCCTGGCTCTGGGGGCCAGGGGACTTATGCTTGTGGCCCCACAGGACTGTATATATTTGCATACTTTTAAAAGCTGATGCCCGAGGGTCTTGTTTCTGGATAGCCTGAACCTAGGTACTGAGATACTCCTCTTTGGACCACTGACAGGTCTTGGCACATCCTCAAATACTGGGAGCTATTAAGTATAAAATAGGCTGCTTGGACATGCACAAAGGTTTGAGAATCAGCCCAGAGCTGGAGCAGGGTTGAATGACAAGATTCATCTCCTACACAAGGTCACACTTTCAAGACTAAAGAAGTGATTTTAGCTACCATATAAATAATCGAAATATAACACTAAGGAAAGTCGTCAAATCACAGGGGAAAAAAAAAATAGAAGAAAGGAACAGAACAACTGGCCTGAATAGAGTAGCCAAGACATAACAGCAGAGTGCACACAGGACACACCAGAGACACCCCCTGAGGTACCAGACCCTGGACACTACATGACCTCTTCTTCAGAAGGCCATTACTTTCAGGAGCAGGAGACATAACAGGGTTTTCTTTTTTTTTTTTTTTTAAGATTTTATTTATTTGAGAGAGAGAATGAGAGAGAGAGAGAGAGAGAGCATGAGAGGGGGGAGGGTCAGAGGGAGAAGCAGACTCCCTGCCGAGCAGGGAGCCCGATGCGGGACTCGATCCTGGGAGTCCAGGATCATGACCTGAGCCAAAGGCAGTTGCTTAACCAACTGAGCCACCCAGGCGCCCCATAACAGGCTTTTCTAACACAGAGAAGAAGGCAGAGACTTAGACAAAATACCAAGACAGAGGAATTTATCCCAAATGAGAGAACAAGATAAAGCCACAGCCAGAGACCTAAGTGAAACAGATATAAGTAACATGTCTGAGGGAGAATTTAAAGCAACAATCATAACGATACTCACTGGGCTTGAGAAAAGAATAGAAGACATCAGTGAGACCCTTACCACAGGGATGAAAGAGTTAAAAAAGAATCTATCAGAGATGAAGAATGCAATAAACGAGATTGGAAACAGGCTTGATGCAATGAACAGTCGGCTGGAAGAAGTAGAGGAACAAATTAGTGACCTAGAACACAAAATATGAACAAAAGAGACAAAGAAGAATTGGCAACTCGAGAATAGACTTAGGGAACTCAGTGACTCCATCAAACTTAGTAATATTCATATTATAGGAGTCCCAGAAGAAGAGAGAGAAAAGGGGGCAGAAAATGTATTTTAAGAAACAATAGCAGAAAACTTCCCTAATTTGGGGAAGGAAACAGACATCCAGATCCAGGAGGCACAGAGAACTCCCATCAAAATCAACAAAAGCAGGCCAACACCAAGACATATTATAATTAAATTTGCAAAATGTAGTGATAAAAATATCTCAAAAGTACCAAGACAAAAGAAGTTTTTAACTTATGAGGGAAAACCCATAAGGCTAGTTGGAGATTTCTCAACAGAAACTTGGAAAGCTAGAAGAGAGTGGCATGATATATTCAAAGAGCTGAATGGCAAAAATCTGCAGCAAAGAATACTCTATCCAGCAAGGCAATCATTCAGAATAGAAGGAGAAATAGGGTTTTCCTGACAAACAAAAACTAAAGGAGTTCATGACCACTAAACCATCCCTGCAAGAAATATTAAAGGGCACTCTTCGAGTGCAAAGAAGAGACCAAAAGTGACAAAGACAAGAAAGGATCAGAGAAAATCTCCAGAAACAATGACAAAGCAAGTAACACAATGGCAATAAATACATATCTATCAATAATTACTTTGAATGTAAATGGACTAAACACTCCAATCAAAAGACAGAAGGTGTCAGAATGGGGAAAAAAAGCAAACAAGACCCATCTATATGATGCCTACAAGAAACTCATTTTAGACCTAAAGACACCTGCATATTGAAAGTGAGGGGGTGGAGAAATATTTATCATGCAATGGATATCAAAACAAAGTCGGAGTAGCAATACTTATATTGAACAAATTAGACCTTTTTGTTCTTGTATTGTTTTTATCCTGCTTTGGTATAAGGGTAGTACTGGACTCTAGGAATGATTCTGAATGTGTTCCCTCAATTTCATTATTTGTAAGATTTTGATAAATCTTTTTTAATCTTTTAAAAATAATTTTTTTAGAAATGTTTTAAATTAATTTTTTAAATTTTTTCATAGAATTCTCTAATGAAACCATGTAGTCTTCGGCTTTTCTGTGCTGGGAAATTTTTGATTCCTAATTCAATTTTCATTCTCATTATTGGTCTAAGAAGATTTCCTATTTTTTGGATTCAAGATTCAAGATTCAATCTTGGTAATAACTTGTGTGTTTTTAGAAATTATAATTTTTTCCTCCCTAAGTTGTCTGATTTGTTAGTATATAATTGTTTACAGTAATCTATTATCACACTATATATTTCTATGTTTATCTGTTGTTTTCTCTTCTATTTTTTGAGCTTCTCTCTTTTCTTAGTAAATGCAGTGAAAGCATTGCCAATTTTGCTAATTTTTTTTTTTGAAAAATTGGTCATTACTTTTTTTTTTTTTTAATTTTATTATGTTATGTTAGTCACCATACAATACATCATTAGTTTTTGATGTGGTGATCCATGATCCATTGTTTTCGTATAACACCCAGTGCTCCATGCAGTACATGCCCTCCTTAATACCCATCACCAGGCTACCAATCCCCCCTCCCTCCCCTCTAAAGCCCTGTTTGTTCTCAGAGTCCATAGTCTCTCATGGTTCATCTCTCCCTCCAATTCTCCAGCCCTCATTTTTCCCTTCCATCTCCTAGTGTCCTCCATGCTATTCCTTATGCTCCACAAATAAGTGAAACCATATGATAATTGACTTTCTCTGCTTGACTTATTTCACTTAGCATAATCTCCTCCAGTCCCATCCATGTTGATGTAAAAGTTGGGTATTCATCTTTTCTGATGGCTGAGTAATATTCCATTGTATATATGGACCACATCTTCTTTATCCATTCATCTGTTGAAGGGCATCTCAGCTCTTTCTACAGTTTGGCTATTGCAGACATTGTTGCTATGAACATTGGGGTGCATATGGCCCTTCTTTTCACTACATCTGTGTCTTTGGGGTAAATACCCAGTAGTGCAATTGATGGGTCATAGGGTAGCTCTATTTTTAAATTTTTGAGGAATCTCCACACTGTTTTCCAAAGTGGCTGTACCAACTTGAATTCCCACCAACAGTGTAAGAGGGTTCCCCTTTCTCCACAACCTCTCCAACATTTGTTGTTTCTTTCCCTGTCCATTTTTGCCATCCTAACTGGTGTAAGGTGGTATCTCAGTGTGGTTTTGATTTGGATTTCCCTGATGGCTAATGATGAACATTTTTTCATGTGTCTGTTAGCCATTTGTATGTCTTCTTCAGAGAAGTGTCTTTTCATATCTTCTGCCCACTTTTTGACTTGATTATTTGTTTTTTGGCTGTTGAGTTTGAGAAGTTCTTTATAGATCTTGGATACCAGCCCTTTATCTGTAGTGTCATTTGCAAATGTCTTCTCCCATTCTGTGGGTTGCCTCTTTGTTTTGTTGACTGTTTCCTTTGCTGTGCAGAAGCTTTTTCTCTTGATGAAGTCCCAGAAGTTCATTTTTGCTTTTGTTTCACTAGCTTTTGGAGATGTATCTTGAAAAAAGTTGCTGTGGGCGATGTCAAAGAGGTTACTGCCTATGTTCTCCTCTAGGATTTTGATGGATTCCTGTCTCACATTGAGGTCTTTCATCCACTTTGAGTTTATCTTTGTGAATGGTGTTAGAGAATGGTCGAGTTTCATTCTTCTGCATGTGGCTGTCCAATTTTCCCAGCACCATTTACTGAAGAGACTGTCTTTTTTCCATTGCATGTTTTTTCCTGCTTTGTCAAAGATTATTTGACCATAGAGTTGAGGGTCCATATCTGGGTTCTCTATTCTGTTCCATTGGTCTGTATGTCTGTTTTTGTGCCAGTACCATGCTGTCTTGGTGATCACAGCTTTGTAATATAGCTTGAAATCGGGCAACGTGATGCCCCCAGCTTTGTTTTTCTTTTTCAACATTTCCTTGGTGATTTGGGGTCTTTTCCAATTCCATACAAATTTTAGGATTGTTTGTTCCAGCACTTTGAAAAATGTCATTGGAATTTTGATCAGGATGGCATTGAAGGTATAGATTGCTCTGGGTAGCATAGACATTTTAACAATGTTTATTCTTCCGATCCATGAGCATGGAATATTTTTCCACCTTTTTGTGTCTTCTTCAATTTCTTTCATGAGTGTTCTGTGTAGTTCCTAGAGTATAGATCCTTTACCTCTTTGGTTAGGTTTATTCCGAGGTTATCTTATGGTTTTTGGTGCTATTGTAAATGGAATCATTTCTCTAATTTCTCTTTCTACAGTTGCATTGTTAGTGTATAAGAAAGCAAGTGATTTCTGTGCATTTATTTTGTATCCGGCCACGTTACTGAATTGCTGGATGAGTTTTAGTAATTTGGGGGTGGAGTCTTTTGGATTTTCCACAGAAAGTATCATGTCGTCTGCAAAGACAGAGAGTTTGACTTCTTCTTTGCCAATTTGAGTACCTTTTATTTCTTTTTGTTGTCTGATTGCTGTTGCTAGGACTTCTAGTACTATGTTGAACAATAGTGGTGAGAGTTGGCATCCTTGACGTGTTCCTGATCTTAAGGGAAAGGCTCTCAGTTTTTCCCCATTGAGGATGATATTCACTGTGGGTTTTTCATAGGTGGATTTTATGAACTTGAGGAATGTTCCCTCTATCCCTATACTCTGAAGAGTTTTAATCAGGAAAGGATGTTGTATTTTGTCAAATGCTTTTTCTGCATCAATTGAGAGGACCATATGGTTCTTCTCCCTCCTCTTATTAATGTGTTCTATCACATTGATTGATTTGCAAATGTTGAACCACCCTTGCATCCCAGGGATAAATCCCACTTGGTTGTGGTGGATGATCCTTTTAATGTATTGTTGGATCCTATTAGCTAGGATTTTGTTGAGGATTTTGGAATCCATATTCATTAGAGATATCGGTCTGAAATTCTCCTTTTTGATGGGGTCTTTGCCTGGTTTGGGGATTTAAAGGTAATGCTGGCCTCATAGAATGAGTTTGGAAGTTTTCCTTCTGTTTCTATTTTTTGAAACAGCTTCAGTAGAATAGGTATTATTTCTTCTTTGAATGTTTGGTAGAATTCCCCATGGAATCCATCAGGCCCTGGACTCTTGTTTTTTGGGAAGTTTTTGATCACTGCTTCAATCTCGTTACTGGTTATTGGCCTATTCAGGTTGTCAATTTCTTCCTGTTTCAGTCTTGGCAGCTTATAGGTTTCCAGGAAGGCCACCATTTCAACCAGATTGCTCAGTTTATTGGCATATAGTTGTTGATAATAATTTCTAATAATTGTTTCTATTTCCTTGGTGTTAGTCGTGATCTCTCCCATTTCATTCATAATTTTATTAATTTGGGTCCTTTCTCTTTTCTTTGGATAAGTCTGGCAAGTGGTTTATTGATCTTATTAATTCTTTCAAAGAACCAACTTCTAGTTTCGTTGATCTGATTGACTGTGTTTCTGGTTTCTAATTCATTGATCTCTGCTTTAATTTTAATTATTTCTCTTCTAATGCATGGCCTAGGCATTGTTTGTTGCTTTTTCTGTAGTTCTTTAACTCTACACTTAGTTGGTGAATTCGGGACTTTTCTATTTTTTTGAGTGAGGCTTGGATGGCTATGTATTTCCCCCTTAGGACCGCCTTTGCAGTATCCTATAGGTTTTGGACCGATGTGTTTTCGTTCTCATTGATTTCCATGAATTGTTTAAGTTTTTCTTTGATTTCCTGGTTGACCCAAACATTCTTGAGCAGAGTGGTCTTTAGCTTCCAAGTGTTTGAATTTCTGCCAATTTTTTTCTTGTGATTGAGTTAAAGTTTTAAAGCATTGTGGTCTGAGAATATGCAGGGAATAATCTCAGTCTTTTGGTATCAGTTGAGACCTGATTTGTGACTCAGTATATGGTCTATTCTGGAGAAAGTTCCATGTGCACTTGAGAAGAATGAGTATTCTGTTGTTTTAGGGTGGAATGTTCTGTAAATATCTATGACGTCCATCTGGTCCAATGTATCATTCAAAGCTCTTGTGTCCTTGTTGATTTTCTGCTTAGATGATCTGTCCATTGCTGAGAGTGGAGTATGGAGGTCTCCTACAATTAACGTATTGTTATCAATATGACTCTTTATTTTGGTTAACAGTTGGCTTATGTAGATGGCTGCTCCTGTGTTGGGGGCATAGATATTTACAATTGTTAGATCTTCTTGTTGGATAGACCCTTTAAAAATGATATAGTGTCCTTCTGTGTCTCTAATTACAGACTTTAGTTTAAAATCTAATTTGTCTGATATAAGAATTGCTACCCTAGCTTTCTTTTGAGGTCCGCTGGCGTGGAAGATGGATCTCCATCCCTTCACTTTCAGTCTGGATGTATCTTTAGGTTCAAAATGAGTCTCTTGCAGACAGCATATGGATGGATCCTGTCTTTTTATCCAATCTGCAACCCTGTGCCGTTTTATGAGAGCGTTTAGGCCATTCACATTGAGAGTGATTATTGAAAGATATGAATTAATTGTCATCATGTGCCTGTGAAGACGTTGTTTTTATAGATTGTCCTTGTAAATTTCTGTTGTAGATCACTCTTGGGGTCTTTCTCCTTTTATAGAACCCCCCTTAATATTTCTTGCAGGGCCGGCTTAGTGGTCACATATTCTTGCAGTTTCTGCAGGTCGTGGAAGCTCTGCATCTCTCCATCCATTCTAAATGAAAGCCTTGCTGGATTAAGTATTCTTGGCTGCATGTTATTCTCATTTAGTACCCTGAATATGTCTTGCCAGGCCTTTCTGGCTTGCCAGGTCTCTGTGGATAGGTCTGACATTATTCTGATGTTCCTCCCTCTGTACGTAAGGAATCTCTTCCCCCTAACTGCCCTTAAGATCGCTTCCTTTGTTCTAAGATTTGCAAGTTTTACTATTACATGCTGGGGTGTTGGCCTATTTTCCTTGATCTTAGGAGGAATCCTCTCTGCCTCTAGGATGTGAATGTTTGTTTCATTCCCCAGATTAGGGAAGTTCTCAACTACGATTTGCTCAAATACATCTTCTAGTCCTCTCTCTCTTTCCACTCCTTCTGGGATTCCAATTATTCTGACATTGAAACGCTTCATCGTGTCACTTATTTCTGTGATTCTATTTTCATGGATTCTGAGTTGTTTTTCCCTGGCCTCCTCTTTTCCCTTTTTATCTATTATATTTTCTTCCAGGTCGCTTATTTGTTCTTCTGCCTCACTTACCCTAGCTGTTAGATTATCTAGATTGGATTGGATCTCATTGATAGCATTTTTAAGTTCTGCCAGTTCACCTTTTATTTCTGCCCTTAGAGACTCTATGTTGCCATTAATTGATTTCTCCATTCTAGCCATTGTCTTCACAATTGCTAGCCTGAATTCCATCTCCGACATCTTGGTTATATCTGCATCCATTTGTAAATCTGCTGCATAAGTCATAATCTCTGAGTCTTTTCTATTTTGGGGGCTCCTCCTCCCCGTCATTCTGTTGATGGGTGTTTGAGGGAATGTATAGAGTCCAAATTATTGACCAGAACCCAAGCAAGATGCACCTGTTTTCTTGGGACCTTAGGGTTGCTGGCCTCTTGTTTTCCCAGCCTGTCTTCTGTGGGAGGGACCTGCCATGCTGTTACTCAGGCAACCCTGTTTGGGCGGAGTTGCCCTGCACCCCTGTGGTGGGGGATGGGCTCAGTGGGAATAAGTTTTGGGGGCTTGTTCTCTGGCGGCTTTCCCTGGTGGCTTTCTGTGTCTCTTCCGTGAGTCAGTGCAGAAGAGACTGTTTCCAACCCTTTGCCTCAGAGCAGAGAGACCTCAGTCTGTTCTTCAGTGAGCTCTCCAGGCCACACCATCTCCGTTTCTGTCCATGCTGCTATAAGCTGCAGCGTCCTGGGTTGTACACCCCTCCACAGCGCCCCCAGTCCTGCCTCCAGGTCGGGGCACGTCTCTGCCCTTTGTGCTTCTAAAACAACCTGCCGCTCCCAGTTCGCCTGTGTGACCCTGCCGCTCTGGGTTTCCACCCCAGGGGCTGCCCTAAAGTCCTTTCCCCACTGCTACCATTCTGCAAATCTGTGCCCAGTCCCCAGCGCGTGAGGCTGTCGCTCACCAGCAGTGTAGGATCCCCACGACCAGGCACCCTCCCACTGCCATTTATCCACCCATATCTGCCTGTGGAATCACGGCTCCCCACTTCGTACCTCAAAACCAACCCCCCATGATATTCTGCTTGTAGACTTCCAGATCTTCTTACATCTCAGGCAGGTTTCGTGGGTGCTCAGAGTGGCCTGGGATATATCCAGCTCAATTCCGGGGACCAGTTGAAATAGGGTCCCCTACTCCTCTGCCATCTTTCCTTCCCCCAAAAAGGGTCATTACTTTCAGTGTTATCTTACTATTAATTCTGGTCTCTGTTTTATTTATTTCTGATTTTTCTTTGTTATTTTCTTACTCTACTAAATTTTGGCTAAGTTTCTCCTTTTTCTAGTTCCTTGTGATGTAATGTTGTTTATTCGAACTTTTTTCTTTTCTTTTCCTTTCTTTTCTTTTCTTTTTAAAGATTTTATTTATTTATTTGACAGAGAAAGAGAGAGATACAGTGAGAGAGGGAACACAAGCAGGGGCAGAAGGAGAGGGAGAAGCAGGTTTCCCACAGAGGTGAGAGCCCAATGTGGGGCTTGATCCCAGGACCCTGAGATCATGACCTGAGCCATAGACAGATGCTTAACCATCTGAGCCACCCAGGAGCCCTGAACTTTTTTTCTTTTCTTTTCTTTTCTTTTTTTAAGATTTTATTTATTTATTTGAGAGAGAGAATGAGATAGAGAGCATGAGAGGGGGGAGGGCCAGAGAGAGAGGCAGACTCCCTGCTGAGCAGGGAGCCCAATGTGGGACTCGATCCCAGGACTCCAGGGTCATGACCTGAGCCGAAGGCAGTCACTTAACCAACTGAGCCACCCAGGCACTCAACTTTTTTTCTTAATATAAGCATTTATAGAATAAGTTTTACTCTAACATTTGCTTTTGCTGCATCCATAGGTTTTGGAATATTGTGTTTTCTTTTTCTTTTGTTTTGAGACCTATTTTGATTTGCCATTTGATTTTATATTTGGCCCATTGCTTGTGCAATAGTATGTTTTTAATATTTACATATTAAATATTTAATATTTACATTGTAGATTTTCCAGCTTTGTTTTATTGTTGATCTTCAGTTTTGTACTATTGTGGTTGGAAAATATACTTGGTATGATTTCAGTCTTTTAAAATTTATAGTATTTGTTTTATCTCTTTTTATATGATTTAACCAGGGGATTCTTCTGTGTGTACTTGAGGAAAATGTGTATTCTATTTTTCTTGGATGGAATGTTTTATGTATATATCTTTTAGAACCAGGTATTCTGAAGTATGCCTCAAGTAAGAAGTGTTCTTGTTGATTTTGCACCTGGATAATGAAATTAGCTGAAAATAAAGTGTAAAACAAAACAAAACAAAACAAACAAAAAAAAACCCCCAAAACACCAAACTCAGGGAATATGACTCTGTAACCTGTACTCAAACCACTAACCCCCATTGCCTCTATTTTACTGAGGCACATTTTTAATTATTTTTTTCAGGCAGAAATTCAAATAATACCTATTTATTTTACTTCAGAAATAATATCATTAGTCGTCATTCACAAATAGGGAACTAACTCTAAAGTTAGTTTTAGAAATTACATAACGAATAATAGCGCTGTAAGTCTAAGCATAGTTCACAATTGGTTATAATAAATGATATCTCCATCTAATGCAATATGGCACCATAAGATCGACTATTAAATTAAAAACAACAGTTAATATGAATAAGAGTAATGAATGGAAATATGGCTTGAAATTGCCAATGGAATTTTCTCCTGTGAGACTGATCTAAGAATTAGTAGTATATGAACTGAAGTAAAAAGTGAATGACAATCAAAAAAACAAAAAACAAAAACCCAGCTAGAAAATAATTAACAAAATGGCAATAAGCACATAATTATCAACAATTACTTTAAATGTAAATGAAATAAATTCTCCAATCAGAAGACAAAGAGTGGCTGAACAGATAAAAACAAAAAACAAAAAACAAAAAAACCACCATCTATATGCTGTCCATAAGGCTTATTTTAGATGTAAGGATATATAGACTGAAAGCAAACAGATAGAAAAAGATGTTCCATGCAAATGGAAAACAAAAGAAGGTTGAAATAGCTATACTTATAATAGAAAAAATGGGCTTTAAAGCAAAGACTGTAATAAAAGACAAATAAGAGTATTACATAATGATAAAGGGGTCAACTCAACAAATATTTATAAATATTTATGCACCCAACATAGGAGCACCTAAATATATAAAGCAAATATTAACATACTTAAAGAGAGAAATAGACAGCCATACAATAAGAGTAGGGGCTTTAATATGCTGCTTACATCAATTCAGACAGAAAATCAATACGGAAACATTGGCCTTAAATAACACATTACACCAGATGGACTTAACAGATATTTACAGAACATTCCATCCCAAAGCAACAGAATATACATTCTTCTCAAGTGAAAGGACATGAAACATTTTCCAAAATAGATCATATGTTAGGCTGTAAAATGTGTCTCAATAAATTTAAGAGGAATGAAATCATATCAAGCATCTTTTCTGACCATAATGGCATGACACTAAAAATTAATTATATGAAGAAAACTGGAAGATTCACAAATATGTGTAGATTAAACAGCATCTACTGAAAACCTGTGGGTGAAAGAAATCAGAAGAGAAATCAAGTAATACTTTGAGACAAACAAAAATGGAAATGTAGCAACAAAATTTATAGAATGCAATAAAAACAGTTTTTTTTTTTTACAATTAACTAAAAACTTTTTTCCATAAAAAGATTACCCCTTTTAATCAAGGGGTACCTGACTGACTCAGTCAGTAGACCATGTGACTCTTGATCTCAGGGTGGTGAGTTCAAACCCCATGTTGAGAGTAGACTTTACTTTTTTTTTTTTTTGATGTAGTGTTCCATGATTCACTGTTTGCTTATAACACCCAGTGCTCCATTCAATACATGCCCTCCTTAATACCCATCACGGGGTTAACCCATCCCCCCATGCCCCTCCCCTTTAAAACCCTCAGTTTGTTTCTCAGAGTCCATAGTCTCTGATGGTTCATCTCCCCCTCTGATTCCCCCCCCCTTCATTTTTCCCTTCCTATTATTTTTTTTTTTTTAACAAAAACAGTTCTAGGAAGTTCATAGCAATAAATGCCTATCTCAAGAAACAAGAAAAGTCTCAAATAAAAAACCTAACTTTACACCTCAAGGAACTAGAAAAAGAACAAAGTCCAAATTACTAGAAGAAAGGAAATAACAAAGATTAGAGCAGAAATAAATAGACCAAAAAGATAAACGACACTAAGAGCTGGTTCTTTGAAAAGATAAATAAAATTGACAACCCTTTAGGTAGACTCACTAAGAAGAAAAGTTTGACTAACAAGTTTCTGAGACGCTTTTTCTCATTGCCCTCATCAATCTGGTTTTCCTCCCTCTCACTTTCCCTTCAATATGTCTTTATGTGCATTCTATATTTACAAATCAATCATCTGCCAAACCATGAGACCCCATTCTTCATTGGATTGCGCTTCCAGTGTCTTTGTGTAGTAGCACAACTACTGTGCCTGATCTTTTGATGCCTTTGCTCTAACGGTTGGTTCTTTCACATTGTGTTACTGAGTTGGCCTTGAGGGAGTTGCCAAGAGATTCGAGAGAAGGAAATCAGGAATCTAGGATTGAGTCAGAGAGCTTGTTTGAGTAGTGGATCCTAATTCCAAAATCCATGAACAGGTACTGAGTCTGTGCTCCTGACGGAGACACTCCAACACTGGGTCAGCCAAGTGGCCCACTATGTTCTCCTGGGTTCAGTGTTCAATAATGATGATCACGAGATCCTGAAATAGGTTAGGACTCTGTTTAGCAGGCAAAATGCTACTATAGATTTGTGGTGCGGTCAGCTTTAAAAAATTGTATATTTTTATTTTTGGATCATAAATATGTTGCACATTTACTATATTCAAATAGAGAAACACATAATAGAAAAAGTAAAATGCATCTATTTTTTATATATTGAAAAAATAGAAATGGAATTTTTGGAAGACTAAATTATATTGGTAAATTGAGGGATTTATGTATCTTTAAAAATATTAAAATGGAAGTTTTCAGGGAAGCACAAAAACATTAGATATCACATTCCAAAAGAAAGTGTTAGACTATTGTGTGAATTTTTCAAAGAAATTGCCAAAAACCATTCACAGAACTCGTAAAATCCCTCATTCACAATAAGGCCATGTAAGTGTTGGGAGATTGAAGATTGCACATGGTAGTAGCAAATAGACCCTGAAATCCCAGGGGTTTAGACAAAATAATTTTCTTGCTCACATGAAGCCCACTGAGGATTGAGTGACTCTCCAGGGCAGCTCCCCTCCAAATACTCATTCAGGGATCCAGCTTGTTTCGATCCTGTGGTTTCACCATCTTAGCATAAGTCCCCCAAGGTCACCATGGCAAAAATAGATAGCTTGGAAGACTCACATCTGCTCCTCCATGCTTCAGGCTGGAAGTGACTGCTTAGAGTCTACAGGCCAGAGTTAGCATTTTTATAGTGACTGAAACATAGGACTCAAACAATGGTAGCTCTTACCATCATAGTTTTTGGACAAGAGCATTTTGAGTGGCTGGATAAGAGTTCAAGAGGTATAATTATCATTAATTAAAGTGTTACCCTATATTTCCTTTTTTTTTTTTACTATTACAAATAGTATATACAGAAAGACATAATATGTCTTTATGTAAATCTTTGTCTTTGTATCTGATTACTTCCTAGAAGTAGATTAGCAGAGTTAAAGGATATGGACATTTAAAAAACTCTTGATTCATATTTCCAAATTCTTTGCTAGAAATGTCAGACTAATTTATACTATCACCAGCAATGTAAAAACATGCTTAACTTATCAAAATTTCACAAGCAGTAAATGCTACCTTAAACAAATAAATAGGCAACATTGATTCTTGCACATTTGAATTTGGTGCATTTTGTACCTGTCTTATCAGTACATTCACCTGCATAATTGCAATGATCAGAAAATGTAAACCTCAGAATCAAGAGTCCATAAGTATCTTTTCCAGCCATGAATTTCCCATGCTTAGCCCAGTGTCTTGCACATAGTTGGAACATAATAAACATTTGTTATAATATTACAGGTGAAAAGTCTATCTATAGTACTTTAACTTGTGCTTTTTTATTATTGATCTTGGTTTTTTTCATGTTTATTATCCAGTTGAATTTCTTCTTTGACTTTTCTTAGTTCCTTTACCATTTTTGTACTGATGTTATGTGGGTTTTTTTGCCGATTGGTAAATGTTCTTGAAATAATAATGATATTAATCTGTTATCATGTTTTTTCCAAATATATCCCAGATTTATCTTTTAATTATATGAGGTCTTTAATAAACAATTTTTTAAAAGTATGTGTCAAATCTCTCAATATTTGTTTCTAATAGCAGGAATTCTATTCTAGGGGAATAGAATGTTTCCATGAGGAGACTCCCTCTCTCCTTCCCCCTTCACTTCCCATCAAGTGCAGGGTAGAGAAGGACATAAGCTGGTGAAATGCTGAGCTCTCATCCTCTCTGGACCCAATTCTCAAGGAAGTTTGATCACCGAACTCCCCTGAAGCTCACAGGCACAGCTTTTGAACCTGCAGGAAAGTCTCAGCTTGAGCAGTCTGCCAGTGATTAGGTGGTTAAGATGAATTCTGGAAGATAATAGAGTCTGACTTGATGAGATATAAGCTTTGTTCCCCAATAAGCCTTCACAATTATGATCTGATTCCCACGTTTCTTCTGAATCGGTTCTAAACTTGGAGCACAGAGAGAATATAATGGTCCCTCAGTGAACCCCCTCATTTTCACTTGTGCTTTGTTCAATTGTTTGTATGTTCAAAGGTCTTTCCTATCTAAGACTGAATGAATATTTGCTAATGTTTTCCACTCGGATTTTTATAGTTTATTTTTAAATGTTTCTCATAAAATTTAATTTTAAAGTAAGATGCAGAAGTCATTAGCATGACTGCAGAATGTCTGGTAAATATAGAAAATCATTAAGAGAAAAATGAAAACCATACTTAATTTTTATACTGTGTATCTTCTATTTCCAAAATTATTGACATGTATTCTTTTGTAGACTTAACGTTTAATCGGTTTCAGTGTTTTCTGTTAATTCTTTTACATTAGGATTTCCTTCTTCTTGAATTTTTATTTTTGATTTATCTCTTGTTGAATAGAATAGAATATACATGGAATATACCTTCACAGTGTGCTTTCTGGAGCTTGCCTGCGTAAGAGCGTCTCTGTTGCTTCATGTAGGAGCCAGAACTTTGCTCGGTAGCATTGCTCTCAGTTCTCAGCTTCCCAGCATTCTGCTCTTTCCCCTCCCCTCAAGCCCCATGAACTTTCCTTCTTTTTCTTTTGTGGCATTTACTGTTGCAAGGGAGAAAACTGAGTCCTAATTTTTGTTACAATGCAGGCAATCTGTGCCTTTCTCTTTGAACACAGGTAGGAGTCTGCCTTCATTGAAGTCATTCAAAAAATTACCAAGAATTTGTCTAGTTATGGATCTTTCTTACTAATTTATGACTGAAGCATGAAGGGCTATTTCAATCTGCACATTCTGAGGGTTTTCTTAGGGTCTGGAAAGTTTTCTTAAAATGTCTTTGGTTATCGTCTTTGTTTCAGTTACTACTGTGTACTCTTCCTCAGGAACTTCTATATTTACTACTTCTACTTCTCATTGCTTCTATCTCAGTCTTTCCCCTGCACTTTGCAAGTGTTTGAAGCTTGTCCTCAACATCACTGATTCAACTTTCTATTGGGTCAGTCCTGCTCTTTACTTTTTCCACTCCGTATTTTAATTCTACCAACTCATCTTAACGAAAGCATTCCTTACTTCATCTAGGGCTCATTCTCAACTCATTTGGTTCTATCCTTAGGCTTTTCTGTCTTCTACCTGTATCTTTCTGAAGATAACAAGAATTTTCCTAAAATGATCACTTTTACTAGTTTGTTCTTTACCTGAGTCTTCAGATAAATGCCATGTTTTCACTGAATTTCCTATACCCCCCATTTAGGACCAGTCTATTTAGTCTTGGTTTTTATTTTATTTTTATTTTTTTAAAGATTTTATTTATTTCATGAGTGTCAGAGATAAAGGGAGGGGCTGAGGGAGAAGAAGCCTCTGAGGAGCAGGGAGTCCGATGCAGGACTCGATCCCAGGACCCTAGGATCACAACTTGAGCTGAAGGCAGATGCTTAACAGACTGAGCCACCCTAGTCTTGCTTTTTAAAGGTAAGCAGAATGGACAGTCTGCCTTTGCCTTTCTCTGTACTGGCCACTTAGTGCTGGTAGAATCCCCATACTTCCACCTATAGTTGGGGGGCAATCAGTAGGAACAGCACTGCATTCAATTTCAGTGTCTAGCAGGCATTCCCCTAGGACTGAGATTTTATCCACTCTTACTTTAACTCCATGGTTCTCTTCTATTTTGGTCAGTTCTTGAAAACATCTAGTCCTTGGGGTTGGAGCTTCTTTTGAAACTTATCATCTTGCTCATGGTCCTATCTTTGTCCTAGTTATTCGAGGACAGGACTTCTATGCCTAACACTTCTATGACAAGTCTCTTTATGTTAATTTATGTTCTGTTATGCAGAACTTAAAGATTTAAAGTGTAAGGATTTGTTTGCCTAGGACTCATCTTTGCAGGCTAGTTTCCTAGAAAAGAAGATGGACTTCAGCAAAGATGAAACCATTCACCTTAAGTGCTTTTAAGGCAATCAATTCTATCTATTGCAGGGGAGGGATTGGTGATGTCCAACTCTGAATGCCTGTGTGGCCAATCTTGCTATTTTTATGCCATATCCTATGGCTGCAACCATAAGACAGAGACCTCAGCCCCCACCCCTCTTTCTTCTCCCCCTCTGCTAATCATACAGGGGAGGGGCTGTGCTACATCAAATCACGAATGCTGAGCTGGCAGGGTAAATCTTGTATGAAGGCTCTGCCATGTCATGTTGCTATTGTGTCTGTCCCCGGTCACACCAGGGGTGTGATCATACTTCCCTAAATATACAGCATCCAATGAAAGGGCAATGGGCAACCAGCATACCTGCTACTGCTCCTATCTCTGTGAGTTCTCTCAGAGCAGTGCTGCTCCAGCAGGCCTGCTGTGAGTGCTGCTGACCAATTACCTCGTTAGCATGGCAGTTGTCCCAGCAAACTGGGCATCTGTCCAGCTCCATACCATGGCCTTCTGGAAGCAAGTCAGAGTACTGGAAATAAATCAAAGACCAAGATTGGAACGGGAAGAGTCTGCTGGTGGTGTTGTGGCCAGCCTTCAGGAAAGCCAATGCGTGACTATGAAAAATCCTTTGAAAAATCCTAAGTAGTGAGACACCTAGGGGGTTAAGACTCTCAGTAATAGAATTCCTTGTTTCTTTTTGTGTGTGTGATATTGGAGAGAGTTGCCTTGCATGGGGTGGATCTTCATTGAGAGGAAAGCTGAACCACTGTCCCCATTAAAATTCATGCAAAAAAAAAAAAAATGAAAAGGGATGTCTTCTCTGTGATCACTAAAAATGGGTGAAATGTATTAGGGAAAAGTGCTGACCTAATATCAGCAAGACAAGGATAAGTGGGCTCCTGAATTCTAACTCCTTTTCATGAGATCAAGATGGTAAGGGGATGGTCCCTTACAGTGGTATCTGTTGCTAGATCAGGGTATGGCTCCAGAACCCTGTATCAGGGGAGGGTGAAAGCCACTCTAGAGTGTCTTCACACTACCCTGTTCCTGGTGCCTTCTGGCCCCTGGTGAACTGTACTGAGATACACTACCTAAAATCTGTCCATGGAGCTGAGTGTCAACAGTAACTCTGGGACTTGAACTGGGCAAGCTGACCAGGACAACTCCTTTCTTCAGAAGTTCCCCTGTCATTGGGAGAGCTTGGGCTAATGCTGTAGAACTTGGTTAGCCATTACTCAATTCCTGCACTAACATCACAGATGATGGCCTCCTGAACTAGAAAATGTGCATGGCCTAAGCCCTTCCTACACTGGTCTTCCTCTGCCTGTTTTCAGTGACCATGATCAGCACTCCAGGGTTGTCACCCAACATCTATTCCTAATCATCCTCCTGTCTTCCCATAGCAAAGTTTAGACTCAAAGCTCTTATGGGCTGAAAGGGAAAGGGTTGCTGCCAATGAAAGATGATATTTACAAGCCATGCTTGTATTGGAAGTACCAATTCCAATTGGAATTGGAAGAAGAGGAACAGGACAAAGAGGTAGACAGAAATTAAGGGTTAACTTGCTCAAGACTGATCCCTGCAGGCTAGCCCTTCAGAAGAGATTGGCCTTCTGTAAGGCTCTATAGAAACCAGTTAGACTCAGTGCTAAATCCACTAATCTGGTCAAAAGCAAGGCTGGGACCCAGATCCTAAATCACTGGAATTGGGGAAGGGGGAAAATTGTTGGTATTTGCTCAACTATGAATGTTGATGTGGTCAATTCTGTCCGAGTTTGCTATCCCCACCCCAATCCTGATAGAATCACAAATGCAAGGCTTGGTCCCCAGCATGGCCCCAACCACTAATGATGATCTGGCAGAAGAGTACTGAAGGGATGGCTCTGCCATGTCACAATGCCACTGTTGTCCTGGCCCCAATCATCCTAGGGGAGGAGCCAGGGTTTCCCTAATCATGTCTCTCAAGAAACCCTCTCTCCCAGCATCTGACATCTGGCCCTGCTCTAGAATGTATGGGCACATCTCCTACTAACCTAGTGTCTGAGAGCTTTCTGAATGCTTCACAGAAGTGGTGTGAATGCTGCTTGTCCATTTGCCCTTATAAATAGGTCACAATTCTGAAAGAAGATACAGCCGCTGATTTGTTACAAGTATTTGTCATTACATGACTACTCATGCCTGTTACCCCAGATCTAGTCTGAAGATATGTGACATCAAGATTGAGACTGTCAGCCCTTTAGTCAATGAAAATCAGGCCACATTGTGTACTAGGGCCTCATCTTTAACAGTAGTGGGAACTAGAACCTGTGCTCAGCTCTGGTCAGGGGGCTCTGGGTGAGGCTCTAGTCACATATGTGCCAGTGGGCTGCACACTGGCCCTGACTGCACCCAGGTGCCCAGTCCCTGTGACTATGGCTTCTGCCCATGTTCATTTGCTCTATAGTTCCCTGAGGGTTCTGGAGCCATGCCCTGGACTACAGCCTGCTTGGTTGGGTCCTGACAACCTGCCCTTTGCCATCTGCCGGCTGGTATCCTGCTTTAACCTGAATGGGCACCCCTGCCCCTGAGCACAGCTGCTGCCTAGCTGTTGCTGTGGGGCCTCCATTTGCTTGTCTGGACCAATCAGTTCAGATTTGCGGAAGCTACACCTCCATCACCTCAGGGGGAACTCTACAGCCAGGTGAGTTCCCACTGCACTCTAGCCACATATTCTAAGTAGTCCTAGTTTTACCCTCCTCATGACAATTCTACCCAGATTACAAAAACTGCACAGATGCTTTTCACCATTTGCGAAACACATCAACACTCAAAGTCAATGTCTGGAATTTTCAGCAACACCAACTCAGTCATTTTATTCATCAGGCAATCAAAGCATGCCCTTAGGGTCTATGAACTGATTAAGGGCATAGAAAAATATTTTGGACCTGACAAAAAGTGGTCGCAAAACAAAAAATACAATCTAACTAAAAAATAATTTCATAGCCAAAATATTCTATTTGCTGTGAAATATGGGTGCATTTTATCATCTTGTAGAGTGGGCCACAAAAATGGGAGCACACCAAGGACCTGCAAATGTAATCTCACAGCGGCCCCACCCTCACATTTCCCAAACTCAGCCTCGTCCTCAGTCACTGAAATAACATGGGCAACCATGGTACCTGGTCGCTGAGTAAATGAATAGATAAATGAATAAAGAAAGGTAGCAATGAATAAATTCTCCAACAGAAATTCCTTCAGAGATTTTAAAAAATCAGGGGGGGGAAAACTGGGAGTTGTTGTTTAATGGGTATTCAGTTTCAGTTTTGCAAGATGAAAAAGTTCTGAAGACAGATTGCACAACAATGTGAATATAAGAAATACTACTGAACTGTACTCTTAGATGTTCAGATGGCAAACTTTGTTAGGCATTTTTTTTCTGCAATAATTTTTTGAATCAAACTAAATCTTAAAAATCACAATTAAACTTTATAGAAAAATTCAGAATATACCTATGATAGCTATTTGAATCCCACTGGGCCACTCTTACATTTGCATCAATGTAGCCCTGACTTCTTCAGCCTTATTTTCATATATTATTTCTTATTTCTTTGGACCAGTAATGGACAATTCAATTATCTGATTTCTTACTGAAGGTGACAGAAAATTACAGAAATGAAACAAAACAAAAAACAGTTTTTATTCTACTCAATCGGGGGGGATTTCCTAGAGTAGAGAACAAAAAGGTGCTAAATTATGTTCTAATATATAATTTTCATAATTAGCACATCATGAAAGTAAAGCAATCTTTTGTTTGCACAGAGCAGTGACTATAGGCTCTGAAGCTAGCTGACTAGTCAACACAAGCTTTACTACTACCCAGCTTAATCTCTTTGTGACAGTTTTCTCATCCTCAATGTGAAGATAATAATTTTTAAAAGCTTAAACAAGTATCTACCTTACCTATGAAATGAGAATATGTTTTAAAAGCTTAAGCAAGAATTTTACCTTCCTTAAGAATTTATCCCATTTTTTAAAAGACTTATTTATTTATTTGAGAGAGAGAGAGAGAGAGAGCATGAGCATGAGCAGGAGGGGCAAAGGGAGAGAGAACTCAAGCAGACTCCACGCTGAACACAGAACTGGACGTGCGGTTCGATCTTACAACCCTGAAATCACCACCTGAGCTGAAACCAAGAGTAGGATGCTTAACCACCTGCGCCACTGAGGCGCCCAAGAATTTATCCCATTTTTACAAATTGAAAGACAAAACTCTACTTTTAACAATAGGCTAAATGTTTTAACAAATAACTTGTCAAATTATAGTGATATTATCTTTTCCTTACCGTGAATATATAGAAGCTTAAACCCAAACTCTGAATGCTGCCGTGTCCCTATTTTACTTTTCCACTCTGAGTTCTTGCCACTGCTCAGAAACACACTTTCTGCTTTAAAAAGGTTACTCCTCCTACCAGGTCCTCTAATGATGCTTTAGCTTTTATGCTTTAGTAGCTCCCTATGACAGAATATATTCTTGTTTCCTTACCTGCCTAAATTCTACCCATCTTCCAAGTCCCTCACCAGCCCCTGCTGATTCCATTATGCCTTCCTTGAATCTAGTCTGTATGATCTCTCACTTCTCTGAATTTTTCTGGTATTCCTGAAAATGGTCCTCAAGATGGCCCCGGAACCAACCCTCTACCACCTCCTAGCACCTACCATGTTGTAGATTACAATGTTTAATTTCCTGAAGCACAAAAACCTTTTTGTTTGTTTGTTTTCCTTTTTTTTTTTTTACCTTTCTCAAAGCCCTATGAAGTCCTAGCCACGCATTAATAAATATTTTCTAATTTAACTATTTGGCCAAAGTCAAAACTTTTGTGGTAAATGAGACAGTTTTTTGAGAAAAGACATAGCATCCTTCATGCTATCTTTTCATATATTTTCTTTGCATCTTATCTACCCACCATTCCTTCCATAAATAATTTTAATTCTTAAGTTTTTATTTGCATTCTTTAGTAAACCACCACACAAAATATGTTTTTGATGCTATTTGTTGTTGTTTTAGACTTTGGCTTGTCTTAAGGTAACATATCATTATGAAGTTTCTTTTAAAGGACCTTTCCTTCAGAAAGTGCTATAAAATCATGATGGGGTGATATCTAAATTACAGAGATATTTTTGTAGGGGACATAGAGGCACTAGGAAAATCATGAAGTATGCCTTCCTTTTTTCCCATTTTCATACATGACAAATCAAGTTAAAATGAACAGAAGACTGTAAGAAAGAAAAAAAATTCAAAGCTGTACAGCATGTGGCACTGACCGATATGTGTGGAGGGGTACGAGAGGATGCTTTCTCTTTGTGATGATGCTGCTGGGAACTCCAGCCTGAGTGCTTGGGTGGACATATGACTGCAAGGAAACTTACGGGGAGTCCATAAGTCATACACCTTTGCTTTTTAATCTCAATAACTTACATTCTTATTCTAATGCCTCAGGTCTTTTTCTCAATTCCCACGTACTTTCTGGTTGCATGGACTCTGAATCCTCCAGAGCAACCAGGACAGCCTGACAAATGACCACTCACCATCTTCCTCGAAGAGAAGTCCCATGTGTGCATGCGCCTCGGCTTCTTTCTTCCCACCGTCAATTTTGATCAGTTGAGCAATCTTAAAACATCGTTCATAGAAGTAGTTCCTTACCCATTTGTCTTCAGAATTATTGAAGTAACAGGCCAGTGCATACAAGTTATTATAGACACCTTCGAAGTATTCTTCAAAGAAAAACATACACTGCATTAGAAAAATGTTTCACAGCATGTCCCTTCAAATGGCAAACCAACATAGTGACATTTTTTTCCTTAAAAACATGATTAGCTGTTTTTAAAAATGGAATGCAAAATTCAGCTACTGTATTTTAACCACTAAAACACTTACGTTAAAGGATGTGCACACACAAAAAGCAGCAAAAATCTTTTTGAAAACTTAGAACATGTTAGAAATTGACATATTCTTTGGTTGAAACACTAGACTTTATATAAGACTCAAGTCAGGATAATATGTACTAGAACTGTTCTCAGTTCTTGTGGAAGAAATGAGAATGTGTTATCATCAAGTACTTTTCCCATCAAAGATTTGAAGAGATTTAGAGATTCAAGAGAAAGCAATGTTCCTAACCATCGCAAAAAAAAAAAAAAAAAAAAGTTAATGAAGAAAGCAGATAAGATATGAAAATAGCAAAGTATTTTTACCCAGAAGGAAAAACAATCATGAGCTTATCAATATAACAAATAATGGTTGGGATGACCCTATAAGGTCCATATACTTTCTGCAATATTTCCAGTGATACAAGTTACTAGCAATGTTAACAAAGAGTGGGTTTCTATTTTCTGAGTATCCTTTTCTGCAAATGCATTAATACTAGTCATCCTTCTCACTCAGACAGTTATTAGTTTATTGGTTGTTAGTTTTTAAGCCCTCCCTTTTTTCCTAAAGTGGCACCTGACCTATTTGTACACAAAAAGTGCATTAATAAATTGTGAATCAATCTTATAAACCCCACTGCAATCAATCATAAACTTGGACAAAAATGTGTGTGTTAATAAATTGTGCCTCAGTCCTGTAAACTCCACTCTATTGGTGAATAGGAACAAATTAATAATCTTTACATCTTTTTGCATCTGTGCTGAAAGCACAGTTGTAGACACGTGGTAACCTCTGGATTACCCTTCCAAGGCTTTTTTATAACAATCATTATCTATTAGAATTCACTGATACCAATTATTCACTATAATCAGAAGAGTCAACTCAAATATTCCTGAAAGGATTACAATTATGAAAAATATTTATACATTGCCCACTAGTATTCCTGTAAGATTAAAATCAAAAGGCCCAGAAAAAAATGAAACAAGGTTGATACAACAAAAGGCAATTTTCAATAACTGTACATAAGTTACTCTAATGTTTCAAAAGAAATTTCTAAAACTTATGTCATTCCTTTACATCTGCTGCTTCATAATTTCATAGGAAATTAAGATTCATCTCAAAATAAGCATTATACCTAAACATTAAAGAAGGAAAAAAAAAAGGTCTCCCTGTCTCCCTATTTTTGAATATTTTTTGAAGGAGCTGGGGATTCTGGAGAGCCATTCTGCTTTTAAGGTTACTCAAAATAGGCAAGAGCTTAGGTGAAAAGCAGTAAGTAACGGGAGTTATTTACTTAAAACAAATACTCTCAGAACTGACTTCTCTTATGTCTTATCTTTCCATTGTGAACCTTCTACCTAAGGTGAATGGAGCGCTAAAGTCTGTTTTGTAATATTTTATATTCTTTGTCATCTTTAGTGCTTAGGGAGTTATGATTTTTTTAAAGTCTGTAAAGCATTCTATATCTTCCATTTTTAAAAGTTATATAAAGAGCTTCTTTAAAAAAAGTGACCCTAAAATAATTTTTCTGATTTTTAGTAATTATACCTTAATAGAAAAACATTTCCAATATTTCATAAAGTTTTTTTGAGAACAAGTTGTATAAGCTATAAAGATTCCATATTTAAAGACCACTTGTCAGCTAAGCTCTTTTCCACAGAAAAAATGGAGTAATTTTCAGAGTATTAAGTATAAAGGAATATGTCAAGTTTTGAATCTTTGAACAATCCAAATATATGGGCTGTACCCTTTACCTTCTAAGCAGCCTTATCTCTTTGCTTGTAGACCACTTACTTGAATTGTCAGCAGATATTTACAAGACGAAAATCATTTTTGTTGTTGGTTTATTATTTAGATCAGTATTCATTGTGCTATCTAAAAATAAATTATTTCCATGATGAAATAAATTTGGAAAATGCAGTTGCTAATTTCCTTCTTTCAGTGACCACACAATATGCATCAGCATGTTAAAGGCTCTGGTAAGTCCTGCAATCAACCAACCTGCTTAATGTCCATGTTAATTCATCTGGTGTTTCTCAAACTTATTTTACCAGATAATTATTTTTGTTTTGCTTTACATAAAACCTGTAAAGATCCTATGGGACTCTGCTTGCATAGAACATACTTGGTGTATCTTAAATAAATGTTATTAGAAAAAAATTGCTGCTTAACCCTTAACAATAATTTAAAGTCAAGTGTAAATAATGTTTGAATTATCTATTGATTCAATTGCCCATTACCATTATTGCCATCTCTTCTCTAGCCCCATGGGGCACAAGGCCCTAATCATAATATTACAGATGGTACAGAGATGATTTACAACAATGGGTAATATAAAAAATGTTATTAGGGCCCAAAAAACCCCCACCTTAACAAATGGAAAATAATCGAAAAAGAAATGACTGGCTTACTTAAAGTACTTCTTTGCTATAAAACAGCAAGTGATGTTTTGCAGAGTAATTTAAATAACTCTAGGTTCCTGCTCTGTAAGTCTCAAGAGACAGAACTGACCCAAGATGACTATTGTTAGTGCCATAGCTTTGATTAAATGAACTTCATTGTGACCCTAGAGTGATAGTCTTTCCAATGAGAAGCAATGAGAAAGCTCAGAGATACAATACTTCAGGAAAATTTTTCTCAGATTCCGTATGTCTCATGACCATATAGGATGGAATCCTGAGACACGATTAACAAATGTTTATATTCTAGATTAATAGTGTGTGTGTGTGTGTGTGTGTGCATGCATTTTTTAAGATTTAGGATTAATTCAAGTTAGTAAGAGTGAATGTGTTTATCTCATTTTCTGGGATGTTTTTAACCCTTATCACATTTTCTCTTCAATAAAATTCATGTGTTAAATGTGAAACAATTATACAATTTTTTTAAAACACATACAAATATTCACATATACTTCAACTGAAGTATTTCCAACAATGTTTTTTGCAATGATTTTCATTTTCTGTATTTCAACCAGGCAAAAGCCAGTGCATTCTGAAGGAGATAACCTTAAAGAAGAGTTATTCTGAGCAAGAGGTAATTTTATTTCATTTAGCAAATGCAACTTAGTTATGATGAATACATGATAAAGACACCCAGTAAAGAAAATATCTCTTTACATATACCATGTGTATAAAATATTGAGTACTATAAAGTTTGGACTTTGTTAATTTTTTGAATTGGAGAAACAGCTTTATTTAAATGTTTAGTTACTTTTCTTTAATAAAAAATTAAAATGTTTTCTACCTTAAAATAGACTACTTAGCATTTTAGTTTCTTCATAATTACAAAATGCCTTATGACAAGTTTCTCATATTTATGTAACAAGTGATGTATTTAGCTCATATTTATGCTACTCAAATGAAAGCCTCTTTTTAAAACACTTAGTGAATATGATGAATTCAACTTGAAAAAAATGACTAATGGGAAAATTTTATCTTGCTCAATTCTATTTTCAGTGCAAATATCACTTCAGAATTTGGAGCTGAAACTAGAATGTAGATTTTTTACAATAACATTTTTTATTTATAATAGTTAATTTCTTGAGAAATTAGATGTCACATTTCAAAATTTGCCAAAGGATTCTATTTTTAAAGTCAATCCTGCAGTTAAATACTTTTCATAATACAAATATTCACCTCCTTTCTACACACACACACACACACACACACACACTCACTTGTGCTGTTAGGATTTTTGTATATCTCCTGTTTGTAAGCCAGGTGACAACCTGATGGGAAACACGTATTAACACCACTATAGAGGCTGAGAGACTTTTGCTGCCTCTCTAATACAGTTCCATGTCCCCATTAATTTTCCCCACTGTAGCACTGGTTGACAAAAAGTTGTGTAGTATTCTATTTTCCCATAGGAAGCTCTGAAATGAAACATAGGCATTGTTGGGACCCAAGGTTCTCTTTTTGAGCCCTATGGTGTTTTCACACAGAAAGTTGAAGAAAATAATAATTTAAACCACCAAATTTATATGCAAACTTTAGGATTTCCTTTCTTTGATTATATAAAATGACCAATTCCTAATATGTAACTAGGAAAGCCTCATGACAATGATATCAGTACAATTATAGTAGAGATTAAAAATTTTCAATACTTGAAACATTGACTTTCTGGAAAATTTTGGATACAAAAAAAAGGGAATTTATTAGAAATGATGTGATGGAAAATATAAAATTAACAGTTTTATTCATAATTATGATTGCAAGCTTTTCATGTCTTCTCACTATTCACTAATAAAAATTCTCTGATTGAAATCTGTAGGACTTATAGATAAGACCTTCAAATTCCATTATATAAATACTAGAAAATCAGTACAATTTTCAAGTTATAGTACTCTTTGAAAGTATCTCATCAGTAAAAGTCAGTATTCAGATTACATATTTTTAAAACTACGGAAAGATTAGTATTCACGATACAAAAGATTTTGACACATTGGAAAATTCTGGAGATGTGATCAGGTGCTATGCATTGTCTTCCTGGCTTGGAATGACATCAGCAGGATGCCCGTGTGTCTGGGCAGCTTTGTGATGCAGCGGTTCCCTATCACGTATCCCATACAGATGCTTAGATGTCTAGAATGAATGGTGCTCAGGTGTCCTATGTTTTGAATTCATAAATGAGACACTCTGGAATCTTCCCCCAGGCTCACTGTTCCGTTCCTGCAGCACTGCTGCCCCCAGTCCCTCCACTCACCTTTCCTTTCAGCTGCCTCAGCCCTGGTCAGGTAGTGGTAGAAGTGATCCAGCTTATCAGGCTGTTCTTCCAGAGGTCTCTGCAACCACAAAAGGGACCTAACCCTCGCGGTTTCCCGCAGAGCATCCCACTTCTCCATCAGGGCGAAGAGCTCGCTAAAGGACTTGTGATAACCATCTCGCAGCATGTCCACACAAATGTTCTTCTTGTATGAGTTCCGGTAACTGGGAATAAGAGACCCAACGCTCAGAACATTATTTTAATCCTTTAAATCCATGCAGTGTTTTTCTTGTCTAAAAACTCAAGGTTGAATTGTGCTGCCCCCCTTTTACTTTCCTGAGTGAAAGCTGAAAACTCTCTTTGCCCCAAACACTTATAATTGAACAACTTCAGTTTAATGAAAGATGCCAGGAGCTACCCAAATACAGTAATTTTAGTAAAATTACATTATAAATATATCAGTTCCAGAGCTAAGCTCCCTTTAAGGACAGATAAAGAAGTTGACTGATGTCAGTCCATTCTGGCTGCTAGAACAAAATATAGTGACTGAGTGGCTTACAAACATCAGAAATATGTTGCTCACAGCTCTGGAGGCTGGAATTTCAAGGTCAAGGTGCCAGGATGGTCGTCTTCTGGCAAGGGCCCTCTTCCTCGCTCTTGGCTGGATTCTTCTCACAGTATCCTCACATAGTGGAAGGGGCTTAGGGATCTCTCTGGAGATCTTTTTTTTTTATAAGGCACTAATCTCATTCATGAGGGCTCTGCCCTCATGACCTAAGCAACTCCCAAAGACCTCAATTCCTAATACTATCACCTTTGGGAGTTAGGATTTCAACATATGAATTTGGGGGAACACATCCAGACCATAGCAATTACAATATCCAAAAGTACTTGATATACTAGCCTCCCGGTAAAACAAAACAAAACAAAAATATGCCAAGCAAAAATTAAACATGCCATTTAATATTTTAAAAATGCACTCTACATTAAGCAGCTTCATTGTATGTTATGGAAGTTCATTCATTCATTCATTCATGCTTGGATGTTTGGCTCGAAAATGTTTATTAAAATCTATTACTAAGTATATTTGAAAAATATTTTCAATTAGGATTAAGCTAATGATTTGTCAATAATTCACTTCTAATTTAATGATAAATCATATGCAAAGAGATAAAGTGACAAATGACTATTCCATTTATTTATTTAACAAATAGCTATTAAATTTTCTAAGTGGAAGGCACTGTTCTAGACTGAATGGGTTCATTCTCCTTGTGAAGTTTGTATTCTAGTGGGAGAACACAACCATCAAGTGAGTAAGCAAATAATAAATAATTTCAGATGATGAAAAGTACTATACACGAAATAGGGTTATGGGATAACAGCTGTGTGGTGGCTATGATTCCACTTAATCAGCAATCAGAGGCCAAATCAGAGGGCTACTAATTATATTACATTTTTCTAAAATTAGGAGACAATTAAGTATTTAGAACAACTGACATAATGTGATACTACTAGCAATAAAAATTTCAGTGTGGCAGGGAAACAGCCTAGAATTAGTCAGAATACTCAAGGTTTAGCCCAGTTCTACCCAACCTCCTTTGACCTCATTTCATCTCATTGGTAAAATGTGCATATCAATATATGTTTTAACTATATCACAGGATTCTTCTAAGAACAAAATTAAATTACGCATGTGAAAATGCTCTGAGAAATGTACAATCCTGCACTACCGGTTCCCAACTCCTGGCTATGCAATAGATTCATCTATAGAATTAAACAAACAAACAAACAAACCAAAAATGCCCAGATTCCATCCACCAAGAATTTCTTACTCAGTGGATCAGCTTAGGTATGAAACAAAACACATAAAGAGAGGTCAAGAGACGAGTGATGAGAGAAAAGTTTTAAAAGAAAAGATAGGACCTCAAAGCCATGGTAAGAAGTTTGGACTCCAAGATAGGAGCGAGGTAGAGGTAGAACCACTGAAGGGTCTGAGTTAGGGAAATGACTCCGTGAGATTGCAGCTCAGAAAAATCATCTGGAAGGAGTGTCCCAGCTGAATTGTTACCCTCCCCAATCCGGCAGCCAGATGCACGGCCCCTATTGTAATAGGACTCATCCATAAAGAGAATAAGTAAACCACATTCCTAGGCTAAAAGGTCAAAAGCCATCATCCTGCATGAGACCAAAAACATATGATGTGGGGAAAAGAAGTAACAGAATTTTGTTTCTGCCCTCTAGTCAAGGAGAGTATCTCCAAGGAGGAGAGTATGAAGAAGGGGCAGCGAGATGCTGCAAAAGCCATGTCCTCTCATTTCCTTCTTTTCTACCTGCCCCTACACAAGGTATAGCAAAAGTAGAAGAGGACCAGAACCAACCATTATAATTTCCCATAACTCCTGAATGGTATGGGTGAAATGCCGTTAACAGTCTAGTGGGCTCCACGTATGACACAAAAGTTAATGGAAAGAGAGGGCTGGTATATCTGTCATAATGTCACTGGCCACAACAAGGGAGTGTGTGCTAACATGCTCTTGTATGGGCTGCCCACTGGGGATTGAAGAAGGACAAGCTGTAACTCTGAGAATAAGAAGCATCAGGGAACTATCAAAGGAGTCAAATCAGCATATTTCCAGATCTGACAGAAAAGGATGGATTGAGCGCATCAGAGGTGGACACCTGTATAGAACCCCATAGGTTTAGAATGCATTCAACTACAAGTAAGAGAACTTGTTTCATAGTGCCTTTAAAACTAAAGGTTTCCACTTATCACAGCACAAGATGCCTAAAAGTAGGCATCTGCTGGCCTTGGTTCAGTGGCCTGGCAGGTTCAATGCATCTGGGATTATCTTAATTTTTCCCTCATGCTTGTCCCCTGCTGGTCACTGGAGGATTGCTATAACTTCAGATATTGTGCTCACCTTCAAGGCAAGAAGAAAGGGGAGGTGGTGGCACCAGAGGTGTCTTTCCCTGTTATTGGGAAAAACAAAAGCATTCCTATAACTGTTAGTAGATTCTCACTTTGGTCCTATTGGCCGGAACTTTGTCGTATGGCCACCCCGTGCTGCAAAGAAACTGGGAAAAGCAAATATCCTGTTCTTGGACACATTGGTCTCCCAAGCAAAACTAAAGTTATGTTAGCCAAGAAGAATGGAGAAATGAGATACTAGATAGGCAAATTCAGGGTCTATAACAAGGTCCTAGATTAAGATCTGCAAGTAAATACTGACAAACCCCCAGCCCCGGAGTTGCCAGATAAAACTGGGCAGGATGCCCAGTTAAATTTGAAATCAGATAAACAATGAATAATTTTTTTTTAGTATTAGTATGCTCCAAATATTGCATGGGACATATTTATACTAAAAAAGTTTTTTGGGTTTTTGTTTTTTGTTTTTTGTTTTTTTTAAGATTTTATTTATTTATCAGAGAGAGAGAGAGACAGAGGCAGGCAGAGGGAGAAGCAGGCTCCTTGCCGAGCAAGGAGCCCAATGTGGGACTCGATCCCAGGACCCTGGGATCATGACCTGAGCCGAAGGCAGAGGCTTAACCATCTGAGCCACCCAGGTGTCCCAGTTTTTTGGGTTTTTGAAACTCAAATTGGATTGTATATCCTGTATTTTTATTTGCTAAATCTGGCAACTCTCCTCCCCTCCACCCTGCACCAGCACTGTGTTGTTTCTATATAAGAAAATAGGGTGAGGGGAAGAGGTGTCAAAATCTTGAATAATCTGAGAAATCACTGAATTGGACTCACATTACCTGAGAGGGACAAGATTAGATTTTTACATGAGGGAGGATCAAGGCTCAGGGCCAGGAATTAAAATTAAGTTATAAAAAAATAAAGGCTTTCGATTTAGCATCCTTGAGTTTGTGAATCTGAAATTTACACCTGATCCTAGAGAACGGCCAGGAGGAGGGTAGAACTGGGAGCAGGGTGAAGAGATGGTGGTCCTGGGAAGGACAGGCCACAGAGGCTGAACCAAAGAAAAGGTGGAGGGAATGGACAGAAGTAGGTGGATTCAATACATATTTAGGAGATAAAAATATTAATTCCGTAGTGACTGAGTGGGTGTTGGGGGTGGAGGAAAGGGAAGACCTAGGATGACAACCAGGTTTTGAGGTTAGATCACAGGTAATTGGTAATTTGTTAAAGAGAAGAACACAAAAGGATGAAAGCTTTGGGGAAAGATAATGAGTTTGGTTCAGATAACTTGAGTGTGAGGAGGCTGAAGGGACAGCTAAGTGGTACCTCCACAGTGGGGCAGCTTATGGGGGAATATAGGAGAGCGGAGGACAAGGGGCTGAAAATCCAGTCTTGCTTCAAGCAAGCACTGTCATCTTTGTAAGGTTATGCCTTGGAAGAAAAGAAAATTATAAATAAATAAAAATTAGAACATTGACTTTAAGCAATAAAAATAAACACAAGCCAGGAGGCCACCTATGTTCTAATCTCATATCTCTAATCTCAACAGAAATGCAAGAAAATCATTCTGTAAGCCTTATTTCCTTCACCTCGAAGGTGAGGCTGTTTTGATTGGATTTGGTCCACTCAACATCTAGTTCCATTTCCACAAGTGGCAGCACTCCAAAACACTTTTGGAAATGACCATTTTCACACTGTGGGTCATCTTGGTGGGATTTGATCTTAAAGGCTCTCTAAACAACAGGTGGGTCCCCAGTGACCATTAAGGCAACTGGTTCCTCTCCCAGAATTTTGAATCTTGAGGCAAGAAACACAACAAAGGTTTAGCAAGTTGTTGCAGCTCAATCATCTTGGGATGATTCAGCTTGTTACCCAGTATCCTTCCAAAAAATGGTTTCTACTTTATTTAGTCAGAATCAGTTCCTGCTACCTGTGACCAAAGTACAGAATGGATTCAGAAGGGACTGTACTAAAATGGTTTCCAAGACATTTTTCAGCCTCAAAACATCCATGATATGTAACTGCTATCAATTTTTTTAAATTTCTGGTACATTTTTTAAAAAGACCATTCTTTGTGTAAGAGATTTCAAATAGAGATGTATTTTAAAATGCATAAATAACTATGCTGATATCATCTCGATTTTCTATACACATTCATGTGTGCACACATATGCATATGTACATATATGTCATTGTTTGAGCCTCATTACTAATCTGAAAGCCAGAAAGAGCAATTAGTGATTTACTAAATAAGTTCCTATTTAAATCTTCATAGTTAATGCAAATTATTTCTTTTAAAAATTTTATTTATTTATTTGAGACAGAGAGAATGAGAGAGAGAGAGCACATGAGAGGGGGGAGGGTCAGAGGCAGAAGCAGGCTCCCCGCCAAGCAGGGAGCCCGATGCAGGACTCGATCCAGGGACTCCAGGACCATGACCTGAGCCGAAGGCAGTCGCTTAACCAACTGAGACACCCAGGCGCCCGCAAATTATTTCTTTTAAACAAAATAATTTTCTTTTATTAAAATGAACTGACCATCTGGAAAAAAAGTATATCAATTTCCACCATTATGTTTGGATTTCTCAGGTTTTATATTTCATAACAGAATCACAGGCAAAGTTGACTTGCTTTATGGAAAGAAAATTTTTTTAAACACAAATAGAAATATAGATAGGATTCAAATTTATTATTTTGTTATTTCATTTGGAAACAAAGTTACCAGCCTTTGGTTTCATTTGTATATTAAAACCAATATTAGCCAAAATGAAAATATATTCTCTGTAAGTATCAGAAGAAAAATCTCCTTGACCTAAAAAGTCGCTATACTGGGCAGAAATTGAGAATTCTGGTAAAATTTATGTAGATTTGATATTATGGAATTTGAGAAAAGTTTTCCTGACAGAAAATATGCCATTCATAGGAGTAGAAGTTGTGACATTCATGGATATGCTGGACTCTATAAATCTATACCCTGAGGAAGATATCTGTCATTGCAGATACCCAAGGTTGCACCCAAGAGATGTAGCTGGAGAAGAATGAATTTAGGAATGGAATTAAGTGGTCATCCATTCCATATGGATTTTATTACTATTTAGAGGCATTCTTCAAAGGAGATTCTGTACATTTTAAATTTACATAAAAATTGCCCTAAAAGATTCAAAGATTTTTTTTAAAAAAATCTATACATTTACAGAAAGTAAAACTGACCACTTTGACAGAACTTCATAGCAGTTGAATGTGTGGAGATGCTGAGAGATGGGGAGCTCTCTATTAAACAACCATGGAGATTTTATATCATTTTAAAATTCTGCCTTAAAACATTCTGAGCGGCTATTTACAGAATATCTACAATGTGATAGACACTGTGTAGGCATCATTTCTAACATATGATAACTCTACAAAGCAATACTTCCATTTTCACAGATAAAGAAACTATCTCCAGTGAGGTTGTGATTTGCCATGTAAGTGACAAAGCCATACAAACTAATAAGGGTCAGAATTGGAATTCATATCCAGGTTTCTGAGTGAAAATTCTGGGTTTTTTCCACTTTACCACATTGTCTCCTATTACCTCAGATTTGTTGGTTTTTCTTCCCTTTCTCTTCCTCTACACTTTTTTTTTTTTTTTGCTTATTTGCTTTGATTGTTTCGGACTTTGTCATAATTGGACAATTACACGTAACTCTCAAATTTGAAAGCCGTTGCCTTTGTCCATGCTAATCCATGTTTGTGCTGGGTTGGAAAAAGAGATTAGTGTCATTTTGTGACTCTCCTAAAGAATCCCCTTCCTTAAAATGAGGAAGCAGACAGTAGCATCCATGAAAAGCAAATTAAATAGATGTGATTGTCACTCAAGGATATATGAAGTCTAATAAAAGAAAAACACTGAGAAAGACAAACATATGAAAGGATAAAAAGCACACACTTCTACAAATATGAAAAACATGAATAAAGGGAATGAATAGATATGACAGCTTATTTTATTTCTCTGAACTTATAGGTACTTATATTAGCTATTAGATGGATTTCCAAAATCAAAATGAATTATCTACTAGTCAAATAAATGATTAATATATTTAACATATTTTCTTCATAGGACAAACTCAAATACTGTATCAAGGTGAAGCTTCATATTCAGTAAATTATTTCAAAAGCAGTTTAATAAAAAATCATACTTTAAGACAAGATCATAAAATTTTTATTTAATCTGACAAAGACAAACTCAAAAGATATGTAATATCTAATCAAAAGTCAGGATAATACTTTTATTCCATTAAGTTAATATTTATAAGTCACTAGTGGGTTATCTATGTGTCAGTTATAACAGTCTTACATTCATATTGTAGGAATAAATGTTATTGGAATCACCTATGGGATAATTACATCGACTCTTAAATTAATACTTAAATAGCTTCAGTTAATATAATTTCCATGGAATAAAGTGAGTCACTATTCTTACCCATACTTTTCAGTGTAGGTAGATATTACATATAATTAGAATGGGAAAAATATATATTTCTTGAGACACATATTGATAAAGACCATATAAGTAATTTGGGTATGTTTTATAGTTTTTTGTGAAAAGAATAAAATTTTCCCAAAAAGCTAAAACAAAGATACGCCATTCCCCTAGCCATATAATATATATAAAGAAAGAGAAGTTAGAAAGAAAAAATATCAATTATATTTGAAGTGACTGAAAAGCATATAGAATTACAATGAAAACTGAAAGCGTTTTCTTAGTTTTACACGTTTAGGTTTTTAACAATTGTCAGATAATATCGACTAATACTGATTAAGAACTAACACTAATTAAGAAATGCACTATTATCACTCACATATATTTTTGTGTAATAACCATTGGAGAGTTGAGATTTTTAGGACTTTTATTTTCCATGTAGTTCAAAATATAACAAGAAAAAAAAGTTTCATTATGAAAAAGGCTCTTTTTAAATTTAAAGGATTTCCAATAAGTTGACTGGTCTCTGGGGGCATCTACTGGAAATTTAGCAAACTGCAGGCACATCATGCAAATTTAATAACTTTCATTATCCATCTTAATACAGATATTATTTTAATTGATATGTAAATAAGGTGACACTCAAAGAAGATAAATGTAAAGTTATGCATGGTATTCTATCTCATCCATCTGGAAACAGCAAAATAAGTAGCTGTCTATGAGATCAGTTAACAAATACTCAACTGTTAAAAATGTAAATAGGGCAGGTGGCATATTACAGATTAACAGTTTCCAAACCACTCAATTTTCATGTTTGGAAAAATTAGAAATATATTTTAGAGATAAACATACACATTTTTAATTAGGCATTTTTATTAATCCAAATAAAATATATAAAAAGCATTTTTAATATGATGGCTTCTCTAAAACAAATTCATTTTGCATCTCAGTATATCCACCAATATAAATAACTTGATAATCACTGCTTATTTTCTATATGACTTACTTTAATTATTTATATGTTAATGTCTCAAAAAGTAGAATTTGTTATACTTGAAATGAAAAATCTATTTTTTATTATAATTAGTTATTAAAAGTGGAATTAGTCATTAAGATGAACATTGTTATTAATTTCTCTTAAACATTCTAGGTGAACTTCTTAAAGAAAAATGAGCATATAATAAAGAAAATACAATCACTGCAGCTTATGTATTGTTTAGCATATATTTCAATAAAGAAAATAACTCTTGTAAAAATATTCTTGCAGTTTTGACTAATCATGTTATAGGAATTTTAATGTAACAGCTTTTTTAACAATCATGATTTTCTTTGTGAAATTTATGGGTTATATTTGCTTTAACAGAAAATAAAAAACTAATTTTGAAGGTATATCTATTGTTCTATACTTACTATTTTACCATAATATACTTTAGATGTTGCTATAATTTTATATAAAAACTCTCCTAATAGATTGAAATACATAACATTTTACTTTGTTCCAAAGAAACACCACAAATGCATGTATTAGTTTACACTGTTTCTGGAAATCTCAGAATTGCTATCCAAATAAACGTGATACCACCTTTAATTGTATAAATTGAAAAAACCTAATCACCATAAAAATGTTACCAACAAATCAGAACATAAATATTAATACGGCAGGATTTTTGTTTCAGTTTAGATTTAGAATCATTTAGATAGCTGGACTTATTTGGTAACTTAAAAATAAATAAATAAAATCCACCTCCCAAGAGGTTACAGAATAGAATTCTTTTGTGATTTTTCTAAACAATTAGAAGTTTATTAACTTGAAACTGCTACATATGTCAGTGTGCTTCATATTTTCAGAAAGTACACATTTTTATCTATTAATAATCAAAGTTAGAAAGCCTAGTCAGACTGCCAACATTTTGAAAGTACATATGGAAATTGAAAAATGCCATTTGGAAAAAACTATTTAACCTACATTCAACCTTTAACTCTTTTTTAAAAAGTCTAACAATAACTAAGAAATAAAGTTTAGTCTATAATATTTTTTAAGTAGGACTATTACTAATGTAATTATCTCAACAAAAAATAAAATATTTAAAAATATGATCAGCAAAGAATTCTGCTAAGATTACAACAAAAATTCACTTCAACATGGGCGATTTTATTTAAAGATAAATGGAATATTCATGGAGAATGGAACAAAGATTATTTCTCAGATTCAATTAGATAAGAACTGATATTTAGCAAAATGTTAATCAGTCAAATAGTATTTTTGCTGGTGATTGTTACCCGATATCAGAGGAAAGCTGTGGTTATTTAGCAAACAGTACAGACTGCAATGTTACAATAGCTTTAAATAATTCCCTTAATAATATAAAGGCATTTTTTATGTGCATATCCTGTTAAAATTTATTTACTCAAGTGATTTCAAGTCAATCAAGTCTTTGAACCACAGAGATTGTCATCAATCAGGAATGAATAAAACTATTCATCAGTCAATATAAAGTATTACCAAAATATTTACCCATGTAGCTGTAACACACATTTTCTTTACTGAAAGATTTTCTCTACTAGAAAAAGATCTCAAACTTAACCACATTTAAAAAAGTTTTTCTTTACAAGTTTAGTGAAAAGCACTGGAAGAAAGACAGCTCTTTAGATGAGGTTAATTACATAATTTTTAACATGGTCCTATTACTTGCAAACTCCCTTGAGAAACTCAAACTTATTTAAAAATGAAAATGTTAAGCTAAAGACAGGACACGAGAAGGTATGGAATGAGTGTCATCGTTTCAGAAGAATTTTCAGGGAAGGTATTTCCACAGTACCACCAT
This sequence comes from Mirounga leonina, assembly GCF_011800145.1. Taxonomy (NCBI): domain Eukaryota; kingdom Metazoa; phylum Chordata; class Mammalia; order Carnivora; family Phocidae; genus Mirounga; species Mirounga leonina. The sequence goes on along the minus strand of NW_023270454.1, from coordinate 38,417,885 downwards.
TGAGTCCAAGCACCTTTGGCTAAATGTGGCAGTCATACGGATTTCTGTGTTTTTTTTTTTTTTTTTTTCAGATCACACTGTAACTTTCAACTACAGGAAAAGCAATTAAACATAAGCTGAAAGATAAAGACTGAAAATAATCTTAGGTTTTGGATTGAGGATAATGATAAAAAAAGAAATCTGAGTAATATAATTCTATTATAGTCTGTGTCCTAATACAACAACAATAAACATAAGAAAAAGAGGAGAAAACAAAAGGTAAGCTTTATACTACATGACTACAAACAATTGACTATAAACACCTATAAACATGATCACGCTAGCTCATAGAATCATGTTCTTCTATATTACTATTTATAATTTTTTTATTAATATAAAACCCCATACAATATAAGTCACTATTTTTTGAAACATAATCTTGTGACTGTTCTCCAAAATTTTTAATATTCTATTTTTTAGGAAATTTTGTCTCAAATATTATCATTTAAACTTTTTCCTTCAGCTCTTCATCAATACATCTTTATAAATTAAAGAACTATCAATTTTTCATAGAAGTTGAGTGAAATGTCAACTTTTAATAAAAATGCAAAGCTGGAGAATATAAAGACAAAACTTAGTAAAAACAACAAGTTGCATTAAAAAGAAAACTTCAGCCCACTGTGTTCGTTTTTTACTAAAGTATGTCATACATTTTATCTTTGCAAGAGTTTGACGAGTTTTGCAAGTAAAATTCTGTTTCCTCTACACTTGCTAATAGTCATGAGAATCTGTAGTTTGCACCTTCCCATTAAAAATGTATTGTATTTTTTTGAAATTATTCACCCCGCCTTTTATCCAGATCATGTCTTTGAAAGGAGGAAGTAGATAATAAATGGAATAATTCATGATTTCCCATTAAATATGAAACTTTCTTTTGCAGAGTTTAGAAAATGAAGTTCTACATAATGTACAAAAGTTGATTAGAACTTTTTTAACCTTTTCAAGAAGAAACCTTTCACATTAAACAACTGCATGAGGAGGTTTCTTTGGGAAAAGTAAACCAATCAATTCTTTCCACCTATAGCTTTATCATATATATTCTAATGTTGTTCCTTCCCAACATATATTCCCATATACTACTTACCTAGTTATTAAAATGATGGGAAGAAAAATAGTATACACTGGGCTATAAACATGACAAGTATCTAAAAAAATGTAACTGATGTTTAAATTACAAAGTCATAAATTAAAAATGAAAACAAAACATTATTCATACTCTTTCCAGCAATGTAATGGAAAATAGAGGAAAGGTAAATAATAAAACCTGCATTTAAATTTCTATTATTATTATGACATTTCTTCTAGTGTGGTAATGATATTTCATCATGAGAAGAAAATATATACCTTTATAAAATTTATCTTTACAAATGAGCCATTGGTATTCTGTTAACTACACTATTTTGTCTTTTTTTAATAAAATAAAAAAATATTAAACCAAATGATCGTTAGGCTCATGACTGCTCTATCATTCTATATTTCTTTAATAAGAAATCTGTAGTAAATATAACTGAGGAGAAATGTCAAGTTCTATTTCAGGGCACAGATGACTTCAATTCTTTGTGTTTTTAAGTTTCTATTGTGGAATAGTTTGTTTTTCACTAAACATATTTTAATTTTCCACATTTCAAAAAAATAAAGAATGTATTTTGCCCTTCCAAGATTGAATACTTAAAAGATAACTACCATAATGTAAGCCATATGAAGAACCTTTCATACTGTATGCTCTTTAATTACCATCACAAAGGAGGTTTATAATGTACACATGAACACTGAAGCCAGGATTTCTCACAGGCTTTATGTACACAATGATCAAACGTCCAAAACACACATTTAGTTTTACATTTAGGAAAAACTAAATTAAAAACAAAAGCAAATTGAATAATTTGATGCTCTGGTCAGACCATATCTGCATATAAATATCTTATTTTCCTGAATGTTGTATTAATTTTATGGCAAATATCTCAAACATTTAGAAAATTCTTACTTGTAGTAACTAAGAGCATAGGGTACATCACATCAAATATGTGCATCAATAAGAATATTATAAGAACAAAAAGAAGTATATGTCAAGAGTAAAATAAAAGAGCTTTGAATTCAAACTTAAAAAAAATACAAAATATACATATAGTAGGGATTATAACTTCCTTGAAAGAGAGAACATATCATTTGTTTCTTTTGTATTTTCATATAATAATGTAAATGCTAACAAAGTGAAAGCTTGTATAACATTATTAATATCAAACAAAATAGAATTCAGGTATAAAAAATTAAAGGGGCATATGAATAACAGAGATTCACAGATTGATTTACTGTGAAATAGCGCAATTAGGAAACAATACACCTAATAACATAGCTTCAAAATTAACAGAATAAGGAGAAATTTATCTTAATGCTTTTTTTTTTCAGAAAATTACAAATAAAGTTGAGGAAAAAAAGGATTTGAATAACAATTTTCTAGCTTGATTGAAATAACAGGGTCAATCTATTAGTTTCTGATAGTATTTTCTGTATGGAACTGTCTACCAAGTAAATAGAGAATATTATTTATTTTTCAAACATACAAAGAATATTTATAAAAATTGGCCATGTACTGGCCATACTAGAAATTTTATAAACTGATATCATGTATGGCATATTTACTGAGCACAGGTAAAGATTCATCTCCAATCCTACATCCCTCCTCCCCCCCCCCAACAAAAACACACAAAAAAATTCATCTGCAAATTTACAAATGTATTTCTAATGTATTCACTGCCTAAAGGGAAAACCACCGTAGAAATGTTCATATATGTAGAATTGAAACAAAATAAAAACACTAAATATCAAATCCTGGGGGAAAAATCATCATGGTGTTCAAAAAGAAATTTATAATTTAAATGTACTTGTTAAAATACAAAAGCACAGAAACAAGTGAAGAAGCTAGCTTTCAACTCAGAGCAAGAAAAAAAATCTTAACAAAATGAACAACATGAAGTCAAATAAAAGACAGAAAGGGAAATACTAAAGGTAAAGGCATAAAATAATATAGAACAAAAAAGCTGACCCATAAAATAAAAGAATGGTTACATGATAAGACAAATAAATCTTGGCAAGTATAATCAAGAAAAATAAATATAGGTAAGTCACCAAAATTGTGCCAGGAATGAAAAAGGTAATATAGCTTCTAATTATAATTATAGTAATGGCTAATTTTTATTGTATGCTTAGAATGGACCAATGTTCTCAATATTTTACATCTTTTTAAACTTTACAATATTTATATGAGATAGGTATTATTATTATTATCATCATCTCCATTTTACGGATGAGGAAACTATGGCACAAAGAGGCTTTATTTTTTTCTTTTTATACAGAAGGGGAGGGTCAGAAGGAGATTCTTTTTATTTTTAATATTTTATTTATTCATTTGAAAGGGTGAGAGACAGAGAGAGCACAAGCAGGGGGGAGAGGCAGAGGGAGAAGGAGAAGCTGACTTCCTGCTGAGCTGGAAGCTGGACATGGGGCTCCATCCCAGGACATGGAGATCATGATCTGAGCCGAAGGCAGACAATTAACAGACTGAGCCACCCAGGCGCCCCAGAGAGAGATTTTTTTGGGGGGGTTCCAAAGGATTAGAAAGAATGTGTTACTGTATTTATTTAGTCCTTTCTTTTTTTTCTGCACTTTTTTAAAATTTTATTACGTTATGTTAATCACCATACATTACATCATTAGTTTTTGATGTGGTGTTCCATGATTCATTGTTTGCATATAACACCCAGTGCTCAATTTAGTACATGCCCTCCTTAATACCCATCACCAGGCTAACCCATCCCCCCACACCCCTCCCCTCTAGAACCTTCAGTTTGTTTCTCAGAGTCCATATTCTCTCATGGTTCATCTCCCCCTCCGATATCCCCCCCTTCATTTTTCCCTTCCTGCTATCTTCTTCTTCTTTTTTTTTAAACATATAATAAACAAAATCACAAGGTATACAAAGAAACAGGAAAATATCCCATTCAGGGGGACTAAAATATAAACCAACTGAAACTGTCCCTAAGAAAGACCAGATGATACAGAAAAAGTATTTGACAAAGTTCAATACCATCATGATAAAAACACCTAACAAATAAAAATAGAAGGAAACTACCTCAACATAATAAAAGCCATATATGAAAAACCCACAGCAAACACAATACTCAATTATCAAAGACTGAAAACTACCCTCTTAGATCAGGAATAAGGCAAAGATACCCAATTTTATCACATCTATTCAACATAGTACTGGAAGTCCTAGCCAGAGCAATTAGACAAGAAAAAGAAGTAAAAGGCATCCAAATTGGAAGGAAAGAAGTAAAATGATCTGTTTCTAGTGTTGCAGAAACCCTATTTAGAAAAACCTGAAATTCCACAAAAAAAGCTGCTAGAACTAATAAATTTAGCAAATTAGCAGAATACAAGGTCAACACACAAAATTCAGTAGATACCCATACACTAACAATAAATAATCTGAAAGGGAAATTAAGAAAACAACTTCACTTACAATAGCAACAATATACAAAATAAAATACTTAGGCATTAACTAAGGAGATGAAAGATTTGTACAATGAAAACTGTAAAATATTGTTGAAAAAAGTTAAAGAAGACATATCTAAATGGAAAGACAGACATATAAACCAATGGAATAGAGTCAGAAACAAATCTTCACATGCATGGCCAGATGATTTTTGATAAGGATGCCAAGACTATTCAATGAAGAAAGGACACTTTTCAACAATTGATGGTCAGAAAACAAGATATTCACGTGCAAAAGAATGAGATTAAACCCTTACCTAACACTGTATACATAAATTAAAATGGATCAAAGACCTAAACATAAGAGCTAAATCTATAAAACGTTTAGAAGAAAACTTAGGGCAAAAGTCTTACAACATCGGCTTTGGCAATTATTTCTTGGATGTGACACAAAAGGTACAGGCAATAAAAGACAAAAGAGACAAACAGGACTTCATGAAAATTAAAAAGCTTTGTTATCAAAAGACACTATAAATAGTGAAAAGGCAACCTATGAAATAGAAGAAAATAATTGCAAGTCATATATCTGATAAGGGATTAATATCCACAATATATAGACAACTCCTGAAAGTTCATAATGAAAAACAACTCAATTCAAAAATGGTCAAAAGACTCAAAGACATTTCTCCAAAGAAGATATCCAAATGACCAATAAGCACATGCAAAGATCTCAACATCACTGATCATTAAGGAAATGGAAGTCAAAACCACAATGAGATACCACCTCATACTTAGTATGATGGCTACTATGATAAAAGCAGAAAAAAATAAATGTTGGTGAATATGTGACAAAATTGGAACCCCTGTATGTTGTCAGTGGGAATGTAAAATGGTACAGCCACTCTTGTGGCAGAATGGTGGTTCCTAAAAAAATTTAAAATAAAATTACAAATTATTTGGAAACTCCACTTTTGGGTTTATAATCAAAAGAATTGCAAACAGGGTCTCGAAGAGATATCTGTACACCTATGTTCATAGCAGCATTTTATAGCTAAAACATGGGAGCAACCCAAGTGTCCAACAATGGATGAAATGGTAAGTGAAATATGGCCTATACATACAATGGATTATTATTCAGCCTTAAAAAGGAAGGAAATTCTTATGGATAAACCTTGAGGAAATTGTGCAAAGTGAAATAAGCCAGTCACAAAAAGATAACTGCTGAATGATTTTACTTACATGAAGTATTTATACGAGGGGTCAAAATAATAGAGACAGAAAATAGCACAGTGGTTCCAAGGAGCTGAGGGGTGAGGTATTGTTTATTGGCTGTAGAGCTTCAGTTTTGCAAGATGAAAAGAATTCTGGGGATAGATGGTGGTGATGGTTGCACAACAGTATGAATGTATTTAATGCCATGAACTGTACACTTAAAAACAGTTAAAATGGGGGATGCCTGGGTGGCTCATCCCACTGACAGTTCTGACTGATTCAACCCCTGTGGTACCTGGGTGTTTATCTCCTTTTATCACTCTGTTTCTTGTTCCTGAAAGAGCAATTTCCCAGATGATTTCCAAATAGAGAAGGGCCATTGTGCACTTTCAGGTTTATAAGCTATTATTGGAAGAGCCACGGTCTCTGGCTATATTCCTTATTTTAATTTTATTTTTTTTTAAAGATTTTATTTATTTGACAGAGAGAGACAGCGAGAGAGGAAACACAAGCAAGGGGAGTGGGAGAGGGAGAAGCAGGGTACCCGCTGAGCAGAGAGCCCAATATGGGGCTCGATGCCAGGACCCTGGGATCATGACCTGAGCCGAAGGCAGATGCTTAACCGACTGAACCACCCAGGCACCACTATATTCCTTATTTTAAAGCAATCTTATCATAATAATGGTAAGTTTAAGTGATTTGTAGAAATGTTTTAAGTGTTTGGAATAGCTTAGCAGACTATACAAATTGTGTTGCTTGGTACAGCATAAGTTAGTTTATGAAAAATTTACTGTAAGCTGAAATTTAAAAAAAATTTCTCTTCTTTGTTGGCATTACTAAGTTTGAAATGTATCTTATTAAAAACTCTGAACATGATGAAAATGATACGTAGTAAAAAGCAAAATATGTGACTGTACATATTTATAGAAAAGTGATAAATTAATATTAATACCTAAATCAACACATAAAGTTAATGTGAAATATTTAGGTTATTTATATTCATTAATAAATGCTTTAAAAGCAAAAAAAATCAATGACAGTTAAACAGCTAAAGCGAGGGTTGTCTATATGTGCTTCATACAGAGAATCTCATTTAACTTTCATAAGAATTTCCTGTTATTATTGTGCTTTTGAAATAGTTATGGAAATCAGATATTAGAGAAATCAGGTAACCTGAATAAGACTACACAGGTATTAAGCAGCAAAACCAAATTTCCAACTGAGGAAGAAATTGTCTCCCATAACAGCCAGAGCGGCAATGTCATGATTCCTATGCTTTTGCCTTACACAGAATTTTTTTTAAGTCCAATAGAGCTGCTAAGTTTAAACACCATATATGAAAATAATATTTTAAAGCAAGCTTTTAAAGGACATAAAGACGTAAGTAACCAAGAAATTGGCATTTCTGTGTTCTGTTGACATTTGAAATCTTTCCTCCTTTTTTATTTATTTAGACTTAGTTTTGATGAAAACCTGAGATCCTTTTTGCTAGGAAAGAATTTTTTTTAAAGTTCCTTCCAACTACATTTTTTAAATTCCAAAATTTTAAACCATATTCATATCAATATTCTTTTTTTAAAAAAATTATGGTCAAAAAAAAGTCTTTTCTTTCCTAGTTTCACATCCTAGAGATCTGCTGTGGAAGACAACACTAGAATTTAAATAAGTAAGTAAATAAATGAAAATAAATAAAAAGGAAAGGTACCCCTCCTCTCTTCCTATCACTATTCTTTGCTATTGCTTAATTTTTTTGTATTCGTGAGAAGGTAAGGAATAATCACCTCTCCGTTTCAGAACATCAAAATCCTGTCTCTCTTCCTCAAGTCAGGAAGACCTTGAAACGCAGTCTGCTACCCAGAAGGAAAGAGGGGCAGCTTCCTTTCCCTCTCTTCCCTGCCTGTTTCTCTTAGTCAGGCAAGCATTTATTCGGCAATTGTCCATTTCAGAAAGTTAATCTGCAACCCTCCATATAGAATTTCACTTATTACTTTACAAGAGAGCAAAATGTGTTGAAGAGAAAACAAAATGATTTCACAAAATTATTTAAAAGTAAACAAGATCAATGAAGCAGAAGAACAGCACACCAGAAGGAACCTAAATTCCCATAGGGTTATTGTGAAATATATCCTGAATAAACGTCTTCACCCCCTTATATATACTCTGATTACCTGGCCACTGTACAGATCCAGGTGCTAAATTTGCTTGTAACAAGAGTATCTGTGGTTCCTAAAAGCACCTCTGGAAGACAATTTTGAAATAAACTCAAGATGAAAACTTACATTGGCAAAATGTTTTAACTGCCTAAGTATAAATCAGTTCAAAATAAGGAAGGGGAGAAAGGCTTTAAAAGACATGAAAATAAATGGCTCTTTGTTTCTTTACAACCCAAACTTGTTGAATATGGTAACTGACAGTTCTAATTGCCACTGTGCTGACAAAGTGATGCTTCGCACCCTTCAGCTGATGATGCCGAAAGGTGCTCTGCAAGAAAGCAGTATCTTAAGATGCACACAGTTTTGAACTAAATCTACTCTTCCACATAATAGAACGTGATATCTGAAGCAGAAAATAATACCGAGCAGATTAGCATTCTCTGTCCCTTGATGATTTTGTTTATTTGTATCCTCATATACATAGCTGAAGCTATAAAAACTGCCCCTCAGAAATTTTTATTTGAATCTACAAATGATACTTTCATTACTTAGCTACTCAAAGCAATTACAATATGATAATAAGAGATACTTTCAATCCTTTTAAAAAACACTATATTCTGACAATATAAGACAATAAAAAACAAAGTACAAAACCACAGCAAGATCTTCTTTAGTTGTCAAAAGTCAGTCAAATACTATCGATGACCTATTTGAAGATTTATCTAAGAAAGTCAAATTGTCAGTGTCAATTATATTTTATGTGAGTACAAAATGTGGGGGGAAATGTACCTAGTAGGCACTCAAATAACCCAGTCACTTAAAAAGTAATGAAGAAAACTGAAATTCTTTTGTAAATGTAGGTAATAAAAAACCCAGAAGCCCTTTGCTTTTGAACTACTTTACCCATTCCAAAGTAAAATGATCCCCCATCAATGGATTTGGCCATTCTGGGAACAACTACTCTAGCTTGTCCTGCTCAATTACTCGTTTAAATTTTATACCCCTACTTGTGTACATAAAACACCTTAAGCTGCTTTGATTCAATATTCAAACCAGTCACCTACAACACGGACCTGAAAATACTGTAACCAAAGAATAGTCACAGCAAGAAACCTATTTCATGGTGTCAATCTGACGTTTACGCATTCATTCATTTAACTTGCAGGTGTTGATCTCTGACCACGTGCCAGGGCACACAGGGACATGCTTCTGTTCCTGTGCAGATCCATTCTGCTGGGGATGAAGACAGTCGACTTACAGATGCCCAGTGCAAGAGGGGGGACAAGTTATAGCAGAAATAGAGCCAGATGATTTGGCTGAGAGTAAGCAGAGGTGGGGTGAGGGCTACTGGATTATGAGGTCAGGGAATGGCAGACTGAAGAGGTCACATTCAAGGTGACTGACACCTGCAGGACAAGAAAGTGTCAGCAATAAGGCCACAATGAGAGGAGTGAGTGGTGGGGAAAATGCGAGATAAAGTCAGAGAGGTCAGGAAAGTCCAAATCATGCACAGTAAAGTCCAAACCATGATAAGCCTTGGAGTTTATCATAACAACAATGTGGAAAGCTCTCAGAGGGTTTTAAGCAGGTGAGTGTCATGATCTAATTTTTTTCAAAAGATGACTCTGGAGGCTGAATTTTGGCAGAATTAGAGGGGATATGAGAAGAGCAGTTGGGAAACTCAAGTGATTTTGGCAAGGGATGACGGTGGCTATGCAATGAAGAGAAGTAGATGAACACAGGATATATTTAGGAGTTATATCTGATAGGACATAGTGATGGATTAGATGGGGGAGGATGGTGAAGTCAGGGTGCAACTCAAGGCTGCCTTGGTGCCATTTACTGAGCTGAGGAAAGACTGTGGGGAATTATTTGGTAGGCGAGGTGAGGGAAAATAGGGGTAAATCAAGAGTCCAGTTTGTGGCCAGATTAATTTTAGAATGTCTATTAAGTACCCAAGTAGGTATGTAAAGGAGGCAGTTGGATATAAAAATTGGGAGCTCAATGGACAGCTCAGGGCTGGATTTATAAATGTGACAGTCATCAGGGTATTGCAGTACTTAAGACTGGATCCACGGAGAGTGCTGCTGGAATAGAGGCCCTAAGACTCAGTCCTAGGACAACTCACCATTGAGAGTTTGAAAAGAGAACTTTTCGAAGGAGAGTCTGAAAGGAGACTAAGGTGGCAGAGTCAGAGTCTGGAAGAAAACCACAGGACATGGCATCCTGGAAGCCACAAGTACAGAGTGACCAATGAGAGAGTGCTCAACTCTATCAAATGTTGTGAAGACATCAAGTAAGATGAGGACAGAAACGTGATCACTATATGTGGTAAAAATGGAGGACGTTGGTCACTCTAAACAGAGAGATTTCTGTGACTTCTGGGGCCCGACACCTATTTAGAGTCCATTGATGCAAGAATGGGTGCAAATACTGAGACAGTGCTTCTGTTGCTATGAAGGGTAGAGGAAAATGGGAGAGAACCTGGGGGGGGGGGCAGTGTGTGGGGCAGATAAGAAGTCAAGGGAAATACTAAAGGAGATATGAATGCTAGTGAGATTGGTCCAGTGGAGAGGGAAAAGGATGATGTAGAAGAAGAGTATGTTTAAATGCAGGAGAAAGTCTTGGAACAAGTAAGAGGGGATGGTACCCAGAGCACAAACATCATCCTTAGATTAGAATAGGAACTCTTCACCAATTATGATAGAAGGAAAGTCACAGATTGTGAGTTTACATATAAGTAAATTGGTGTATTTTGGGTTAGATGATGAGGGGTTTGGGGACTAGACAGAGAGCACATACATATTATGGGATAGCAAAGCTAGTGGGTATCAATTATATAATGAATATATATATAACCATCTTACCATCTTAAGAATAAAGCAGTATATAGAGAGACTTAAAGATATATCTTAGATATTGATTCTGTCTGGTTGAAAATTTGATTCATCAATTTATCCCGCTTTTATACTGAGGATCTGTGAAGTACTAGTTTGGTAACTTTATAATGCCACCAAACAGAAAGCCAAACTCAAAATCTGTCTTCCATGGCAGGTTTCATCCTACCACCTTAGTTTTCTCTGATTTCCTCTAGACTCCGAGGCTACACTTCACAATACAATCAGCACTCATTCATTCCATATTTGTTTCCTGTTCGTAAATCTTATTGTCTCAAATTGAGACAAGGATGGGGTCAAATATTACGATAAGATATCACTGTCTCTCCCACTGTGAAAAACCTAGTATTACATATAAAGTAGGCACTTAAATGCTTGCTGACCAATTTATCTTTTTAGAGTTGACTAATAAAAAGTTTTACATAGCAATTCCTTGGTTAACAGAATATGCATAATTCCTCATGGCACCTGCTAAGTACTGCCAAGAGTGCTGAAATTATTCATCAGTTTCTCCTTTACATGCTATTCAATTAGTTTGTCTGTGGCAAAGTCTAGAATATATATCAATCAAAAGCAGAAGAGTGAGCTAAGTACAAGCTATCTTCCTATTAAGGTTTGCATCCACTATCCTAGCTTTGGTCTAAAAAAGTACTCAGCTGCAGGAAACTTTAAGGAGAATGCAATTGTAAGGCTGGAGAATTACCTGGTGCTACTTGTTTTCTGTAGCATATTATGGATTTAAAATCAGTTTGGTAATATCCTTAAAGAAAAAAATATTAAGAGAACACTCATCAGCAAAACCTATTTTGCATTGCTTTAGATCAAAGTTTTCTTCAATGCAAACTGAAAATTTAGCAGATTTTAAGTGCTGTATATGAATTTCTAGCTTGTTAAAATATGTGAAGCCTAAGTTTAATTCCAAATTTAATTCCTAATTGTTAAGCCAATTACAGATATTTGGATATTATTATATTTAAATCAGAATGAAAATATCACTTATATATTTTTTAAGTAATTGTATTATCAAACAATATTAACCTTTAACTTTATCCAACAGGTTACCATGGAAAGTTAATAAATTAACAATCAGAACAGCATTTAACCAAAGCTCCCAGATACTACACATGGCAGTCAATAGTGTTCCAAGGAATACAGTGATTACAGGTATTGTAAAATTTTGTCACTCTATAAAATAAAGTAGGTACTGACAGAATGAACTATTCCATTTTTCCATGTTATATGCAAATTGACAAAGATAATATCTAATAAAATGAAACATATCAAGAGACTTGGAATTTTAGACTCTATGAAAAACCATACCAAAAATATTAAGAAAACTCTTTCAGTGGACTCCCATAGCACTAGACAATACTAATTGAGAGGATGTTTTAAAAACACTTATTGCATAAAATAGTTTAATTGAATCATTTAATGAGTTCCATAAGATGCATCTGTATTTATAATATTTCTGTTTTTCAATGCCTGCATCTAAAGATCTGATGATAACATGGTCACCAACTCTATAGCTAAGAAATATTAAATCTGTTTAGCTATTATTTTAGGCTTTTATTCATTTCTCACTAACCTACACAGATTTTTATAGTTTTTACTTAAACCACAAATTAGTTTCTAACTGATAAAATGGCAAAGTTTATATTGTTCATTGATAAAATAAATCCAGACAATTTAGAATTATTTAAAAAAGCAACCGATAAACTATGATCCAGTCATTCTTTTTTGTGGGTTTTGGAGGGGGGAGGAACATACTTTAGTACAGAATTTTTGTTTTAAATCATGAGGAAAAAAAGATAGGATCTTTCTCTAAAAACTTTTTTCTCCCCCATGGAGGCAATACACCTTAAAATGGAAGTCAATAAGCAATTAATGGCACAGACTTAACTAAAGTATTGCAAATGTGATGGTATAATATCTTGGTAAATATGAGAATTTTGAAAGCCATAAAGTTAAAGACTTTGATATGTGTAAGTTCAATAGACATGACTTATCACTATTTAATATGAGCTTTAATTTTTAAATGCCATGTTCCAATGAAAAAGTGTACTGCACAGGAAAATTGAAATTTCAATAAAGAATCCAGACAAAAGAAACAAACTTTATATTAAAGTACCTTTAAGAGGTTATACTTACGCAGCAACCTCCTCTTTTGACAATCCTTTGAAATTCACCTCCAGGTAATGATCTATGTCATCTTTTTCTTTGATCAACTGAGACCTAAATGAAATGGAAAGAAATAATAAAGCACTGCTTTATCAAGTTGAAAAGCTCCCAAACATATAAAATGCCACCAGGAGAAGAGAAATATTTAAGGTATAATACCATATATAATAAATGTTCTACAATAGCTACAGAGATAGGTTGTTGATTAGTAATTTCCAAATTTTCATTTTCTTGAATGTTAAGAGATAAGGAAGAATCTTAAACTCAGTGTGCAAACAAATAAAACACCAACATATTAAAATAATCAGCATTCTTAAGAAAAATGGAGTTTTCTCCTCAAAGCTTATAAGCTCTTCCATTTTGCTCATGTTGCTTCACATTATAACTTTGCAATACAGAAGTCATATTCTGTTTGGCCCAGGATTTTGAACTAAGAACACCTGCTTGATACAAACATACAAAATATATTTGTTCCAAACATTACCAAATTTTGCTCTGAAATGTTGTTTGAGTGGGTTTTTTAGTCACACACAAAATTCAAGTTATTATTAAAAAAGTGATTTTAAAAAGACTTTACTGAGAAATCTATTACACTGGTAGTGTATTTATTCTCCACCCTCCCTTGCACCTTTAAAAAATAAGCATACCACTAACATCTCCTAACAATGGGAGTATGGGACTAAACAAGCATCTGTTTTTATTCAGAAACTAATGGAAAATCTTGATATAAAACTTTGTCCTAAATGGTTATGAAAAAAGTGGGTTTTTTTCCCAAAAAATTAATATAAGGAATAGTGTTCTTTAAAATCCATATTATTTTAGGGATGTGAGACTGGGCTGCATTTTTGCTGGTGTTGAAAAGAAAATGGAATCTCAAGCATTATAAAAGGCAGAAAGAACAAGTTTTTCAGACTTTATAAATACTCCACATTATTCAAAAGTAAAATTGAAAATAAGAATATTTGTATATCCTGAATTATGCATGTATTAAAAAAATCTGTTTTTCAAATTTTTTGAGAAGAAACTTTTATGCTGTTATAAGGGAACCTCCATGTTGTTTTAACTGTATGCATTTATTTTGGTCCAGGGACTTTGGTCTTTCCCAGAAATACTAAGAATAAAGTATGATCCTTCTCAAAACAAAATAGTCTCATAACTTTGATCATTATGCCTTGTCTGAAGTGAAAATTTTGTATATAAAGAAAATAAACCTACATATGCAAATTATTTATATCAATAAATAATATATGCATCACTATAACTCAATAAAACCATAAATGGCAATTTCTTTTTTTTTTTTTAAGACTTTATTTATTTATTCATGAGAGACAGAGCGAGAGAGAAAGGCAGAGGGAGAAGCAGGCTCCCAAGGAGCAGGGAGCCCAATGCAGGACTCGATCCCAGGACCCTGAGATCATGACCTGAGCCGAAGGCAGAAGCTTAACCATCTGAGCCACCCAGGCGCCCCTTAAATGGCAATTTCTAAGTAAAACAATCCTCATTAATACTTATGACAAAATACACTGTTCTCTTCTATAGTTTCCGGGCGGCAACTCCAGGACCTCAGCAGCTGTTTAGTGTAGCAGTGGAGTGATGATGAATTTTTAGCCCCAGGATCATTTCAGTACCTAAACCTGGCCTGCCAACTTACCCTAGTAGTGAGACCGTGTCCTCCTTCCTCCAAAACAGAAATTAGCACTCTAGACCTTGTGGATTAGAAGCTGTACACCTTTCATTTCTAAAGCCTCTGCTTTCAATTCTCCACTAATGTTTTTAAAAGGAAATATATCTCCAAAGTTTTATAGGACCATGATATAATTAGAATAGGTAATAAAACAATCAAATGAGTACTAGCTTGCTAAATAAATAAATTCTTTATATCTGAATGAGGTTCATTGATCCTTTGGAAATAGCAAATTTGAATATTCTGAATAAAACAATATACTCTTGTCTTTGAACAATTTTGTTTTCTGAGATGTGCTATTGACATTTCTTACTGCAAGAAATTCATTCTGTAGGAAAAGAAATGAAAACCAGGGTCACGTACCTTGGAATTGTGCCAGGGGAACATGGCAGCTTCTGTCTGGCTAAAGATGTAAGCTTTGGGCGTGTCATGGGCAGCGGGGGCAGGGTGGTCATTCTAGACTACAAAAAAAAAATAGAAACAGTATTTTAAAGAATGAATTTTTCAAAGAATCCTTTAAGACATTATTAGAGATCCACAGTCTGTCATCTGAGCTGAGAATACCTGTGTATAGAGCTATAGCTCTATTATTCAGGAATGATACTTAGTGAGTGGATTCTGCAGGTTGCTTCTCATTACTTTCTTCTACCATCTGCCTTTTGGCCAATTTATTACTTGTCTGCATCTCTACCACCAAATGGATAAGGAAAAAATCTGATAAATGAATTGAAGATTCAGATGATCAGGAGCTTTGGTATGAATTTTGTTAACGGACATGGTTGCAATTAAAGAGTGAACATTATTAGGACAGCTTTGGACTTCAAATGCTCATGCTTTGCTTTCCTGTTACAATCAATAATTGAAAACTGCTCATACTTTGCTATTTTCTAAAAACTTGCTTCCTCACAAATAAAGGCTTTTCCTTAGAAGTGATGGATGCTGAGACTGATTCTCAACAAGCAGACAGCTGCCCCAAGAGACACAGAGAGAGCTACCATAGTGTAACAAATCACTTCAAAATATAGAGGTCCAGAAAAGATTGTTTAAAACAACAATCATTTTATTATCTTTCACACTTTTTGCGGGTCAGGAATTAGGACAGGGTACAAGAGGATGGCTTTTCTCTATACCATGATGACTGAGCCTCTTCTGGGAGACTCAGAAGATTGGGGGTAACTCAATGGTGGGGGGGCCAGGAATCATCTGTAAGTGTCTTATCTCATATATCTGATAGTCGATACTATTAGCTGGGAACTTAACTGGGCTGTTTGCTAGAACATTACATGTGGCTACCCATATGGCTTGGGCTTCCTCACAGCATGGCCACCTCAGCTTTCTCATGTGGCAGCTCAGTGCTCCAAAGGCAAATATGCCAAAGAAAAGCCAGGTGGAAACTATCTCCACTTTCAGAGTCTAGCCCTGGAAGTTACATAGCATCCCTTCTACTGTGATAAAAAATCTGTTCATAGTCAAGGCTAATGAACATCGATTCACCTACTGATGGGAGAGCATCAACTTCACATTGTAGGAAGAGAATATGGGATGGGGGATATTGTTGTGGCCATCTTGAGGAAATGCAATGTGTCACATTGGGGAAGGTAACTGTGCAATAATGAAGGTGGGTCTATAAAATCAAATTATCTAGGGGAATTGGTTAAGCATCTGTCTTCAGCTCGGATCATGGTCCCGGGGTCCTGGGATCGAGCCCCACGTCGGGCTCCCTCCTCTGTGGGAAATCTGCTTCTCCCACTGCCTCTGCTCTTCCCCTCTGTTCCTGCTCTCTCTCTTACTCTCTCAGATAAATAAATAAAATCTTATAAAAAATAAAAATAAAATTATCTAAAATTTACCTTAAATAGGAAGAAGTGTGGACATGTCTGTCACATTCTGCAAGGGCTTTCAGATACAAAAGAAAGAACACTTCTACTGTTAGAGAGGCATCAAAAAGGCCAGAGCCTCTTGATTCCACCACCATGTCCACCAGGTTTGACCTCTACCCTTAGCCTCACCAAGCAACTGAAAGGTTTATTTTCGGTTTTAAATCACTTACTTCCAATGTTTACTACCTGTGTGACTCAGGGCAAAGCACTATCAACCTGGGCCTTGAATATATTTAACAGATATTTATTGAAATACTACTTGGTGCCAGGTCCTGGTCTAGGTGCTGAAGATACAGCAGTGAACAAAAAGATGACAATCTCTGATCTCAGAAAATTTACATTACAGGGTTGGATGTGGGGGAAAGACAGATAACACACAAATATGCAAAATATATACAATGTCAGATGATGATAAGATCTACAGTAAAAAATAAAATTACCCAAATGCTCACCAGTAGTGAAGGCATAAATAAGAGCAGAATGAGATAAAGTCAAAGAAGTTAAAGAAAAATTTGGGAGTATTCCAGTGGTGTAGGGTCTTGAAGATAACGGTAAAAACTGATTTTTACTCTGATAAAGCTAAGAATCCACTGGAGGATTTTGAGCATGGGAGTGACATGACCTAACTTGTGCCTTGACAAGTTCACCCTGGTTTCTCTTTTGAGCTTAGACTGTAGGGGAAGGAGGGCAGACAGCAGAGAGGCCAGCTGGGAGGTTGTTACGAAATCTGAGTGAAAGAGGATGGTTGCTTAGATAGAGGTGGAGGTGGACAGGTGTGGTCAGGCCTGAGGTTGAGCCAGCTATGGACAGCCAAGGTACCATATTCCTCTACCAGGCCATGAGGGAGGGGTGTGGAAGAACAATAAGACTCAGGGGAAAACCTTTTGAAATCCAGCATAGAAACAGGCCATCTTGTGTTTCCAAATAAAAGATTATTATGAAAATAATTTTTTACATAATTAAAGAGAAAATGCTAATGCAGATCAGTGTCATGTTTTACACACCATGGAATCCTAATATTACCCAGATTATCAGGGCATGATATGATCCATGAAACAATGTCCACTTATTCTTATATAGTTATAGCTTTAAAGCACACTGTCTGAACAGCAAATGTTAGTCCTCTCCTACTTTGTAACTTCATAATATAGTGACTTCATTTGTAACTAAAAAAAAAAAATCTGTTTTTCTAATCAGATGTCATATTAACTAGTTGAGTTACCTGGAAACCAGAACTTACTAAATGACAACTTTATGCAGAACACATGGTAAGAAGTTACAGAAACGTAAAGATAGATCTCACATACAGGCTTGAAAGGATACCAAAGGCTCTCCCAAACCCACCTCCCATGAGCCTATTTCAGAGAAGCTATGAAGAGTCTATATTCCAGAGTCCTCTGATGTTACAGAGTAAATCTGGGCCATCTCAGTTCTTAACCTCATCTGTCTATCCCTACTGGATTTCTAAACGGATGAAAGAAAACAATGACTATGTTTGCTTCAGTTGGCACATTTCATCCTCTATAAATTAAGACTGTTGGGAGAGCCCCACTTTGCTTACCAAGGGCATTGTGGCAGAGGTGATCTCTACATAATTACAAGGGCCCTTGAAAGGTTTACCAAAGAGCTTCAAAATGAGGACACAGTACTTGTAATTTCTCTAAGTACTAGAAGGACAGGGTACAAGAGGATGGCTTTTCTCTATACCATGATGACTGTAGACAGAAAGAGGGACCAAACCCCAGAGCTCGATCCAGCCAAAAAGGTGTGTAAAAGCACCCCCACAAGTTGGGCTACCGGTATGTGATGTAAAATGTATGCTTTTTGATGTTAACTTGGGTTAGACAATTTTTGCTAGAAAATATAAGCATCTAATGAAATCAAATGCAAATGGAGAGAAACATGTCTTCTTTGTCACACACATGAACTGTGATTTTTTTTCAATATCTGAGTCGTTTCCTACCATTAAAGTTTCAGCTGCCAGTTCCTTCATTTTGCTCTCCTCTGATCTGAGAACATTAGCAGCAGGAGCACCTTTACTCTTAAATTTAGTTTAATGTAAGTATTGCAAGCCCTGCTGGCAAGCCTCAAGGCACAAACTCCGAATGGGGGGTGGTCAGAACTGAATGATAAAGTGGAAAAAAAGTTATTAACTGAATGTTGGAATAAATAGCTCTCAACCAATCTATGTTGGAAAGTTTAAGCTCAGAGTTAGGGTAGAAGTTGAGCAGGCTCCCTCCCTGCTTTAAACCACACATCCTACCTTGCTTATGCCTGCTGGGAAAAGGGATTTTGTCTTTCACAACTGATACATGGCCACCTAAAGGTATTTTGTTTTTACACAATAGGTAATGTGTGAACTGAATTTTATGGCACATAATATTTGAAATGCATCAAATATTTAAAGGGATCTTGCAACAAATTATTATTTTTAATCTAAGTAATCACCATCTCTTATTTATGCTGAATTTTCTTTAAGTAGGAAGTTGGTGCATTCTAGCATACAGAAGCAGCCAAGAGGAAAATAGGTGAGAAAAAAGGCAAGCATGCTTAGGGTCCTGTCATTTTAGGCTTCAATTATACCTGTAAAGAAAGCCTTTTGCTCTTTGTTAATATGAGTTGTATCACTTCCCTGGTGTCGGCCAGGCAGTGTTCCCAGCTCCTAGGTGAACTCCAACATGGGAAATGGGATTAATGCTTTGGGGTGACTGTCCTAGGCCTGAAGCAGAAATGGAACACATCCTCAACAATGGCGCTGCATCAGGGTTCTCCTGGCTCAAGACCATAGAGGAAATCACACAAGATGGGTGCTACTGAAGGAGAAGGGTTCAGAGCCAGGTGAGTGGAGATAGAAAATGAGAGGCACCTCTCTGGCTGGTACCAAAACCAGCTTAGCTCTGGGAGCTGAGTGGGGAGCAGTCTGTGAGGACCCAGACGCAGCTCCCCCAGTACCAGCAAGTGGGCGGAGCTACATGTGGCACGAAGAATGCGGAGCGGGAGATCAAAAGGCTGCCTGAAGCCCTTCCACTGTTGGTATTCAGAAGAGATTTGGTGGATTCTTTGATCTGCTGGTTGGCTCTTGTATCACGGTTTGGCCCCCACATGCAAAGACAAATGAGAATGGAGAAATACAGGATGAAAGGTTTAAGAGTGCTGGGTCAGGCTGAATGTGTCCCATGGTGAGAGTTTAAACTTCTGGCCCCCAAGTAAAATTCTTCAGAGTAATCCTCCCGCCCACTATCCTCAGAGATGCCCTCATCAGGAAACACAGAGGAAGCGGTAGGCCTAGCACTGTGTAGACAGAGGCTACTAGGGGAGTGACTATGTCCGAGGCTGACTACTATCTCTAGAATTCAATCACTGTGGGATGTGAGAAAGCCAATAAACCACAGGAACAAATTTTTTATTTGCATCGAGAGAGCTCAAAATAAATGATTTTACTATCACCAACAAAATCATTTATAAGAATTAGAACTGTTCACATTATCACCATAAGCTCTTTTACTATGGTAGATTAAAGAAAACTACAGAAGAAATATCCATTATGGTCCTGAAAAGAGTAAAAAAAAAAAATCACATAAAAAAGTTTAAAGAGTTGCTAAACGTTTATTCCTTGAATCATAATTTTTGGACCATTTGAGCACACAGTGGTAGGTTAATTAGATAGGTTGTTAAATAAAATAAATAGAAATCATACATTTTCTACTAACTGACATTTATTGATGGTTAAATCAAAATATAAAGCAGGAAAAGTGTTGAAGGCAGGCCCTGGTTCATTTGACTTACTTTTGGAGATTACTGCTGAAGGTCTCTCCAAGGCTTATGGACTTCAGCCTGAAGATCCTAACAATAATAGTAGCAAAGGAGAGAAGAAAAAAGTTAAAAATTAGTTAGTAGAATAACTCCTCTTCCTGTCCCAAATTGTGAAATAAGATTCCTTCATACAAATAATACCAAGTACCTAGTATGTGTTTAAATGTACTTTTTTTCAAAGTCCAAACTGTAATCCCTACAGGAGAAACTAATCACTAATTCAGTGAAATGCCAGTACACCCGAATTATGCATATGTATTGTTATATTCCAATACGAATGTGACCTTAGGGATAACAATCTGATCTCTCCAACTTATGAGACATGAAGTTCTCTTTACCCAAACCAAGGGCATCGCAGTTACCTTTCTGCTCCTACCTAACTCTAGACAGGGCTAATAATTTATCCCTCCGCCTGTTTATTTTCCCACCGCCCTCAGAGGGTCAGGTGACCTGGGAGGCAGGAAAAGCGCCTTTCCCGGCTCCCACTTCTATTCATCTCTTGAGGTAAACGGCGAGGGCCTCTGCTCACGAAGCTTGGGACCGAGTCCACAGACTGACGGAGGCAGATCAGCCGGGGTCGGACGGGACTGCGGGGAAGAACGGCCCGCCTCTCCCAGAAACTGTGAAAGTCCTGCCCCGAGCTTCGCCCCTGCCGTCACGAACCTCGGTGGACTGGCCCGTGGAACAATTCTGGTTTTCCGTTCCGCCGAAGTGTGTCCCCCACCAGTGGCAAAGGGCCGGGCGCCGGTGCTGCCCCCTCCTCCCGGGGTGGTTCGGGGACCTGGCGCCGAGAGAGGGGACGCGGGAGCGTCGTCCGGGTTACTGAGGGGGCGGGGCAGGCCCGGAGGGGCGGGGCTAGGCTAAACCGGGGCTCGCGATTGGGACAGCTCTAGATTCCTCGGGCACGGGGGCGGAGCCTAGCGGGAGCGGAGCCTACTGAGGGCTGAGTGCGGCTCCAGACCTAGAAAGCTTTTCAAACAGGGCAGCTTTCAAAAGTTAGACCGCTTTCAGAAATTAGTTCAACTGAGGGCGCCTGGGTGGCTCAGTCGTTAAGCGTCTGCCTTCAGCTCAGGTCATGATCCCAGGGTCCTGGGATCGAGTCCCCACATCGGGCTCCCTGCCCCGCGGGAAGCCTGCTTCTCCCTCTCACACTCCCCCTGCTTGTGTTCCTGCTCTCGCTGTCTCTCTCTCTGTCAAATAAATAAATAAAATCTTTAAAAAAAAAAAAAAAAGAAATTAGTTCAACTGACCCAAGGGTCTCCAGTTTGCCAACCTGAATCATTTCCTTCATGGCACCGCAGTCTTAATATTTTGCTCCATTTCCCTGTTGTCCACGGGGCTGATGGAAAAGTGCTCAGCTTGGTTTTGTGACCCCAGTGGCTTGATGCCCCTTTATGCAGCTAGAAAAGTCATTCTTTTCCTTCGTCCTCAGCCTCTGTTGCAGTCAGACCCATCTTTTCCCTGCCCTCCATAAATACCTTTCCCAATCCTGTCTCCAGCAGGATAACCCAATTTTGAGTTGTGGGGAGCTAAAAGCTCAAGATCTTTTTCATAGAATCTTCTTGCATCCTGTCTTACTATTACTTTTAAAATTCTTACCTGAAACTCAGTTTTTATATTTACATTGACTAAATGTCAGCCTATTAAAATCTCAACCCATCATTCCATCCCATCTTTCACATGGAAATGCAAAGAAGTGAGCTTTCTGGCCTATTCTCTCATATGTATAAAGGGCAAGAGAGTGAGGATTGTTGTTTATTACTTCTCAAATACAGATGTGCTGGAAAGTGAGGCTTCAGTGCCTAGTGTCACACACTGTAGGAAAGCGAGCCATCAATATTGCTCACACCAGTCGTTCTATTAGCCACAAATTGATTCTATTTGGAGTACAAACATAACCATAACCACACTTTTCATTCCAGCATCTAATTTGCTGCACCAACATATGAAATTATTTCCACCAAGTAAGTTTACATCATACAGGCAACTGACAACCATGACTACCCGTAACTGGGCTCCACATGATCCTCCACAGCAGTAAGTCCTGTTCTAGCCTCATGAATTCAGCTCCCAGTTTTCAAACATCACCTTAACACAGCTCCACTGTGACTTGTGTGAGTTTTGTTCCAGCCCTTGCTGCCTTGTGTGTTTAGAGGTTTGTGAATTCCATGCACCTTCTTTCTTACATGAGGCTCTCCCTAGTTTGGCTTTCTAGGTGGCTTCTTCTTCCCTCTTTGCATTTATTCCTCTGCTTGCTGCTTTTTCACTGGCAGTTCCTTGACTAATTCTTTCTCCTTTGCTTAGTATAGTATTTCTAGAGCTAGGGAATTCAGTTAGAGAAATTTGTTTGCAAGTGACAGAAAACCTCAAATTGGCTTAAGCGAAAAAGGTACCTGATTATTTCCTACAACCAGAGGATGCCAGCTTCAGCTGCCACTTTATCTATACATTCAGGGCCTTCTGAAAACTTTCAGGACTCTAGAGCACCCCACCTTTCAGCACACAGAATTAATCTCTCCCTCTCTCTACAGCTTCCTCTGAGACCAATTTTATGATATGCCTATCACTTTGCATGGATCTTGGTTTATAGGAGTTAATCTCTCCTGAAAGACTGTGAGCTTTTGAAAACAGAGACTGTTTTATTTTTCTCTGAATTCCCTGGAATAGTACAGGGATTAGTATATAGCATATGTTCAAAAATGTTTATCTAATTAACTGAATGAATGTCAGGATGGCTAAAGGCTCCTCAAGCTGATTCTTCCATATGTAATTCTTCTCATTGCTTCCTCTCCCACCTCCACCTAGAATTGGTGAGGTGAGAGAGGATACAGTTATAGCTTGAATGCTAATACTGACCTAATAAGATCCAGAGAGCCCCCTTCTGATCTTTGCTCTGGAGAAAAGGTTTTCAGAATATCTCAGCACACAAAGAAGCAAATGATAATCCTCTAGGGGAAACCAATACATCTTAACTACTTCCCCATAGTTGTTCTCGAAGTGTTTCTGATATCTCAATCATCACTTCAATCATCTCAATTATCACAGTCTTCCACGATGAAAATTACTTTGAATCATTCTTGTTTTACTGAACACATCCCCAAGGAATATCCAAAGAAAGAATATATGAGGTAAAGTTTTTGAGTTCTTTCATGTCTGACAATTTACTTATTTTGCCTGTGGTCATTTGGCAGGGTTGGGCGTTCTAGGATAACAATCATTTCCTCAGTTTAGAAGGTATTGATTTTTTCCCCTAGTATCCAGTGTTAATGGTGAGAAGTCTAATGACAATTTTCATTCTTTTGATGGGATCTTGTGATAAGATCTGTGTCTGCAGTGACAATCCCAGATCTCTGTAACCTAAAAGGACAAAGTTTATCTCCTGATTACAATTGTAACTACCCCCAGTCAGCATTGGGTTTTGCTCCATACTAACTTCAAGAGCAAAACCCGTGCTGAGAGGATTATTACCCCCCAGCCCCCAGCACTGCTGGTTTGTGACAGAGAGAAGAAGAGAGTAAACTGCACAGTAGCTTTTAAAGGCTTCATCCAAAATTATATCGATCATTTCCTCTCCTATGTCATTGGTCACAAGTCACATGGCCATACTCAATTTTAAGGGAATGGGTAACTTTGATCTTACCATGAAAGAAGAACCAGATCTCTGTAAGTGGTCATAATGAATATCCCAGATCTGTTTTTTCTTCAACTTGGGCATTTTTTGGATTTTTTTTTATCCTTTCTGTCCTGACATTTCATGGGGCTCTCTAGTAGAGACTGTCAGCTGAATATTCACATTCTTCCTCTGAGTTAGATAACTGTCTTCTATTTTTAAAACATTATTTCATTTTCTCTTTTCTATGATTCTTGCTTATTAAATGTAGATCTAGATTTGTCCTTTTTATTCCTGTTTTTTTTTTTTTTCACTTTTATTCTCTTTGCTTTTTTGTTCTAAAATCTGGACATTTGGACAGTATTATTTTTTCTGTATTTTATTGATTTTCTTGTGGGTGGGAGAAATCATATTTTTTAGTCTTTGATAGCTCTTATTTTTTTATTTATCCTTTTGTATAAACTCTTTTATGGATGTACTAGGTTTTATGGATGTACAATTATTTCTAAATATATGAATTAGTTTTGTCCTGTTTTCTCTAAATTATTTTTTCCTCCAGAAAATTCTTTTCTTCTGTTAATGTTGATATTTCTCTTTTTGTGGCTATTGTTCTTCATTGCTATATTAGCTAGCATTGTATAATTAGCTGCTAGTAACAGAAAAAATATACAGAGGAAGCAATGAGAATTGGAATGACACTCCACGGTGTAAGATTCTCAGTTCTTTTTGTCTTGTGGCTCCACTGTATATGGATACCATTCCCAAGGTCACTCATTGTCCACAGCGGCCACTTTCTAAGCTTATATCTGTATTTTATCTGAAGGAAGGATGCATAGGGGAATGATGGCATCTTCTTTCCAAAAAAATTGAACACATCCTTTCTTGCTATACATACCACTGGAAAAGACTTTATCACAATCCCACCTTTAGCTTCGAGGGCAGCTGAAAATACGATCTTTATTTTGAGTAGCCATATGATTTGCTAAAAGTCAAGATCCTATAACTATGGAAAATAAGAAAGGGTGGATAATAGGGGACAATCAGCATCAATGCCAAAGACATCAGTTCATAGGTAAGAAAGAAAGACTGGATCTCTTGCGTGAATTTCCTCTATTTTTGTCTAAATGGGACTGTTCTCCAAGTTTCCTCCTTGGGTAAGAATTTTCAAAGCTCTGGACAAGTTGGGCAAGTCTTGTCTCCTAGAGTTTCTTTCAGGGTGACAGAATAGGGAACCAGCTTTTTGGCTGTGCCCTCTATGCCAGAAGTAGCCAGGCCTGAGGGGCCAACCTGTGCACTGGAGCCTAAAACTATCTGTTGAACATTCATTTAATGTCTTTATGAGGGGCGCCTGGGTGACTCAGTGGTTAAGTGTCTGCCTTCAGCTCAGGTCATGATCCCAGTGTTCCTGGGATCGAGCCCGCCTCGGGCTTCCTTCTCAACAGGAGCCTGCTTCTCCGGCTCCCACTCCCCCGCTTGTGTGCTCTCTCGCTGTGTCTCTCTCTCTCTGTCAAATAAATAAATAAAATCTTTAAAGGAAAATAAAGTCTTTATGAAAGAGTTATGGTTTAAAGTATTCCTTCCTGCTCCCTGCTCCCTTTCTAGGGGTGAGGGTGTTAAATAGGGGGTTGAGTGGTTAAATTTATCATGTTCAGATTTTATTGTTTTCCCTATTTTCAGCCAACTTCCTCATTTCCTTGCTCTTCTTTAACCCTGTGGATGGTGAGCAATGACTCCAGGGTTTATTTTGTTTATTTATTTATATTTTTAAAGATTTTATTTATTCAACAGAGAGAGAGACAGCGAGAGAGGCAGGAGGAGTGAGAGAGGGAGAAGCAGGCTTCCCGCGGAGCAGGGAGCCCAATGCAGGGATCAGTCCCAGGACCCTGGGATCAAGACCTGAGCCAAAGACAGACACTTAACAACTAAGCCACCCAGGTGTCCTGACTCCAGGGTTTATACTGGAAGATTGTCCTCGGCTGCTCCAGTGCTGTGGCTTTCTCTGCATGTTTCATCCTTCACCCCCCTCCCTTCCACTTTGTATCTTGAGATCGTTTTTTAACTCTCTCATCCACTGACAACTACTACCTTATTTTCATCAGTTATAAGTATGTTTGTTTGTGGTACTTATACATTTTTATTTCACTGGAATATCAGAGAGGAAGGGAGATAAACATATGTGCTCAGTTTGTCAGCTTCTGAACCTGATTTCTCAGGAATGGATCCTAAAATAAGACAGAGGAAAACTTAAGGGCAGAAAAGAAAGGAAGAGAAATTATAGAACAAAACTAGAAAATGTGATGAAAAGTGACAGGGAGACATCGATTAAATCATAATGGTCAAGTCACCAAACTACCTGTCTTAAATTTGTAATAGATAAATTAACTAATATAATTATCTAAAATTTTGGATCAAATTCACTTATTTGTATATGGGCTGGCTGTTATGCATTAATTTCCTCTTCCTAAAATATATATTTTGAGGGAATAGCAAATTCCATGGGACAGTATTAGGTATCCTTATACTTCTCTAGTCGGGAGAGAAGAATATGACATAAGAAGGTCAATTTCAGGCTTCCACCTTAGAATATGAGTTTTTCTAGATTTCATTTATATGAGAGAGAGCATGCGCTAGAGAGTGGCAGAGGGAGAGGGAGAAACAGGCTCCCTTCTGATCAGTGAGCCAGATGTGGAGCTCGATCCCAGGACCCCGAGATCATGACTTGAACTGAAGGCAAACGTTTGACCGACTGAGCCACCCAGGCACCCCTGGAATATGAATTTTGAGCAACAAGACAAACAGCCTGAAGATGTTTGGCATTTATTCCATACCAGCACTGACCTCCTGCCAAGATAATTCCTGCCAAGAAATCATTGTTGTGGTTTCTGCTTCCTTAGCCTCAGAATCAGCATTGATTCCTGCCAGTTCCCAAGCCCAGCTCTTCAGATCTCTGTCCATTTTCCTTTTGCCTAAATTAAGTACAGTAAAATTCTGTTGCTTGGGATTAAATCCTAACTGACATAAATGTTGGTACCAGAGATTGGATTGTGGGAAAAGGAACTTCAGGGAAGGGTTCTTGGGATTGATTATCTACATGGAGGTGAAAAGCAATGACGTTCCAATTCTTGTTCTTACAAGGAAAGGTAGCAAACCATGACCTCTTTGATAAAAAAAAGTAATTATCAACTGAGATTACTTATAAACAATTTTCCATTGAGGAGAGTAAAACTCTAACAGATCATGGAGGTACCACCACCAAAGATCATCATGAAGCAAACTGGGAGTGTTGGGGGTTGAGCACCTGCTTCTGGTGGCACTTCATAATATAAGCAAGAAAGTGACAAACTCAAAATAATAAGTCCTGTTCTCAAAGCATGGGCTAAAACACTTTATATAACCATCCTGGAGCAAAAAGTCAAGTGACTTAATCACAGCAGGAGCTGATTCTATGGTCTAGGAAGATCTCTGATGTGAATGTTAGGGCATTCATCAGAAAAGAGTGCTACTTTAACAGTGCAAATGGACTTATCTGGGCATATTCAGAAGATTCTGAGTAACCTCAAGTCCAAAGCCCTCTGATATCTTCCACTGAAGCATCTTTGCTTAGGAAATCTCCCTCCTTTGTCTGACAGAGCTATTCTTCCCTTTCTTGAAGATACTGTTACTTCTTTGCCTGAGGTTGTTCCCTTGAAGAAAAAACACTTTCTTACTCAACATCTCATAATATCCAGATCTGTAATTAGATGTAAATCCCATTGTGTAGTGGGGGACAAAAATGAAAAAATGAAACTCTGAGAAGGCTCATGTATACACACACACACACACACAAGCACATACCCATGCACGTGCGTGTGCATGGAATTTGCTAGTTTATGTCAACCAAACTCTATGGACATTGTTTTTCCTCCAGAAAGGATTTTGAAGGTGCTTGAACAAAAAGTGTGGAACCTAATATCAGAAAGAATGAATTTGTCAAGATGGGTATATTTTCCAAAGACTTTAGATTCCATGTGCTATTTTGGGTGATTAGGTATATTTTATTTAATAGTTTCCTAGTTTAGTTAATGAATATCTGGCCAAATGGATAGTAAATTTGTGTTGCAAAAATTCTGGTTTAACTTAAAGGAAGAGATTTAAAATCTTTTTTTTTTTTTAATTTTATTTATTTATTTGACAGAGAGAGAGGCAGCGAGAGAGGGAACACAAGCAGGGGGAGTGGGAGAGGGAGAAGCAGGCTTCCCGCCGAGCAGGGAGCCCGACATGGGGCTCGATCCCAGGACCCTGGGATCATGACCTGAGCCGAAGGCAGACGCTTAACGACTGAGCCCCCCAGGAGCCCCAGAAATGTAAAATCTTTAAGAGATAGGAGTATAGGGTGCATATATCATATAGGGCTCACCTTCTAACTATGTTCCCTAAGAAAGTACTGAAAAAAATGTCTTTTCACCAACAATTTGAGACCTAAAGAGGAAAATGCTAAACCTCTGTAAGTTTTCTACTAACTTATTTCCCTAGGTTGAGTGCTGGTGGGAGGTGTTATAACTGAAAAGAGCACCAAGACTTTAATGGAGATGCAAAGTTCCCAGGGTAAAA
Source organism: Mirounga leonina (assembly GCF_011800145.1). Taxonomy (NCBI): domain Eukaryota; kingdom Metazoa; phylum Chordata; class Mammalia; order Carnivora; family Phocidae; genus Mirounga; species Mirounga leonina. Next base: position 38,389,335 of record NW_023270454.1, on the reverse strand, counting down.
CAGGTCAGTGGGATTATTAAATCTCAGTGGGAGATTAGGTATATTTACCATTATATTCAGCCATGCCATTGTGTTCATGAGAATAGCCTGATCTACAGAGATCTGTGGCTATGATTAATTGGTCATGACATTACTAGGAATCAAACTAATGGGTAACTTTTTTTAACTTAGAACTTAATTTGTATAAGAAATGAAGAAGAAAGATCTCCTAAATCTGGTAAACAGAAGCCTGGCTTGAGCTACCATAATAGACAGTAGGGAGTACTGAATTTTCATTATATTCCAAGAAGAGAAACATAGCCCCTTGAATGAAACCCTGGGGTCCAGACATAACACCAAAAGTGCACCCTTGGAATCTTTCTCCTTTTTTTCTTTAAAGGTTAACTATATTTATTCACTCAGGTAACTGTACTGGGGAAAGGAGTATACCCAAAACTTCTGGGTTGTTAGATATAATACACTAACTCCAAGTTAATGCTAATGCTAATTTTTAATCCATTATTAATAGATTTAAGGTAAATTAATTGTTTTTTTTTTTTTAATCTAAAACAGGTGGTAAATCCTGGGCCATGCTATGGTTATTCTTCTGATGGCAGGAATTTTTAGTGACCACCTAACCCATAGAATAAAGGTTATTATGGCAGAAGAGAATCAAGAAGAGGAAGCTCTTGAAGTTCTCCATTTATGCAGCAATTACACTGGGTCAGATAATTGAAAAGATCAAAAAAATTTTCTCTGGGCAAAAGGATACACAGAAGCGGAGTCAAGAAAGCAAAATGCAACTTCAGGTTGGTCCTGAATACCCACATACAACTTCTCTTGTCCTCCCTCAGTTGCACTTGATGCCCTTTGTCTCTAGAACAAAAGTGTACCAGGGGATCTTTTATTTATTTTTATATCTAAATCTTAATATATACTTGATTTTTTTTTCTATTTTTTTCCCCTCCTTGTTAAGGAATAATTGAAAAATTGTTGGAAAATAGAACTGCATATATTTAAAATGTACAATATGATGGTTTAATACACATACGTATTGTGAAATGATTACCAAGACCAAAGTAATTAATATATCCATCACCTCATAATTAACTCTTTTGGTGTGTGTGTGCTGAGAACACCTAAGATGTACTCTCAGCAACTTTCAAGTATAGAATGCTGTTTTATTAATTATAGTCACTATGCTGTACATTAGATCCTCAGAACTTATTCAACTTATAGCTAAAAGTTTATACCCTTGGCCTACATCTCCCCATTTCTTCCTCTCCTCATCCCCTGGCAACTACCATTCTATTCTGTTTTTATGAAATTGGCTATTTTTTTTAATTCCATATATAAGTGATACTATACAGTATTTATCTTTCTCTGGCTTATTTCACTTAGCATAATGCCATCTAGGTTCATCTATGCCATTGCAAATGGCAGGATTTTATTCTTTTTTATGGCTAAATAATATTCCAGTGTGTGTGTGTGTGTGTGTGTGTGTGTATCACATCTTTATTTATTCATCCATTGTAGGGCATTAGATTGTTTCCATGCCTTGGCTATTGTGAATAATGCTGCAATGGGACTGCAAGTATCTCTCTGAGATACAGATTTTGTTTTTTCACAATATATACCGATGAGTTAGATTGTTGGATTATATAGTAGCTCTATTTTTAATTTTTTGAGAAACCTCCACATTGTTTTCCATAATGGCTATACCAATTTATATTCCCACAACAGTGTACAAGGATTCCCTTTCCAAAGGGGTCTTTATACTGCCCACTGGTCACATAGCCCAAAGCTCGCTATGTAAGCAGGTAAAATAGGTACAGATTGTCAATTTATATATTTTAATATAAATAGTGTAGACTAGTCCAGAGTGCATTCAGGGGAGTTTCAGATGTTAAACAGCACATTATATGTCACTGGCTAGAAGATTTCATTTGTATGTTGGCCATGGCTCCAGGTATCCCTGGGATCAACTAGCTGCAAGCTAACCCTACACTTACATACCAAAATAATAAGTGAAAAGTCATACGGCATTTGTGAGGGAATTTCACACTTGAAAAATTTTTTGCATACTTCCATTTAATTCCCTGGGTTAGTTGGACAAAATAGATGTATGTTTTGAAGAATAAAGGTGTAATTGTGCCACTGTTCCTGATCGAGCCTTCTTGCTAAAGCAACGTGGTGAGCAGCATATACTCCCTAGCCCCATATTTTGATTCATAGAAAAAACGGAAACAATTTACTTTTACTTAGGAGGACCAGCAGTGCACTTCTATTTTCCAACTTAGTAATCTGTCAACTTTGGCTCTTTGCTGCAAGTTAGTTCACGGGGACTTTAATTATCTTGCCGTCTTGTAGAATATCAGGCTGGATCACAACACTGATAGGTCGTTTAATAGAACCTGGAGAGCAAGAAATAGCAGGCACGCTCTCTGCCTTGGTACTGTAAATACCTGTCAAAAGGGACAATATACATCTTGCGAAAACACAGTTTTCTCACATCAGTGAGGTTTTGGAGGGTTTAAAGGGTGGATACTCCAATGTGAAGGACAATTTGTGGAAATCTGCACATCCAACCAAAATGCTCATTTGCGTATCTTTGGATGTTAGAGGCTGCTGTGAATCACGGCCTCTCATCACATCTGCAGCTGTCACCTGCCTTGAGAGAGTAACTGCAGTTCTTATTTTCTGGCCCCAGGATCTGTCCTCATATCTGTCCTTCCTATGTCTTGTTCACAGCTTCACACTGATTTTGTGAACTTCTGAAATTATTCCAATAAATTAATTTTCTGAAGTTACCCAGAGTTGATTTTTATTACTTACAACTAAAGAATGCTAATTTACACAATAATTAAGAAAGTATAATGAATGAGATAAAATTTAATTAAAAAAACACAAATTAGTAGGTGTTAATTATGGATAATATAAATTATTCACACTGAACATTTTAGAACATTATACATTTTCTAAAGTCATAGTTGAAACTCTAAGATTCTATTAAGAAATTGCATTAAAGATCATATAGAATTATTTTCTATTGTTACATAGAGATTTGATAAAATTAGTTTAAAAAATTGAGGCCGAAATATCCTATTTGTATAGTCAGATGATGATGATGCACATTTTTTAATGTGGCTGAAAATAAGATATTTCCAGGTTTTACAATTTCCTATTTGTAAAATAAATTAGGTGGAAAAGTCTAGTCAATATTTATCGATCTTACATAAACAGTGCACTGCTCTAGATATTCTAAGGTAAAACAAAAAGCCATTTGCTTATTGATGCTTGCAAGTAATAATTTTTATACTGAATTTAGAGTGGAAAACATTTTTATGGATTGTACCAATATGTATAACACTCTTATAATTGCCCTAAGTGTTTTGCAGTTAAAAGAACCTAGAAAAATAACTTTTAAGATTCAATCAAATATAATCAGCGAATAGTTTTTGAACTATGCATTCTCGAATTGTCTCTTTGACAAGATTTTGTAAAATGCAAGAGAGCTGGAAAAGGAGAAGCAGCAGGCTGAAAGCATGGTACCCAGGCATACCAATGTTAGGAAGGCACATTGGAAAGATGAGGGTGTGGGAAATAATTGCCTTAAAATCATCAACACCTAAGAAGGCTGGAAAGCCTTCAGGACCTAGCTTGAAAACCTTTACCTTGCTTGACATCTAATGTGTATTACCTTGGTTTTAAGTCTGGTTTTAGTTGTTGTTTTTTTCCTCAGTGTATGCAAACCACATTTTTTTTTTAATTTCAAAGTATACAAAGAACCAACTTTATTATAAAGTCTTATAAATAGTAGTTGGTACTAAAATTTATTTCCCCATTTTTTCAGCATTTTTATACTTTTGGTTCTTTTGGTGCATTCTGTTTTCTCAGACTGCTAAATCTGCCAACTAAAAAAATACCATTTGAATTTGAACATACTTAATATGCTTTTTGCTAATTTTATTTATTTTGTATCTCCACACACTGGATAAAGCTACAATGGCAATGTTTTCTACAAGTGTAGACAAATTTCCACAGAACAATATGCTTTACTAATTGTCACATCTCTTGAAACCTTAATTATGTGTGTGCATGATAATAAACATACATGTGTACATACATATCTGCTTATATGTATACAAATATCATTATAAGATATTAAGAGACATACCAGTATTTTTCCAATGCAATTCAGAAATGAAATTTTCCATTTTCCAAGGACAAAGATCTAACTGTATATGTAAGGGGAATTCTAAATTCATGAACAAAATTATAGAATATAATGATATTTTTCAAAGACTATTATAAACAAGATGACAAATATCACATTTGGTGAAATTCTACTATAACTTTCAGTTCAGTCTCATAGGAAAACAACTTATTAAATAAAAGTATAAATAAAAGCTGAATTAGACATAACAGGAAAAAAATAAGGAGTAGCAGTGCTAAGCACTAAATTTGAAAGTCTAAATCCATTCATCCAACTATCCAACCAACATCCATCTATCCATCCATCCACTCATCATTTCAATAAGCCAGGTAGTCTGCTAGGGTAAGAATATAGAGATAAATCATGACAGTGAACTCACAGCTAGAAGTCAAGACAGACATGCAAAAAAGACAACTGCTTCTGTGTTTTCAAGCTCTGTGACCCACTGTCTAGCATCAGAAAGACCTGGACTGATGTCCTTCTCTTTTCAATCCCCTAAGTCCTAGCCATCCCATTCTGCTTCCCAGGCTCTTCCTAATTCTCTCTGATCCTGACTCATTTCCTCTATGAGGTCTCCAACCTGGCACTCAGCTCTGACTCTCCTTTGATACTGACCTCAGGACTCCCAGGCATTCATGCTTCTGAGTTACCTGCCTTCACCAGTTTGCCTAACCAAAGTCTAGGATACTTTCATCAAAGCTCTCTCTCTCTCTCTCCTTCATTTGGGATCAGAAATGCATCAGATCTGATGGCTCTCTTAGTCTTCTCCAGCTCCCTCCCTATTTTCTCTCAAGCATTTCCTCAAATAAAAATCCTTGCGTATTATCAACCTCATCTTTATATCAGCTCTTGAGGGACCCTGACCAACACTTCTAAAAAATTTTCCTAAATTCTCTTCAATGTTTTATGTCATGATACACAAGGTCAGAATCTCAGCTGGCCTAACCCTCCCAGTGGGCAGAATATTGAATGGCATATCCTCTTGTCCACTTTACGCAGATGGAGAAAGTGCTTGAGAAAAGAGTCCATGCTGATATATGGGCATTGTCTAATAGTTTTCCTGAATGATCAGAGACCTGGAAGAAGCAATATTGTTGACATGGAAGTCTGGGGAAGAGCTATATGGATAGACTATTTAGAATAGACCCAGAGTGGACAGAAGAGGCTCTTAATAACCAGGTAGATATACTTTCCTGCTCAGTGGAGGTAAATTTATTCTAGTGCTTACTCAGTGATTTATGGGCAATGTGATCATATTGGTAGGAATGGAAGTAACACAGGGATAGGCACAGTAACAAGCATTTTCCCTCCCAAAGGATGACCTGGTCTTTGCTACAGCCGAGAGCCCACTTTGCAAGCAGCAATAAACAGCCCCATGTTCCTAATAGGATACCATGCCTGGAAGGGCTAATCTTCTAGCTAGTAGCAAGTTGGTCATATTCTGTCCCCTCCGTCACAGAGGAGGTGGTGTTTTGTCCTAACTGGAATAGACATATATTCTGTATATAGATTTACCTTCTCAATTGGCTATGCTTCTAATAGCAGCATCACCTCTGAACTTAAAAATGCCTTATTTATGGCTATAATGCAAATGGCTTCTAGGGGATGAAGTAAGGGAGTTTGTTGATAGTCATGGTTTAACTGCTTGTACACATAATCTATTATCCATAAGTACCTGATCTTCTAGAAGGAAATAAATGAAGACTTAGAGTTCCAGCTGACACACACTATTTTCTAGGTTTGGGATGTTGTGCTACAGGAGGCAGGATATACTCTGAACCAGGAATCAGTGTATAGTGCTGTTTCCCAGAGCCAAGATACTTGGGTCCAAGAACCAAGAGGTAGAACAGGGAGTAGAACTGCTTGATATACCTAATATTCCATTTGCAAAAATTCACTTCTCAATAACACAACTCTAGGATGTGTTGAATTAGAGTTCTTGGTACCACAGAGGGAAATGATTCGACCAAGGGACACATTTTGTTTCCATTGAATTAGAGCAGTGGAGACTGATACCTGGTATTTGGTTTCCTCATAGGGCTTATAATATTGATAGGAGAGTTGATCTTGACCACCAAGAAAAAAGAGAAATATGGATGAAACCAAGGGGAACCTTGAAAGGCCTTCCAGAACCTCTGTGTCTAGTATTTAAAGTTATTAGAAGACTAAAACAATCTCATATATTTGGGAACACCAAGGGCTTGTATCCAATAGGAATGCATTTTCACATTATTCCATCACATAAACTGATCAACTACATAGAAAAAATTAAGGAAAATGTACAATGGAGAAGGAAAATTGTACATACTTTTATACAATCATACATGGCAAGTCGTAGAAATAAACAAACTTTCATCTACCCAAAATATTGAGATGAAATCATATCAGAAACTTGAAGGACGATGGATATCACTGAACAATCATGGACTTGGATTTGAATGCTGTGGCAGGTGATATTTTTGGTTGACTCCTTTTGGGTATGGAATGATCATTACTTTGGTTGTGTAAAGGAGAATTGTAGTATGGAAGGTAGTAACTATTCTCTTTAAAATATGTGTTAGTATGGGAATATTGGTGTATGTTGACAGTGGACAGCCAAAGTGGTAGATCATAATGGGAATTTGTCCTTTTTTAGTCACCCAGCATCTGAACCTTCTACTAACATTTTGAAAAACCTTGTACCCTACAAGAAGTCTATACTTCCAGGTATAGAAGTTCAGAAAGTTACTTTCTGAGACTACTTTGTAATGAGAGTATGGACACACTGCCAGTTTCAGACAATTAGACACATCTGCTTCAGACTTTGAACCAGAAGGGAGTCCTGCAAACACATAATGGTCATGCAGAAGATGGCAAGGCTGAGAGTGGCGGTAGTCATCATGTCATTTTCAGAGGTAACACTGTCCAGAGCCCAGGGCCAACACTGATGGATTTAGAAGGCCAAGGTGGGGCATCTGTGCCAACAGACTCCCTCTGACACAAGAGTACTTACAGGACCAGTTATGAGGCAGGATTTGGGGGCATTGTTCAAGGCTTCCTGTTTGGTCTCCAGCTCTGAATATTCTGTGAGGGATCCAATATGATTCTAACAAAATTGTATCTGCTTATATTAGCCAGAGCTAATTTTTCCTCTTTGCAATTATGACCTTGATTAATTCTCTACCTTTTCTGAATGGCTAATTTGAGAAACTTTTGGCTCAGACTGCCCGGACTAGATGGTGTTGCTTTTGCATGCATGCAAGATCAGACCCGATCTGCCAGATATTGACCCTACTGTTTGAATAACTTGTTTCAGTCCGGATTAGGATTAGCTCTGCCTCTAGAGCTTTGTGAAGCTACCCGAAGGTGTGCAGCATGTACTCTGTTTTGTCATATTGCTTCTGTTTTCCCAGCCAATAAGCCGCGGACCTGGGATTTATTTAGATGTTCTGACTTCAAAGTCCTTGCTCCTAATCACTATCTCCTACGGACTTTGATTAGTTATGTCTCACAGATGGGAATGGTACCTTTAAAGGTGAGAGGTCTCCTCAAGACTCTTTCAAATCACATCATTAATATAGTCTCCGTATCATCTGACTGACTACCACTTACTGACAATAGCAATCATTTTGATTAGCAAGTTGTGTTGTTAAAACTTCTAATATCATACACATCAACCATCCTGTACCTTTTACTTCATTGATGTACCTCTCATATCTTAGCACTTGCCCTTCATAAGTGTATCTTTCACTAACTTCCTCTCTCCCAAAAGAACAGCATGGTCCCAGCACCCGGTCCAGCCTGGCTCCCACCACTGGAATCACTGCTGCTTCCCCTTCCTGCCATCTGAAGCTCCCAGTGTGCTGTTCTCATGGCTCAGGTTGGCCCTCCAGCAATCCCAACAACTGTAATAACACAGCACTTTACAGTTCATCTAGAAATGCATGGCTTTAACTTGGGTGGTTGGAGAAGGAAGAATTAGAGAAAGCTTATTGAATTGGAAAAAGATAGTAACTCCAGAATTCCTGACTCTGGAACTTCCTGGGCATTCCAGTCAGTGATTTTTTCATATTTTTTGCAGTCCCACACTTTCCTCTCTTCTGATCCCAGAATTGTTTTTGAAATGGTAGCTGGTTTTATGAAAAGAAGAAACCCTTAAAGGTGCAGAAGGATATCTGACTAGGCTGTTTTAACTGAATAAGAGCTTACCACAAATAAAATGAACTTACTTTATGCACTTAATTTTATATGAAATTCATGGGTTGGAGGCATATTTTTGTAAAAGCAGAACCTTGCTGGGTTGATGAGTCCTACTGGTTTCCTAACAACTACAAAAAAAGGGTGTCTCACTTGAAATACATAATAAACTTTGTAAATTCTCTAAATCATTTCTCTTTTTTTTAAACATTCAGGTTGAAAGATGAGATAGACAGCAGTGCTGTTGAAGATCAAATAGACTACTATTGCAAGCATTCTCAGTAGATAGAGCTCATCCCCAAAGTCATTAAATACATAAATTCTGGAAGAGCACATCAGTGTCATGTTTCATTGCTCCAACAACACATCGAAGAAAGGGTAAAGTATTTTTTAAAAATTTGACACCCAAATTGTTTATTTCAGTGTTTCCATTTTCCCCTTCATTACCTTTTGTTCCAGAGAGAAAAAATTTGAAAATTGTGATAGAAAATTGCAGATGTTTTCCAATAGCTTATTCTTCTAAATATTGATGAAATTCATAACAAAAATATTTTCCATTTTTCCCCGTTAGTGCCACCAAAACTATCTAAGCAGATGATTATTTAATAAAGTAAAGAGCAATGTATATAGTCAGTTCATAGAAGGCTACAGGTACGAAGGAGGATGTGTCAAGGGCATTTGAAAACAATGAGAGGAAGAGGTTGTCAAGTGAAACTTTGAATTGTAAAAATCAACACTCATAAACAGACTAAGCAACTGTAAAAGTAGCCCATTGTGCAAAATGGCTTATAAAAGTGTTGCCTCTGAGACTGAGAACTTGTGGCTATTATGACCTACTTGTATTTTTTGAAAGTTGTGCTTACAATCAATTCTACTGAAATATAAGTTGCCCAGAAGAGATAATATCATGACTGATAAAAACAGCAGAATGGAGTGGATGAGGAAGAATTTGCCAAGCGTCCTATAGCTGTCTCCAGAGAAACTGGGCTTGACTCCAATGGCCAATTTCAGTTATCTAGCCAGAGACTTCCCTAAAGTAATGCAACCCTGCAGGTGGTCAAAGCCTGACAGACCCATCTTTTAAGGACATCTGGCTCCTTTCTTATTCTGTGTTCACCAATAGACTTTCTGATCTACATTTACTTTCTACAGTGAAATGGGAAGTTATGTCCTAAGTAAATGGTCAGGATTTGTTGCCTTGTCAAATACAGATTAGAACATAAATTGGCAATCTGGTGCATAAACTAGTCTTTTAAGATTTTTGGTTTATGTAAATCAATTTCTACATCCTGATTGCTTCTTGGTTCTACTGATACTTGTTTTTTGAATCTATCAAGCTGTAAACTACATGCTGAACTAGTGCTTCCACCAAAGACTGCTTTCTCTTGAAACTCTACAAAGAGGCTGACTTCAACATCTTTTTGTTGCCCCAATGAGGATTATAGCTATTCAATTTGTTTATTTTTTCCAAGCTGGAAAGACACAGGAGTCTAAATTAAGATGAAGTTTACTACTGTAATCTTTACTAATCTTCATACAAAGAAGTATTGTATATTTAGGAATAAAATTATCATTGTAGAAATAAAACATTTTATAAGTCATATCCTTTTCCTTAATAATCCTTTCAAAATAAGAAAGTATAAATAATTACAAATTTTAATTCAGACCTTGGAATTCAAAATAATATATTTTACACTTGGCCACTCACCATAGCAGACTAATATTTAGAATAGGAGTTTGGTAAAAATTTTCTTAAGTTTTTATGTGGGAATCTTATAATTCTTTCAGTTCTTTATCCCATGTAAAATTATGAACTATCAGCTTTTTATTCCAATATTATTTTAAATGTGTACCCAACAATATTAGTTATGCTATTGCATATCACTTCCAAGTGCTAAAAATACAGTGCTAAATGAGTCTCCACTCTAATGAGCATTTGGACATTTCTTTCCAGTGGGGGGAATGGGACACACAGTAAATAATCAAACAAGATGATTTCAGGGCTATGAATAAGATAAAACAGGGTAATATAATCCATATAATCCATGATTGTGTGTGTGTGTTTGTGTGTGTGTAAGTATATTGGGGGATATTTGTTTAGAGTGGATTCCTAGAGAAGGCCTCCATATAAAAGTATCACTTGAATAATGATGGAATGGAAGAGTTGGGCACAGAACTTGGGGTAGGGAGGATGGGGTGGGGGGCATCATAGGTAGATGGAATAGAACAGGCGAATCTCCAGAGGTGGAAGCAGAGTTGACATGTTGCCCTGTGGCAGACTGACAACCCAAGTGACTCCCCATGATTGCCTCTTTCTTGTGTTCACACCTTTGGATAATCCCGTCTCCTTGTGTGTCAGTAGTATCTGTGACTTGCTTCTAACAAATAAAATATGGCAAAAATTATGAGATGTCACTTCCATGATTATTTTATGTAAGACTTTATATCTTGTCATCAGGCTCACTCTAGTGTCTCTCTCTCTCTTTTTCTCATTGGTTTTGAAAAAGCCACAGCCCCAAGAAATCAAATGCTCCCAAAAAACACACCAGTGAGAAAATGGATGCCTCCTTAGTTGAGCCTTCAGATGAGAACTCAGCCCTGGCCAACCCCTTTATTGCAGCCTATGAGACTCTAAGTAGAGGACCCAGGTAAGCCATGCCTGGACTCCTGACCCACAGAAACTATGAGAAAATAGATGTGTTGTTCTAAGTTGTTAAGTCTGTAGTGATTTGTTACAGTGCATAGAAAACTAATACATAGCCCAACAGTCAGAATACACATTTGGCAGGTGGGTAATGCTCTAAGGGGAGAGTGGGTATGTATGAAATAAGATAGAGGGGTGACTACACAGAACTTTTGGCCATGATAAGGAAGTCAGGTTTTATTACAAGTGTGTTAGAAAGTCACTGGAGAGTTTTAAGCAAGAGAGTGGCATGATCTTTTTGACATGTTTAAATGTCTCCTGGCTACTTGTGAAAGACATGCTATAGGAGACCAAGAGTGGACAGGAAGACTTCTCAGTAGGAATCTGCATTCATTAGATTGGTGAGACAATGAGGTGGCTCAAGTTAGGGTAGTAGAAGTGGAGTATGGTGAAAAAGAAGCCAGGGAAATTTTCAGTGCAGCTTCTAAATCCTAGACATTTGGATTCAGCAACTAGAAGGATGGTGATTCCTTTACTGCAATGGAGAAATCTGAAAGAGGCAAAGTTGGGTTTCTCAGGTGGAACAGAGAGAGGGCAAATCCAGGGTGCTATTTTGACATGTTAAATTTAAGAGGTCCATGAGATATTCTGGGGGATGTTTTCAAGGACGCTGTTGAACAAACAGATCTGGAACTCAGTATTAATGATATATATATTTGGATGAAATACTGACTGTAGTCAAAACCAAGAATGGGCTGAAAACCATCAAAGGAGGAAGTGTTAACAGGCTACATAATAAAAAAAGAATTAAATAAATCCATAAACTTTCTTTTGACACCGAATAGAGAATTTTGCTCTGCCAGCATCTAAATCAGTAAGCTACTATCACTATGTTTGACAACATTCACAGAATAATTACTTAATGTGCACTAAGTATTTGCTTGGAATTTGGAGAATGGGAGGAATGTAATAGAGTAAAACCAAGGTTGGCTAAAATCCAACTGCAGCCTTCTGTGTGGCCAGCTCCTACCTGGAGGAAGGCTTTCCACTTCCCTCTCACCACTACCCCCAGTTTCCATTTGAGCCATTGATTCAGCCCCAGTGAGTTGACTCTACTAATGTACCTCCACTCCTTTCTGGTTTTATATGGTCTCTTTGCTTCCAGGCTTCCAGGAATTGGTCATATTTTTTTAAATAGTAATTTTAATTTAGTAGTTAGATGTGATTACTTTTGAAATAAAATTGCCTAATGGATACATTTAAACTATACCCTCTCTTACACCAGCTGTAGTAATGCTAACACACGACAGCCATGGATTATGGTTAAAGAGTCAAATAAATTGATAATAATAAACTAAGGGTCTACAAAGGTGTGATTTGGTTAAAGGAAACAGAGATAATCCCTCACTGGGTTTTTACTGTAGGATTTCTCACTTCTCAAGAGTGACTTATCTTTCTTTCATGAGCTGAAAAAAAACCTGGAGCTTGCAAGTGCCTCAGGCAAGTGAGTTGAAGGTCTTCTTCGAGATTGAATGAAAGATAATAATCAAAATCTAGGTCAAGATACTATTTATCCTATAGAGAATTGTTTAAGCTAATGCTTTAAATTTAAGTCAGAACACATTTTAATATATGATTCATAGCATGCCTATCAGATATTCTTAATGACTGCGCACATTGTAATCTCATTCGGACTATTTTACTTTGAGCAATTTTCTAACATCAAGTAGTACAGCCATTAAATTATCATTACAAAGATATCAAACTTCCTTCATTGCATCTAACTATTTCTCAAGACACAGGTATGCAGTATGAGTCTGAAAGCTTTTGAAACTTCAATATAGTTTTCAGAAAGAGTATGAAAACAAAGAGTTGGAGGTGAAAAAAAAAAGTGAAACAGAATAGAAAAAGTGGCAAGGAAAATGGATCTAGTCTGATGCATGACAAGGAAAGTTTACTTTTGGAGAACTAGGAGGAAGCCACTGCTAGTTATCATCAGCAATAGCACAGGCATATTAAATTTTGTAATCACCATAAAAATATAAGTAAAAAAAGTTTGAGAATGACACAACAAAATTTTATAAAGTCATGAACAATTGGTGAGAGATAAATATAATTATCCATCATAAATACTATTCTATGGGAAAAAATGAAGCTATATTGCATATGCTCTACATTTCAACAAAATCATTCTAGTTTGTACTATATAACAAGTGAACATTTGGCATTTAAGAGTATATAAATGAAAGACATTAAGTACTTTACTCTGAAAGTTTCTTTTATCTTATCAATTCATTCATACAGTTGATTATGAATACTGGTTCCATATGAAGAAATATACATCATACCATGAATGAAATAAAGATAAAGTCAAAGGGAGTCTCAAAAGACAGCCGCCCTGCTAATATCCAGAAAATAAGAAAATAGATCAAAATTGCACTCTCTGGCTAAAGACTCCACAAAGCAACAGGACTATCTGGAAGAAAACAATAAAGTGTTAAAAGAGGTAGAAATAGCATGTTTGAGTTCTGTTAGAGTAAGGGTTAGCACTGGTATGCCCTGAAGTCTATAGCTGCTAAAGAGGTGGATTAGATAGCCAGGGCTCTGAACTGTGGGATGAGGGAGTTATTTACAGTGAAGTTCACACACTCAGCAGTGAACTTGGAAGAGGAGGCCACTTCTGATTAGTCCTTGAAAACAAGGAGAGTGAAGTATGGCAGTAGTAACTGGCTAGAGGTCTATAGGGAGGTTAGATCACATGAAGGATCAAAGGATTAATGAGAACAAGGCCAGGTTTCTGACTCTGTTTTATGACCCAAAAATTTCACTGAACTTCCAATCATCTTTCTCATAAAATGATGACTAATGGTCACAAGGTTAGATGGGTGTAAGGACTCTTAGTTGCTAATGAATTTCCATAACTGCCAGTGGCTCAATGGAAGCTTTCTAGGCAAAGGGAGATCATCTGGTCCAATTACAACTGAGGAATTGAGGTCCAGAGAGATGAAATGATTACCCAGCCAAAAATGAAGGCAGACTAACACAGGCCAACCAACTCTTTAAAAAGTCAGGCCTTTCTTCAATATACTACAATAAAGGCAGCATGTCATCTATCCTTCAGAGACAAGATGGATTATTGAAATTTACAAGTAAGCCCTGAAGTGCCTTTTCAGCTAACACGTCCGACTTTCCTCTAGCTAAATCAGAGTAAATCATAGAGAAATAATAGAACTCAATTGATTTAAGTTTCATCTCCTTTTATTTCCTCTTTTCTTCCTCATGGAGTTGCAAATGAGCAATGAAATGGCCCAAAATCCAAAAGCCCCAATGTAGCTAAGCATTAATACTAACATTTATTTGGTACAGATAAAAAGCCCTCACCGCATTCTAAAATCTCAAAGAACCCAAGTGAATCTGGACCCAGCAGAACAATTTCTCTGGAATATAATGACTTGCCAGCTTCCCTCAGAATTCACTGAAGCTTATTATATGAAACTGAGGCACTACTCCTCTTATCATGAAAGAAACAGTTGTAACAGGAAATATAAATAGCCTACTGGTGAGATGTTCCTGCTCGTGATTCTGTTCACCTTCCCATCTTCTGCACTGGACAAGTGTAGGCAACAAATGATCTTTAGACTGGGGAGAGGAAGAAAGTATTCCTTTCCACTTCCGAGCACGTGCGCATTCACACTCAGGCACACTTCCTGAGGAGTAATCAGCCCATTTCTTTCTGGAGAGTTGTCATTCAATCCACACCAATCTATACCAATGTCAAAGGGGAAGATCTTGGAGACTGTTTTTCTGAGGTGGCTAGGTCACTTTTACCATCTTTCCTGGGCTCACAGCCTCACTCCTGGTGAAAATAAAGCCTCTGTGGCCATTGTTGAGCCCATCTTCTTGGACTTCATTTTAGCTCAGCCCCATCTCCCAGTCCCAGATGATCCCAGTCCCTTAGTCTTTAAAACCAATTCCTCCCAGCCTTCCAAGTGCCTGTCTGTTCCTGTGACCCAGCCTCTACCCAGAGTTATCAGTCATTTTCTCTCACCTTATTTCCCTTGCTAGACATGATCAGGAGAAATTTTCTAATTTTGAGAACAATGGACAGAGGAGCTGAGGAAGAGGAAGACACCTCCAAAAAGGTCTGGCCTGAAGGTGGAACACCTAAAAAATCAGCCCCCATCTCCCTGCAAAGGTGAATCTTCTGGTGCCTCATCATCTGTATTTTTGAGTATCTCCTTCCTGACTGTTTTTGGTGCAGATTTTAGGAAAAATGGGCAGAATACAGAATAGAAAATCGATTATTCCTTCCAAATAATCCGTTAAGTTCTCTTTGTTGAAAAACTTTATGTATCAATCTATTAGGATGGTGTCGTGTAACTTGATATCAACTCCATTAGAAAAAAGAGATACCTGATTGAATTTGCCTAGCTGATACGGTAATGTTAAATACCTTATTCAGACTCCTCAGGAACACGAGCAGAGGTCAAAGATAACACTGTGTGTTTCAGACCTGGCACCAAGGCTCCCAAGTGAAGGAGGTGCAAGGTGGGGGCTGAAACCCAGCCCAGTTCCACTTGCCTGCCTTGGGCCCTAGACAGGGCTGCAATCCTTGGAGGGAGGAGGACTTTTTTGTTTTGTTTTGTTTTACAATTTCTTTCTCTTTTTCTAGTGCCTGAGCCTGGGAAATTACTTTTCTTCTTTTTCTTTTTTCTCTAAAGGAAAAACTAAGTTTGATCGTTTAACAAGTGTACTGTGGATGGAAGGTGCAAGATGAATAATTTAGCTCAGATATTAAGAGTAATGGGGCTGAGTGAAATCAACAGCAAGTTTTTTTATAAAGTCCCTCATCGCCTCAATAGTAATAAACACGGAATGGACGCTCACTGTGAATCAGGTACAGCACCGAGAACTTTATTATGTCCTATGTTGTAATATACCTCCAACAACTTACTGAAACAGCGGCCACTGTTATTTCCTCTTTTAGAGGTGAGATCATCCCGTCCCTGCATTTTACTCCCAAGGTTTTTTGTCCAATCTCAGAAGAGATTATATTTGTTTAAGACTAACACTGTAAGAAATAATATCCTGCTTGCATGAAATGGTGGCACCACAATGAAGATCAAAAAGTCATCATTTATTTTATGATGAGTTGCTCCTTCATGTTTTTAGTAAGTGTCCCATCTTTACCTTGCCGTTTTATGCTTTTCTGGGTGACAACTAAAGTGTACTACATTTGTGTATTTTAGGTGCCATGAGTGTGTATCTATCTAAACATAAAACACACATGACATTCTCAGAATAGAGATGATTCCAGATTGGTTGTCCATTATTACCATTTTCCTTTCAATCCAAATTCCTTCTTCTAGTTCTATGCTGAGAAGTGTGGTACTTAAAAGGGATTTTATCTGTCAAGTATTTATTATATTTTTCATTTCAAGCCTTCTATTTTAAAATAAGTATCCTCGTGTCTTTTTTTCTTGTCCTTTTCAGGGTTCTGATGATTAATTTTATGTGTCAACTTGATTAGGCCACAGTACCCAGATATGTAGTCAAATAGCAGTCAAGCTATTTCTGTGAAGGTATTTTTTTTCAGATAAGAGTAATGTTTAGGGGCACCTGGGTGGCTCAGTCGTTAAGCGTCTGCCTTCGGCTCAGGTCATGATCCCAGGGTCCTGGGATCGAGTCCCACATCGGGCTCCCTGCTCGGCGGGAAGCCTGCTTCTCCCTCTCCCACTCCCCCTGCTTGTGTTCCCTCTCTCGCTGTCTCTCTCTCTCTCTCTCTCTCTCTCTCTCTGTGTTAAATAAATAAATAAAATCTTTAAAAAAAAAAAGAGTAATGTTTAAATCGGTAAACTCTGAGTAAAGCAGATAAATGAAAAGACCGAAGTCCTTGGAGGAAGAAGGAATTCTGCCTACAGTCTGCCTTAGGACTTGACTGCACCATCAACTCTTTCCTGGGTCTCCAGCCTGTTGGCCTGACCTGGGGCATTCGGACTTGCAGCTCCCACAATTGTAGGAGCCAAGAAATCGCCTTAAAATAAGTCTAGATGTCCCTCGGTCTCTCTGTCTTTCTCTGTCTACACACACAAACACATACACACGCACACATGCACGCACATCCTAGGTGTTCTGTTTCTCTGGAGAACCATGACTGATACACAGGTTTTCAATTCTGACCGGCACATAGGCTGTCATGTTATTGCTTACCTTGTTTTCATTAAGAAGACCACTAAATTCCAGTGGAGGCCATGTCCACATTTCTTATAAGTTGTGTGAATATAAGCATCTCTTATTAATTGCTGTTGATTAGCCAAAAGGCAAATATTTAATTAAACCTTGAGAGATAATAAAATTGCACATGAATTATCTATCTAAGAGCACCTAGGTCCGTACATTTCATTAAGATGATTTAACTAATAATCATGTCTCTTATACCCAGTCTTTGTTTGAGCAGGTTGATTCTTTTCTGGTTGCTTTGTTTCGTTTTGTTCTTTTTTTTTTTTCTTTCTGAAGTTCCCTAGAGAGACAGTGTTGTTTTTTTCCTAAAGTCATGTTTGTTGATTTGTATTTACTTTGCTTCATATCTAAGTCCCATTAGAAGCTCTGCTGATCACATCACAGATGAACACTTTTGTTTATTATACTTGAAATTGTACACTCAAGAGAAAACATTGACCGGACTGAATGATAATGAATCCTCAGAAGAGGAAAGATTTAGTTGACAGATAAGGCAAAACTCAGTTTTCCATTGGTTTTCTTACATGCTTCTATTTCTTAGGGTTTTCCTAGGCACATAAGAAATCCACAGGACAAGGGGGTTACTCTGGTATTGGTTGAGTGGGTTTTAAAAGTTTACTTCAAGGACAGACACAGACTTTTATTTGGTTATTTAAAGAAGCAGTAAAAATCCAAACCTCTCCTGTGCACCTGCCCAGGACTGAAAAGAAGCAGCTTCCAGGTCTTCAATACAGGGCGTGGCCGATTGTTCCTGAAAGGACCAGACAGGAGGTTTCCGGGGTGGGTGGTTGCATAGGCTGAGTCACCCACCATGGGGGCCAAACCTTGTGAAAAAGAAAACTAAGGACACTTCCACTTAAAAAGCTGCTGAAATTACGTCTTTCTCTCTCTCTCTTTTTTAAAATAATTAACAGTCCTTTGTTTTATGACAGTGAGAGTTAATAGTAAGCTATATGTGTGATTTTAATGGTCTCGCTTTGTAGTGAAAACTTTGAAGCTCTATGTTGGATCTACTCAGTCTTTTAAAAACTATTTCACAATTTTCTCTCATAAAATCCAAATGCCTGGGAAATGCTGGCCTACATACAAGTGTCTTGCTTCTGTTTGATATTATTAGCTACTCCTCTGATGTTGCAAGAGTGTATTTCTGTGCAAAGAGGGAACGCATGATTGTTGTCATCTTTATGGTGCAGGGCGCTGCTCTCTATGACCAGACGGCACTACCGGAGTGCTTGACCCGAAGTTGTTAAAGATGTTCTCCTCTAATGAAACAGAGCGGGAACAACTCAGGAAACTGCACACACATTTCCCTGGCACCCAGTTGCTTCTCATCTAAATGAGACTGCTAGAAAAACCAAGACTATGCACTACAGATTGGCTGAAAGAGTTGCTTACACAACAAGGGCCAGCCTCTGGGGCTCTGCAAAGTGAGGAGAATTAACCCATTAACCGGGCTGAAAAATACCCTGGTAAGGCTCTGAGGTATTACTCTGAATAAGTGCAGGCATAACCCACTTTGTTCACTGGAGCGAAGAGTTACTTTGTACTGTGTTTCTCTAATTATGAATGCTCCTCCAATTATATTAATAATCAAGAAGGCTTCTTATATAAAGATAGCACAGACATATTTAAAATTATTTTGTGCACAGAATTCAAAGGATTATTAGAATAATGCTCAGGAAAAAAAGACCACCTAAAATTTTTCTAGTTACACAGCTACTGATTTTATTAAAAAAATCATTCACCACAATCAAGTGGAATTTATTCCTGGGTCGCAAGGGTGGTTCAATATTGGCAAATCAATCAGAGTGATACACCATATTAATAAAAGAAAGGATAAGAACCATATGATCATTTCAATAGATGCAGAAAAAGTATTTGACAAAGTACAACATCCATTCATGATAAAAACCCTCAGCAAAGTAGATTTTATTTATTTATTTATTTATTTATTTATTTATTTATTTGACAGAGGGAGAGAGAGCACAAGCCAGGGGAAGCACCACAGGGAGAAGGAGAAGCAAGCTCCCCACTGAGGAGAGAGCCTGATGTGGGGCTCCATCCCAGGACCCTCTGATCATGACCTGAGTTGAAGGCAGATGTTTAACCAACTAAGCCACCCAGGCACTCCAGCAAAGTAGATTTAGAGGTATTTGTCTCTCTCTGACTTATTTTTCTTAGCATAATACTCTCTAGCTCCATCTATGTTCTTGCAAATGTCAAGATTTCATTCTTTTTGATGGATAAGTAATATTCTATCATATACATATTCTTCTTTATCCATTCATCTGTCGATGGGCACTTGGACTGTTTCCATAATTTGGCTGTTGTAGATAATGCTGCTATAAACATCAGGAAACATGTATCCCTTTGAATTAGTATTTTTGTGTGCTTTGGGTAGATACTAGCAGTGCAACTCCTGGATCATAAGGTAGTTCTATTTTTAGCTTTTTGAGGAACCTCCAAATTGTTTTCCAGAGTGGCTACACCAGCTTGCATCCCCAAACAACAGTGCACATCCTCACCAACACCTGTTGTTTCTTGTGTTGTTGATGTTAGCCATTCTAACACATGTGAGGTGACATCTCATTGTAGTTTTCATTTATATTTCCCTGATGATAAGTGATGTTGAGCATTTTTCATTTATCTGTTGTCTTCTTTGGAAAAAAATGTTTGTGCATGTCTTCTGCCCATTTTTTAATTGAGTTATTTGTTTTTTGGGGGGAGTTGAGTTTTATAAGTTTGTTATATTTTGGATACTAGCCCTTTATCAGATCTGTCATTTGCAAATATCTTCTTCCATTCCATAGGATGCCTTTTAGTTTTATTGATTGTTTCCTTCACTGTACAGAAGCTTTTTATTTTGATGAAGTCTCAATATTTTATTCTTGTTTTTGTTTCCCTTACCTCAGGAGGCGTATCTAGAAAGAAGCTACGGCTGATGTCAAAGAGGTTACTGCTGTGTTCTCCTCTATTTTTATGGTTTCAGGTCTCACATTTAGGTCTTTAATCCATTTTGAAATTATTTTTGTGTATGGTGTAGGAGAGTGGTCCAGTTTCATTCTTTTGCATGTTGCTGTCCTGTTTTCCCAACACCATTTGTTGAAGAGACCATCTTTTTCCTACTACATATTCTCTCCTGCTTTGGGGAAGATTAATAGATGATATAGTTGTGGGTTCATTTCTGGGTTTTCTCTTCTGTTCTATTGATCTATGTGTCTGTTTTTGTGCTAGTACCATACTGTCTTGATCACGACAGCTTTGTAATATAACTTGAAGTCTGGAATTGTGATGCCTCCAGCTCTGCTCTTCTTTATCAAGGTTGCTTTGGCTATTTTGGGTCTTTGGTGTTTCCACACAAATTTTAGGATTGTTTTTTCTAGCTCTGTGAAAAATGCTGTTGGCATTTTGATAGGGATTGCATTAAATGTGTAGATTGCTTTGGGTAGTATAGATATTTTAACAATATTTGTTCTTCCAATCCATGAGCATGGAATGTCTTTCCATTTCTTTGTGTCATCTTCAATTTCTTTTATCAGTATTATATAGTTTTCAGAGTACAAGTCTTTCATCTTTTTGGTTAGGTTTATTCCTAGGTATCTTATTGTTTTTGGTGCAATTGTAAATGGGATTGATTCCTTGATTTCTCTTTCTGCTGCTTCATTACTGATGTATAGAAAAACAACAGGCTTCTGTACATTGATTTTGTATCCTGTGACTTTACTGAATTCGTGTATCAGTTCTAGCAGTTTTTTGGTGGAGTCTTTGGGTTTTCTATATAGAGTATCATGCCATCTGCAAATAATGAAAGTTTTGCTTCTTCCTTGCCAATCTGGATGCCTTTTATTTCTTTTTGTTGACTGATTGCCCTAGCTAGGATTTCCAGTACTATATTAAATAACAGTGGTGAAACTGTACACCCTTGCCTTGTTCTTGACCATAGAGGATAAGCTCTGTTTTTCCCCACTGAGGATGATATTAGCTGTGGGTTTTTCATCTATGGCCTTTATTATGTTGAGGTGTGTTCCCTCTAAACCTACTTTGTTGAAGGTTTTTATCATGAATGGATATTGTACTTTGTCAAATGTTTTTTCTGCATCTATTGAAATGATCACATGGTTCTTATCCTTTCTTTTATTAATGTGGTGTATCACATTGATTGACTTGCCAATATTGAACCACCCTTGCAACCCAGGAATATGTGGAGTTTAAGAAACAAAACAAATGAGCAAAGGGAGAGAGAGAGAGAGAGAGAGAGAGAGAGAGAGAGAGAGGGAGGGAGGCAAACCAAGAGAAAGACTCTTAACTATAGACAACAAATTGATGGTTACCAGAAGGGAGGTGGGTGGGGGATGGGTGAAATAGGTGATGGGGACTAAGGAAGGCAGCTTGATGAGCACTGGGTGATGTATGGAAGTGCTGAATCACTATACGGTACACCTGAAACTGATATTACACCATATGTTAACTAACTGGAATTGAAATACTAACTTTTTAAAAAGTACTGAAATTTAAAAAAAAAAACCTACCAATTTTATAGGTTTGTTGTTTATATTGACTACTTCAGATTTACTTTACTAATTTACACTATATAATTAAAATGCATAAGATATTATTTTTATTGTCACAATTGTAACATCTTTGTGATTCACTCACTCATTCATTCATTGTTTCATTCATCATTGAATTTCTTTTATGAGTAAGGCATTGTGCTGGGTACTGGAGACACATAATCAAATAAGTGCAATACAGTAATTAATAAACAGTGGTAAGTTCTATGTCCAGAACAAGCTGGGACACCTTGGAGCTTATATTCATGGCCAGATTGATAATCCACAAAAGGAAACCAACCCTAACGTTACATCATCCTCTTTCTGTTCTTCTCTGCATCTGCTTTTAGGCACACACATCTTTTAGTACTAAGATGATAGTTTTCACTCCTTTATTTCCTGCCTCCTCCAAAACATGGTAAGTTTGAAATCCTGAGAAATTCTGGCTGATTTAAAACATGGGGCTTACTAGAGGAATAGTGATTTATTGGCACTGCTGAAACACTATTCATTGATTTAAGATGTGTAGAGAACCTGCTGCTAAATTATCTGGTTCTTGTTTGAAAGGAAACTCAACACAACCACAGTAGTTGCAAATGTACAAACATGGCAACAGTGGCTTAGCTGGAATTTTGGAGTGAAGGCTGGAGAGAGCTCAATGCAAGAGCTTGGGCAATACCAACAGTGGGCTGAATGCAGAAGAGCGCTGCTTTAAACACATCCCTAAAATTGCTATTGGGAGAGAGGACCAGAGTAAGCCTGAATGAAACCCGCAACCAGCTGAGAGCCTCTCAAGTTCAATGCAGAGACTTTCATTCCTGTGTGCAGTTATTTAGACTGAAAATGGAAACGTGCAACTGTGAGGCAGATCTCATTCATGCATAATTGAAACACCCAAGGGTAAAATAGCGAGGCACAATGGATGACATCTGATAAAAAGAGAGCAAGGAAAGAGAAGAAGTTCAAAACAAGATACAAGACCCTGGGGACCATAGAGAAGAATACCTGACATAGGCCAAATAATCTCAAATAAAAATATCCAAATTACCAGACAATGCAAATATAAAGACAAATGCATGGAAGAGACATGAGGATTGGGTAGGGAAAATGTTTAGAATATGAATCATTCAAGGGATGAGTCACTGGTGACTGAGACTCTTATTCTGACAAAATGCAACCATAATATGTGGTATTCTCATATACCTAGGAACTAAACAGATTTACACTAGCACAAGAATCATTGTCTTTAAAGAAGCTATATTCTAAATGACTATATGTTTATACAGAGAGAACTATGGACCATATGGATGCATAAATATTAAATTTTTCTTAACTTCCTGGAAAAGCAGCGGTACACACCGTGTGTATGTGTATATATCTGTACAGAGTTGGCTTCCTATTTATGAAGGATAAATGCCATTTCATTAGAGAGATTTGCAGAAAAGTATTGTGACAAGTATTTTAAAAATAAAAGTCACAAGTAAGTTGTGACCAGTAGTTTAAATGACTGGCTGGGAAACAATGAACAGGTAATGCAGTTGTCTTGCCCATTTTTCCTGCAAACTCACAGACAGTTTATTGAGTACCTATCATGAGCCAGGCACAGTGTTAGATCCTTTGGACTATTCCGTTAAATCCCCACAGAAGTTTCCTGAAAAGGCATTATTGCTCCCATTTTTGGATGAAGATGCTGAGGTTCAGAGAAATTAAGTCACATAATCTTGTCTGAATATCAACCCAAACTCTTCCCACATTCCTCCATTCCCTTAGAGGGATGAGAAGAAAGGCTGAGCAGGGAAGTTCTCACAGTGCAGCCTTTCTAGTGTTGGGCTCGAAATTCTTATTTGCTCACATGATGTACGTTTTCATTAAACAAAGTGAATACCTCAAAAATACAGCTACGTTTATTTCCTTTTGTTAGAAAAAAAGAAGAGCGCTTAAGTTGCTTAATGATTCTGCAGATTCGGCTCTGCATTTAGGCCCATGTCCTGCTTACATTCTTATCCCTTGCAATGAGAAGAAAACTGAAAGAGGTGTATCCCATACCAATGGGAACATGAGCAAGATGTAGGGAAATGATCCATGCCACATAGCCTATGATTTGACCACATATGTCCTCATTAACTAAGAAAGTAGTAATGAGTCATCTAACTTAAAGACGACTTAAAGTCGTCCAACTTAATAGCTTTCAAAGGCTGTTATATACTCTTATATACCAGGCACTGAGAATTCAGAGAACAGGAAGACACAGTTTCTGCCCTCCAGGCACTCAAAATAAAACTGTGTGTAAATATGTACATATATGTACTTATAAACATGTGTAAGGCAAGTGACAAATGCCTCGGGGGACACATGGGCAATACGAATAATAGGTGTTGGAGAAGACAAAGGTCATCCAAGGCTTGGGTTCATTCAGCTTCCAACATATGTACCTCGAGTTTGTATCCATCTATCAAATGTTGCTACATCTGCTCTTTTCTGATGATTTACAAATGACTTTGTTTTCAAGAATCATGGTCTCAGGGGCTTAGTAGGTTAAACAACTGACTCCTGATTTTGGCTCAGGTCATGATCTCAGGGTCATGGGATCAAGCCCCGTGTTAGGCTCTGTGCTCAGTGCAGAGTCTGCTTGTCCCTCTCCCTCTGCAACCCCCGACTACCTGGCTCACTTTCTCAAATAAATAAACAAAACCTTAAAAAAAAAAGAATCATGGTCTCAGATTCTGGAGGACCTGTTAAGGTACTATAGAAAACTGGTCTAACTCAGTCATAGATGCGGATACTGAGGTTCAAGGGGGCTACATAACTTACTGAAGATAACATGGACAGCTAATTAAAAATATCTCTGAGAGTAAATATGTTACACTGAAAGTCTTGAAGATAAACCTTTTAGTTGGAAATCAAGGCCAGCTCTAAACCAAATAGAAAACACTGAACTAGAGGAATCAGGCAACCATGGTTCTAGTATGATCAATAGTTTTTGCAGCCTGGAACGTGTTGCTTAACCTCACTGGTAGCCAGCAATCTCATCTGTGAAAGGAGGTATATGGAATTAATGATCTCTGTGGTCATTTCTGGCAACAGGATACCAGAATTTAATGACTCTAAATTCATATT
Source organism: Mirounga leonina (assembly GCF_011800145.1). Lineage (NCBI taxonomy): Eukaryota > Metazoa > Chordata > Mammalia > Carnivora > Phocidae > Mirounga > Mirounga leonina. The sequence goes on along the minus strand of NW_023270454.1, from coordinate 38,364,413 downwards.
CAGCATCTTTCTCTTTCCAATTCCACAACTCTTCTTCCAACCCTTCACTCTTCTTTTTGAGTGGATTTTCTTTGTAGGTGCCTATGTCCCATGTATTTGCCCTGCAACTGGGAGGGCAAAAATCAGTGTAAGGACCCACCACCTTTCCATTTTGCACAGGCTCTTTAAGCAGACTGGAGCAGGAATGAGACTAGAAATGAAGAGTTTAAACATTCCCCTGTTGCTTCCTTTTCCCTGGCAAACATATCTTACCCGACTTTGCCCTATTCATAATCTATTTGGTTAGGATCTGACATCAAAGCTGCCTGGATATCTAATAATTTTCCTACCCCTTTCCCATCCAAAGTGACCTATGCAAATTAACTTCGGCTTCCTGGGGATGAAGTCCTCACACTGGGGTCTGAATTTGTAGAAGTCGCTCTAATGGTAGAAATTCCAGATCAGGTAGAAAGGAAGCTATTGTAATGTCTTCATCTTATGAAACTTGAATTTTCTCATTCTCAAAAGAAAAATGAAGAATGAACTTTTTGCACAGAATACACAGACCCTGCAACGAAGTAAAACCAAAGCAAGATTCAATGCTCTCCCACCTTCTCTCCACCCAGAGAGAGTATCCTCAACCCAAAAGAAATGAAAGGGTTTTTTGATTCCACTCTTCTAGACAGAGTGAAAAACAACTCCAGGACCCTGGAGGGATGGAGTAGGTGTGGTTCTAGCAACTTGAAGAACTCCTAGAACTGGGTTTGCTTTGTCTCATCTAGAAAAAATAGTTATCTCACCAGCTGGACCAGATGTCATGTTCCTTTAGGCTCCTTCTGAGAGAGAACCATGAGATACTTTCTTTTATGAGAATGAAATTATTGCTCACATGGTAAGCAGCCAGACCTTCAGTGGCTGAGCTACCCATGGTCAAGAGTTCTCCCTCACCTCACTCTTGGACTCCTACCAATACAAGGGAGGAGGAGAGGCAAACAAAGATGGATTACTGATTTTTCTCATAAAGAGCTTTGAGCTTTTCACCCAGTGTGGATGACAGCTTCTCTCACTTAAACCAAGTAACCTTTCTGCTTGAGAGATATTGTAAAGGCAAATAGTCTCTATTAAGAATTGGTACATAGCATATCAGTGCTTCTCAACTCTGGATAGATACTCATTGATATATGCATCTGTGTACTGTTTCACCTAAGAGTTGTTTTTATTATTATTTTTTTAAATATGGATGCCCAGGCCCTATCTCAGTAGTATAAATCAAAATATCCAGGGCTGATCCAGGTATCTGTCAACATTCAATTATATGTTCCAAAAGTGTCTTTAATTGATAGATTTTATATTCATTTGGAGCTATCAAATTTAATATGACTAAGATCAAATGATTAATTATGTGTATGTTTATACTTTTGTTACTGGATTAAATTATCTATACTCCCTTATGATTTTTTAAATTCCCTGAATAAAAGTTATTCCTTAAGTTAAGCAACCACTAGATGGAAAAGATTGTCCATTGCTTGTCCACTAATGATCATTTGTGGATATTGGCTTTTTAGGCAATTCTAGCCCTAATAAAAATTCTACACAATTTTTTTTAAATTCTATACAATTTTTAAAAATTGTTAAGTGGATGTCAATTTCTAAAGTAAGGAGATAGCAATGTTGTAAAATAACAGATGCTTGTCCACAGCTTGTGGAGAGTCTACAGTGGTGGAAACACTTGGCCTCTTGTCCCATCCCACCAAAGCCCTTTCAGGCAAACACACCTGGTCTGAGAAGTCTACCCAGGGCCAAGGTAGTCAGACCATCTCTTTTTGGAAATATGCTTTTGGTTAAAATTGTCTAATAAGTCATATCCAAATTTACATATTGAGAGCTCAATCTGCAGTGGGAGAGAGGAAATAGAGGAGATGAAGTGCAGTGAACAGGAAGGGATGGACATTTCTAAGGGCAGCTGAAAAGAGAAGGGGGGAATGGTAGGTTTAAAGGGGTGGCCCAGTCAGTTAAGCATCCGACTCTTTGATTTTGGCTCAGGTCATGATCTCAGGGTTGTGGGACTGAGCCCTGCGTCAGGCCCCACACCTAGCATGGGATTGGGATTCTCCCTCTTCCTGTCCCTCTGCCCCTCCCTGCCACCCCCTAAGAAAAAAGACCACTCTAGGAGTCCACTGATAAACTCTAAACTCTCTTGGATCTATAGGGAATATTATAAACTATAATTGATCGATATGAAATAATATTACATTGCAAAATGATACCACAATAAGTAATAATGACTGTCAAAATTTAATTTTTTTAAAATAAATAAGATGCTGGAGTAAGATTAAAACCTCATCTCATTTAAATAGACAATAGTCTGCTATAGAAATTCTGTAAATTAATAGAAAAAATATTCAGGAAAAGAGGAAATTTCCAAAAGTAACATATAAAATAAAATTATTATACTCTATTTACTTATTCATTGTGAATCAGACTTTATATTTGCTAGCCTTGAGGTTGCTTGGGAGTAGAAATTGCTTGAGTTCTTGATTCAGAAAGAACCAGGGTTGAATCTCACTATATATGTTACTCTGGGTAAGTTGTATAACCTCCCAGAGACTCAGGTAACTATCATAAAATAGTAAATACTCAATAAGTAACTGCCTTCAGGTGTGATTGGCTCTCTTCAGTAATTTGATTATCTGCCTGGCTACAATTTCCTTTTTCTTTGCCTTGTGACCCCCAACTCCTAAGTGCACAGCAGACTGTCCTGACCTATTCGTCATGTAGACAGTGACCTATAATCATCTAACCTGGCATTAATGTGGGCAATGAAAGGGCAAGCATTACTAGAGAGGGACTCTTCCCAAAAAAGAAGAAAGGGCCAGGACTACCGAGAATTTTTTTCCTTCTTTGTAGTAATGTGTGTGTGTGTGTGTGTGTGTGTGCGTGTCTTCAGATAGAGGGGCCAAGTGGATTTTAGGAGTTCCAGAAAGACCTCTCCATGCACTTCGTAGTCTTCTGGAAATCTGGCTTACAGCTGTGGCTCCGGCTACAGCCTAATCTATGTCTTCCACCGGAATTCATAATAATGTAACTTTTTATTGACTCATTTATTTCTCAATTTTATGAAGATTTACTGAGCATGTAGTATATGCCAGACACAGTTATAGGCTTGAAAGGTGGAAGATTTCGTGGGGTAAAGGCCCACAGGCCACTATTTTTACATACGGAGTTGCATGAGGTTGAGAGCCTGCATAAAGAACTTGGGGAATGAGGGAATATACTTGAAAGCTGAGTCTGTTGCTTCAGATGATCCACCTCCAGGGATCTGTATTTGAGCCCTGGGCAAAGAGAACTTGAAGCAAGAAGCTAAAGAGAAGCTATTTTTGTGTGACTCCATGAGACTCAGGCATATGGTGCTACATTGAGGTTAATATGTGATCCAGAGTTAGAAATGAAAACATTATCCTCATTACTGGACAGAATGGCCTTAAATCACTGAAGACCCCAATGACCATGTTCCTAATACTCTCAGGGAGGACCTAGTACTTTTGGTTTGGGTGCCAACATTGTCACGAAGGGCACCAGGAACAATGGTCCTAGTGAGGAGGTTTGCAAATATAATATAAATGAAAAGGGCTTCAGTTGGACAGGAGGACCAGGATGGATGCATTCTAGACTGTAACTAGCTAACTTGTACCCAAGCACATGTAATATGCTCCCTAAGCCTTTGGAAATCATGGAGTGAGATTCTGCAAGAAGATGAGACCATGCATGAACACATAGGGTCAAAGCCAGTGAGATTAGAGTCATCACTGTTAATATGATCCCTTATCTGATGAGGCAGTCATGCCTGGAGAACTGTTTACATCTAATTACAGATTCATCTAAATGAACAATATGTTTCCATTAGGAGAGTTCAAAAGAATCTCATCAGCCATTTCACCTATAGTACAATGTAGCTCGGTCACATTGCTTTCCCAAAGTCAAGCAATGACCCAATCTGCTCTCTGTAGGAATGTGAGTTTTGAATAAGAGCAGAAAAGCAGAAAGAAGATTTTTGTCACTATGATTCTTTGTTTGTTTGTTTGTTTTTGCACAGGACATGGGCCAAATCTACCTAAACTAATAAATTACAAAGATCTGCCCAGGCTTAAAGTAGCAAAATGATGTGGTTTTATCTGGAAGAGGAGAAAGTACATGAATAGACAAAGTTTAAAAAATGCCAAAAGGTAGCTAGAAGGACCTGGACAAACTTTTAAATGTGGACCTGATGAGGGAGAACTTCACAACCTTCCTTGCCTCCTCTCAACTAAGCACACTTTCCTCCTTTCACTTTTCTCAGATGGCCACTTCCTGCCACCCATCCCATGCTCATTATCCCATTAAGCCTGGAGTACCAAAAATACAGCAAATGGTGAGGTAGGAGGGAGACTTGAGTCCTGGAACGTGAGTCTCTGCCCCTCAGTTTTCTTCTATAGATGAATTACAATTGACAAAACCAGCTGGTCCGAGTCTTGTACTGCTTCACAAAGAGTCACTATAATTTACAAAATATATGTCTACTCTTTATAGAGTAGGGAAGCAAAATGCCAACTCAATAGAAATGTATGTTTCTTATAAATACACTCCTTTCCGTTATTAACTACTGTTTGCCCTGTACATGCAGGATACATGCAAAGCACTGTATCGTTGGTTTAAAAGGGCAATTTGGCTTCTACTATGTTAATCCAAATGTTTCAATTAGTTTAGTGATTTCATAATTATGTATAATTCAGTTTGCATTTATGTATGAAATGTTTATTTCCATAATTGCAACAAGCACTTAAATTAATTACATTCTATCCTCTTGATTCTATGGGCCAACTGTTGAGTCTTTTCGTTAATACTTTAAAGTCATGCCTTTTTATTTTTGAATTCCTCCCCACCACCCCCCGTCTTTGATGTGTTGTTCCTTATCCTTGTTTGGAATTCTCCATAGAATATTCTCAGAATAATCTTGCAGTTTTCTTTTATGACTGAAACTTTGCATTTTAACAGTTGTCTGGAGATAGTTCCTTCCTTGTGAAATATCAGTTTTAATAACAGGAAAAGAAAAATGCCATAAATCTGCACTAACCACATAAAGCTGAAGTCTCTGAGAGACTGATTAACATGGAGACTCTACACAGGGTTTTCAATAATTAGAGGCTGTGCTTGCATGGAGCAACGGCTGCCGTGGCCTTGAAGCCATTTCCCAGGGCAGCCAGCAATTATTACAGCCTGGAGTATGTTTCTTATATTCTACGCCTCTAGCTATTGAAGCTGTTTTTAAATAAAGGTCTCTTAATTTCACAAAAAGTTAACATCACCTTGGATGCACAACATTTCTTCACGAATACCTTCGCTACTTAGTTGGGAGAGAGCCCACAGAAGGAAGACAGTTAGAAATTCCTAATTTGTTGTTCATCCACCCATAAAAGGTTAAGAATATTCTGGTCTCTGATTACGTGAACTGAGCAGAGGGCAGATCCAGCGTCCCGCAGTGCCCTAGCTAACTGCTTGCCCTATCAGCAAATGCCGCTGAACATTCTCTTCTGAGCACATGACTGAGTTGGCAGTTTTATTGTGGGTTTGAGTATGTGTGGTTTTTTTTCTCTTTTTGTCTCAATGAATTATAGATAGCATATATAGTATGGAAAGGACTGTCATTTTTCCCTTTGGTACAGTGTTTAGTAAACTATCAGCATGCGGTAAATGCTAAATGTTAAATGCAGTAAATGCTAAATGTGAGCCGTGATGATTTTGGAGAAAAAAATCCATAGGATAGTTCATCGCCTATGACAGCTATGGAGTTCTACTTTTTGATGCAAAGTTGCTTGTAGGGTCTGGATGTAATAATGCAACATTATAAACAATTATGAATAATGTAGCTCACTACGATGTATTATGATTTTATTTCAATGAGTGCTGATGAAATTTTGACTGCATGATAAAACTCACAGGAAGATAAGACTTCTGCCTGATGGGCTTGCTATTAAATAAGCAACATACACTATAAACAACAACAAAAGATTAATCTCATCAGTCAAGGTAATTGACTTGGCATTTGTCTTTCACCTATTCTTCCTGTTCTGCCAATTCAACCATTTAATTTTGCCAAATGGGCACATTGAGTCCAGAACAAAAGTCTCTTGAAGCCAGAGTGGGCTAGGGAATGGATCTACTGAAGAAAGGGAGAGGCAAAGAAAGGAGATGAAAGAAGACTGATAAAGCTAAGCAGACCCAAAGGCTTCCAACCCTTTGGCCGTGCACATGAACAATTCTGATATGAAAGAATCATGACCTGACCTAAAGTTGAGCAAGTTAAATTGATTTGATAAAATATGGTCAGTTCAACTTGCTTCATCTTGTGAATGTGGAAGACATTCAGAAGCATCAATTTTTGGAAATTAAAATAATCCGTCGTGCACTGCATTTCACACCTTGACTATTGATGTCATAAGCCCAACCTCACAAGCAAGTTTTAAGAGGACCGATTCCTGATTTAACTGCATTGTGCGTTTAACCCTAAATGTTGATTTTATTTCGCAATATTTCTTTTTGAAAAACATTGTAGTAATATATGTTTACATGTATATGTCATATAAAACAAGTATCCTCAATGAGCTTGATAACTAATTTTGATGCATATTCCTATAAAGTATTCCATTTTGGGTATGCTACATTGATGATTGAATAGCTTCTCTAAGAAATATGGGCTCTTACTGCAGCTTTATTTGATCTTGGGGAAGTCATTTAACCTCTGTGTGTTTTAATTTCTATGTTTGTAAAATGGGGATAATATTCATTGTTCTGTTTTCTTCTTATAATTGTTAGGAGATTAAGTGCAGTAGTATATGTAAGGGTGTGCTGTGAGCATTCTACAAATGCAAGAAGCCATCATTATAGTCCCATAGAAAACACTTTGCATACACAAAAAGCAGTAAGTCAATATGAATCAAAGAAGGAAAGGGAAGAGAAAATGATACTGATTATAAATGGGTCACAATTTACTGTGTTGGTCTATATTTTTTATTCATTTTTCTCAAGTCCTAATCTTATAGTAAAAGAAACCAATTTTTGAAGTATTTTTGAAGTGAAAGTCTCAGAACCATGGCTCTTAATTCACAAGCTGACCAAAACAACAGCAGTTGTTGGATAAACGTAATCTGCAATTAAAAGTTTTGTCTTTGAGAACAACAGTCTGGGAGTCACCTTGGCCATCACATCCTGCGTAAACATCAAACCTGAGTTATTGAGCAAAGTGGATTACTTACCTACAATTTACCAGCTGTAAAAAATATAACGAAAAATGATTTGGGAATATGACAGGTTCAGTTTATTTCCCAGGATCTATTAAAACTTTGCCTTCACAGATGAACACATTCTAGGTAGAACACAAGCTGTATATTAAACATCAAAACACTTTAAAATATAATCCCCCTGCATCTCCTTTTTAAAACAAACATATTATTAAATAGGTAAACATTAAACTAATTGTGAATTTGTGATTGTTGTTAGTAGATGCAGAAATTTTAAAAGTTCATTAATAGTTACCAAATGGAAGACTCCTAAGGGACGAGATGGTCCTTATCATTTACTTCACTGAAAAAGCTATTCAGTGTTTATAATTATTAGAGATCAGGCCCAGAAAATATTTTATATTTGATAACATTTTCATGGGCACGAGGTGGCAACAGCGTCATGACGGGGAAAGACTGAGTGGAGATTTGAATAAGACAAGAACAGAATTTAGATGGAAGCCACAATTCAAGTTATTTTTCTACAGTTATATCCAGGGGCACTAGTAATTTGAGGGGGACACGGCAAACTCTCCTCCACTATTCTGCCAGTTCTTGATTCTAGGTCTGATTAAATGATCTCACATAGTACTGGACACATAATCTTGAACACCATTGGCTGAACCAGTAATTGATCCTGTCCTTCAAAGGCTTCACATCGTACCTGGAATACCATCTCAAAACCTGGAGTCTGCTACTGTGAGAAGCAGACACCAAGACAGGGCCAACAGGCAGGGATTGTGTTAGGGGAAATGTTTGTGTTAGAAAAAATGGGGTGGAAGTTGAGTTAGACTGGGAGCACATCAGAGGGCCATGCAAGCTTGACCCAGAAGGAAGGAGAGAAGAAAGGTAGTTTGAGTGCTGTGCAATCTAAGCAAGGCCTTTGGAGAGTGCTCAAGTTAAAACTGGCTGACAGAGGATGCCTGTGTCTTTCGGGAATTGGCCTGCTGCAGGATCACTGCCAAGCACATACTGGCTGCAGAAAGCATGCATTTAGCAGAAGTGCACTGGTGGGTTCTAGAATGCAGCAGCTGGGGCCCTTGGTCAAGTGTATGCCCCACAGTTAGAGGTCCACAAGGTACATTCACAGTCTACCCTTCAGCCACATTGATCTACTTCTCCACCGATTCAGAAAGAAGCTTCTCTGTGGTTTCTGTGGCCTTTTCTTCCTGTGGGAGGACTCGGAATAGTTGGGTGAGAGGGGTGAAGTACAGCTTCCACTGCTGCAGTTGGTCTTGGAGCCATAGCTGGGACCTACCCTTCTCCTCCAGTATGCATCTTAATTCCCTTTACACTCAGCTCTTCCCTCAGCAGGTCTTGGTGGTATATCTGCAATGTCTAAATCCTTGAAAAATCATATCCTTTTCACTCTGGGGTTGCTGCAAATGTCCATTCCCAAATTACCCTGGGGAACCAGGTGGCATCCAAGTGGACCACCTGACTTTCACATGCATTCTCCTGCCTCTGTTGTGTAAAACAGCATTGTCTCCTCTGGCTGAGCAGGGTCAATTATTCCTGCCAGTATGGTGACTCTTCTCTTCATCATCTGCTTTCTTGGAAAGACGAGTCTGAGGAATTCTGGTGGTAACCATAACTTGTTGTTCAATGCTGTGTCCTCTTGGGAACCAGGACTTCCAACCCTGAGTAATCCAGAGCTGTAGGAACAGGAAGCACAAAATCACCATTGTATCATCAGGAATCATGTTTAAGTAGGGCTATCCTGTTTCTATCCTTTGATGTCCAGACCTACCTCTCCTTTCCACGAAGAATACAGCACATAGGATCTCTGATTAAATATACTGCGTCTTGGTGGATGGCATCCCACCCTCACAGTGTTTCCATTGAGCTGGTGCTCCAGTTGCATCTTTACAAGGCCATTCCAGTGTTGTCTGATATCAGCTGCCTCTGGGTATTATGATATGTGATATGATCCCATGATCTCAGATGCATTTCATTATGAAGTTGTTCTCATGGTCAGATGCTATGCTATGTGGGATTTTATGCCTGTGGATCAGGCATTCCATAAACCACCAAATAGCAGTGCTGGCTAAGGCCCTAGGACAGAAGAGGCAAACCCATTTCTAGATTAGGTATCCATTCCTATGAACTCCTGACTCCTCCAGGATGGAAGTGGCCCAATGTAATTAACTTGTCACCAAGTGACCAGTTGGTCTTCATGAGGAATACTGCCATACTGGGGATCCAGCTTTGGTCTCTGTTGCTGGGAGGCTGGAACTTCACAGCCAGCCATAGCTAGACCAGACTTGATAAGTGGGAGTCCATGCTTTTGGGCCAAAAGTCACCCCCATCATATGCCCATAATACCATCATGTGCCATAATACCATCATGTGTTGATAATAAAAGCTAGCTAACATTGATTGGCCAAGTCATTTTATCCACTTAATTGTTCAGTGCCTCTTCCATACTCAGTGCTTTCTGGTAGCTATTAATGTGTGGTACAAAAATCTTCATGCTTTGTGTCCACTCCAATATGTCCATCCAAATACTTCTACCCCAGAACTACATTCTTCAGATCTTCCAGTCCTTTTCTTTTGAGGTCTTTGAGGGTTTATTTTAGGCCAATGACCCCTGCTCAGGTGTAGGTAAATGTTCTCACTTTGAGTAACTGCTCCTTCCAAACAAAGTATATGACCAAGTACCTTGCTCACAGCTCAGCCAGTTGGGAAGATTTTCAATCTCTTTGTCTTTCAGGGACATACTGATAGTAGCTGAAATGCAAATGCCATCCATTTTTGGCTTAGACCCACATATTTAAATGACCGAGGTGCAAGCTGGGGTCTCCTTAAGTCTTTGGCCAAATACTAAGCTGTGTATATACAATGAGAGACTCTGTGAGGTCTGGCAAAGAGTAACAATGATGTGAGCTATGCTGTGAAATGGACAGAGATTCTAGAGATGACACGGGATAGAGAGATGTTGGAATTCCAACCCACAAAGTAGAGAAATCTTACTGAGCGCCTCAGGCATTCATTTAAGACTCCAGCAAGGCCTCTATGCCTAGAATAAAGATTATTTTGACTACCATGACAAAGCTAGCTTAAAACCAAGCCTTCATAGGATCAAGGTGATCTGCCAGTAAATTAACTGCCTGTCATTAAAACCCCCAAAACTCAGGACTTTTTAAAGGACCATAATAAAATTCAGATTCTTGATAATGGAATATTTACAATGTCTAGCATACAATAAAACACTGCTATATAGGCAAAGAATCAGAAAAACGTGACTTAAAACTAAGAGGAAAAAAAATCCAGTGATAACAAATATGTAGCAATTAGTAGATAAGCTCTTTAAAACAGCTATTATAAAATATGTCCAAGAATTTCAAGAAGAAATGATATTATGAGTGGAGGGAGTAGCATCCCAGCAGAAAAACAGAAACTGTAAACAAAATTGTAAATGCTAGAACTGTAAACTATACTAGAAATGACAAATTCACTGCATAGGACACTGCACCCAAGAAGATCAGTAAGCTTGAAAACATTAAAAATTAAAAGAAACTACCAAACTAAAACACAGAGAGGGAAAAAAGATTAAAAAAAAAAAGAAAAAGAACAAGGTCTTAAGTGACATGTGGGAATATCAAGAAGTCTAATATGTGTGTATTTGGAATCCTAGAAAGAGAAGAGAGAGGGGGGCTGGGGTAGAAAATATATGTGAAAAAATAATGGCTGAAAATTTTCCAAATTTGATTAAAAATAATAATCCAGAGATCCAAGAAGCCCAAGGAAGCTGAACACAAAGAAAGCCACACCTAGGCACGTCGTAGTCAAAATGCTGAAAATTAAAGAAAAAGAGACAATTTTATTTTTTTTAAGATTTTATTTATTCATTTGTCAGAGAGAGAGAGAGCACAAGAAGGGGGAGTGGCAGGGAGAGGGAGAAGCAGGCTCCCTGCTGAGCAAGAAGCCCAATGCAGGACTCGATCTCAGGATCCTGGGATCGTGACCTGAGCCAAAGGTAGATGCTTAACTGACTGAGCCACCCAGGTGTCCCAAGAGACAATCTTTAAAGCAGTAAGAGGTGAAGATACATTACATAGAGAGTGGCACCCAGCTGTGGGTGCTGGATTCAGGGCCTGGGATAATGACCAGTCTTCTGCCAGTAACCATCACTCTTCTCCACTGGTGCTCATGGCAAGGCCCAGCCTTCGTGCTGTGTCCTGTTGGGTCCCAGCTCTTCCTCACTCAGTGATAGGAAGTGAAGGACAGTGATAAGAAAAACTGGTGAATTCTCATCAAAAACAGTGCTGGCTATAAAATAAGGTGATGGGGCGCCTGGGTGGCTCAGTTGGTTAAGCGACTGCCTTCGGCTCAGGTCATGATCCTGGAGTCCCGGGATCGAGTCCCGCATCGGGCTCCCTGCTCGGCAGGGAGTCTGCTTCTCCCTCTGACCCTCCTCCCTCTCATGCTCTCTGTCTCTCATTCTCTCTGTCTCAAATAAATAAATAAAATCTTAAAAAAAAAAAAAATAAGGTGATGATAATATTGAAGTTCCGAAAAAAAAAAAAAAAGACCTGTAAAAGTAGAATTTTAAATCCAGGAAAAATAATCCTTCAAAAATGAAGGCAGTATAAAGAATTTTCAAATAAACAGAAGTTGAGACCTTTTCTCAGTGGCAGACTTGACTAAAATAAATGACAAAGATAAATCTCTGGGTTGAAGAAAAATGATAATGGATAAAAACATGGATCTTTGGGCACTAGGGTGGCTCAGTGGGTTAAATGTCTGCATTTGGCTCAGGTCATGGTCCCACGGTCCTGGGATCAGGTCCCATATCGGGCTCCCTGCTCAGCAGGAAGTCTGCTTCTCCCTCTGCCCCTCCTCCCATCTCGTGCTCGCTCTCTCTCCTCCCCCCTCAAATAAATAAATAAAATCTTAAAAAAAAAAAACCCATGGATTTTAGGGGTGCTTGGTGGCTCAGTCCGTTAAGCGTCTGCCTTTGGCTCAGGTCATGATCCCAGGGTCCTGGGATTGAGCCCTGCATCGGAGATGGAGCCCCACATCAGGGTCCCTGCTTGATGGGGGGCCTGCTTCTCCCTCCTCCCCTGCTCGTGCTCTCTCTCTCTCTCTCTGCCTTGCTATCTCTCTCTCAAATAAATAAATAAAACTTGAGAAAAAACCATGGATTTTCATCAATGAATGAAAAGCATGAGTAATGAGAAATGTGACGCTAAAATGGAAAGGCTTTTGCTTGCATCTTAATTTCTTTAAAAACATTTTACCTTGGGGCGCCTGGGTGGCTCAGTCAGTTAAGCATCCGACTCTTGATTTCTGCTCAGTTCATGATCTCAGGATCAGCGGATTGATCCCCACATCAGGCTCTATGCTGGGTGTGGAGCCTGCTTAAGATTCTCTCTCTCTCTCCCTCTCCCTCTGCCCCCCCAAAAGAAAAAAACAAAATAACCCACATTTGACTTTAAAAAATAATAATATATGGTGAGTTAAGTTTTATAACTTGAAGAAGTAGAATATATGACGATAGTGCACAGTTGAGTGGGGGAGTGGGGCAAATGGAAGTTACTGTTACAAGGTGTTTACGTTCTTCAAGAAGTGGTATGATATAACTGCAAGGTAGATTGAATTAAGTTAGGATGCCTATTGTAATCCTTAGAACAACCACTAGAAAAGCAAAAGAGCCAGTAGAAGAGATAAAATTGATTACTTAAAAAAAAAAAAAAAGAAGAAACAAAAGGAAACCTGATGAATCCTAGAGAAGGCAGGAGAGGTGGGGAAAAGGAACAGGGAGGAAGACATAGGAGCAATTACCAAGGCAACAGATTTAAACCCTAAATGCAAATGGTCTAAACATTTCAATGAAAAGGGTGGCTGAAATTACCAATTTGGATAAAAATCAAGACCTGACTGTATGCAGTCTACAAGAAACTCACATTAAATATAGACAGATAAGTTAGAAGTTAAGAGAATGGGAAGATTCATAACGAGTAAACACTAATGATAAGAAAGTTCAAGAGGTTATATTAATATTTGACAATGAGGATAGGGATGGTGTATTACCAGAGACACAGGGAGATATTTCATAATGAGTAAAGGAGAAATTGTTTAAAAAGAAAGAATGAGGGCACCTGGGTGGCTCAGACGTTAAGCGTCTGCCTTTGGTTCAGGTCATGATCCCGGGGTCCTGGGACTGACTCCCCCATCAGGCTCCCTGCTCAGCAGGGGGTCTGCTTCTCCCTCTCCCTCTGCCCACACCCCACCACTTGTGCTTTCTCTCACTATCGCTCTCTCTCTCTCTCTCAAATAAATAAATAAAATCTTTAAGAACAAAAAAGAAAGAATGATTCAAAGTGTGTATGTCACTGATAGCAGAGTTTCAAAATGCGTGAAGCAACAACTAATAGAAATAAAGGGAAAAAGAGAAAATCATAATTATCAGTGAGATTCTATCACTCCTCTCCCCAAAAAGTGATACAGCATGTAGATTAAAATACTTAGTAAGTTTATAAAACATTTGTATAACTTCATCAACCAATTAACACAATCATCAGTTGCAGAACACTGCATGAAAGGACTGTGGAATATACATTCTTTTCAAGTACACATGGAATATTCACCAAGATAGACCATCTACTGAGCCATAAAAAATATTATAATTTCAAAAAAATTGAAATTATACAGAATATGTCCTGTGATTATGTTCTAGATTTAAGTTAGACATCAATAACAAAATGTATCTAAAAATTCCTCCACATATTTATAAATTTAGCAAACACTTCCAAATAAGCCATAGGCCAAAGAAGAAATCGCAAGGAAAACTAGAAAATATTTTGATAATAAAAATACAGCCTATCAAAATGTATGGAAGGTGGCTTAAGAGGCGCTTGGAGTGAAATTTGTAGATTTAGATTCTTATATTATAAAAAAAAAAAGCTTAAATCAATTCATCGATGATTCCACTGTAAAAATCTGGAAAAAGAAGAGTAAAATACATCAAAAGGAAGCAAAGAATAAAGATATGAGCAGAATGACTGAAATAGAAAATAATAAGAAAAAAAGTCTTTATTGCAGATGACATAATCGTATACTTGGAAAATACCAAAGAATGTACCAAAAAACCCCTGCTATAACTAATAACTGAATTTAGCAAGATCACAAGATAAAAGGTCAACATGTAATTATCTATTATGTATCAGTGTACTAGCAATGAACAATTGAGAAATAAAATATTAAATTGCCATTTAATTATCATAAAAATGATGAGGGATAAATGCAACAAACTATGTGGAAGACTGATTCCTACACTAGAAAGCAAAAAACATTGCTTATAGAAATTTTAAAAAGCTTAAGTAAATTGAGAAATTATACCATGTTCATGGGTTGGAAGATTCAACAGTGTTAAATGTCAGTTTATACCATACTGGTCTATCAGGTCAATGCACTTCCAACCAAAATCCAAAAACTTTTTTTCTGAGAAATTTCCAAACTCATTCTAAAAGTTACATAGGAAGGAAAAAGGAGGAAAATTCAAAAACCAATTTTAAAAAAGAATAAAGTTGGAAGACCTATACCTCCTGAATTCAACAATACAATAAAAATGGCAGTGTGATATTAGCTTAAGTATAAACATCTAGACGAATGGAACAGAAAATAATGGCCAAAAATAGATCCAAACTTATAAAGTCAATTGATTTTTAACATTGGGCCAAAGCAATTTGTGGGGGAAATGAAAGTCTTTCCAACAAATAATGCTGGCACAACTAGATTCCATTTAGAAAAATATAAACTGGACTCATACCTTACACCATACACAGAAATTAATTCTAGGTATCTAATAAACATAGATATAAAACTAAAACAAAAAAGTTTCAAGAAGAATTCTTAGAAGAATATCTTCATGATTTGGGAATTTGGCAAAGATTTCTTGGGAAGAATCATCATAAAAGAAAATTATCAATAAATATGACTATATCAAAATTTAAAATGTTTGCTTATCTAAAACACATCATTTAGGGGCACCTGGGTGGCTCAGTCGGTTAAGCCTCAGACTCTTGGTTTCAGCTCAGGTCATGATCTGGGGGTGATGGAATGGAGCCCCTCATTGGGGCTTAGTGCGGAGTATGCTTGAGATTGTCTCCCTCTCCCTTTGCCCCTTCCCCCTCCCATGCTCTCTCTCTCAAAGTAAATAAAATCTTAAAAAAAAAAATCACTTAAATGGGGTACCTGGGTGGCACAGTCAGTTAAGCATCTGACTCGTGGTTTTAGCTCAGGTTGTGATCTCAGGATTATGAGATTGAGCCCCATGTCAGGCTCCATGCTCAGCGCAGAGTCTACTTGAATTTCTCTCTCTCTTTCTCCCATTGCTCCTCCCGATCATTCTCTCTGTGTGTGTGTGTCAAATAAATAAATAAGTCTTAAAAAAAATCACTTAGAAAATGAGAAGGCAAGCCTCAGAGGGCACGAAAATCTTTGTGATACAAGTATCTGAAAACGGGCTTAAATCCAGAAGTAGAAACAATGCCTACAAATGAATTATTAAAAAATAGTCAGCCCAGTTTAAAAATGGGCAAAAATCTTAAATAGACATTTCACAAAGGAAGATGTAAGAGACTGTCCAACAAACACATGAAAAAGTGCACAGCATCGTTATTCATCAGGGAAATGCAAATTAAAACCACACGAGATAGGACTACACTTCACTAGAATGGGTAAAATTTTTTAAAAAATTAACAACACTGAATATTCATGAGGATTTAGATCAACTAGAATTCTTATACACTGTTGATGGAAGTATACAATTGCACAACCACTTTGAAAAAACTTTTGTCTGTTTTATAGAAAGCTAATCACCTATCCTATGATTCAGCAATTCCAATCATAGGCATTTAGAAAGAGAAATGAAAACATACGACCAAAGGTTTCTACAAAACTCTTCATGGCAGCTTTATTCATATTAACCTCAAACTGGCAACAATTCAAATATCATCCATGAGAGAATAGGTAAATAATAGGATAGTCACACCCTGGTACAGTCATCCCTGCTTATTTGTCGGGGATAATGTCCGAGACCCCCAGTGGTTGCCTGAAACCACAGATATTACTGAACTCTATATACACAATGGTTTTTCCTATACATACATAGCTGTGATAAAGTTAAATTTACACACTAGATAAAGTAAATGATCAACAAAAATAATAATAAAATAGAACAATTATAACACTATACTATAATAAAAGTTGTGTGAATGTGGTCTCTCTTTTAAAATATCTTTTTGTACTATACTCACCCTTCTTGTGATAATGTGAGATGATAAAATGCTTACCCGATGAGATGAAGTGAGGTGAATGACAGGCATTGTGACATATCATTAGGCTAATATGGACCTTCTGAAGATCTGTCAGAAGGAGGATCATCTGCTTCTGGACTTTGGGTGACCACAGATAACTGAAACTATGGAAAGGGAAATCATGGATAAGGGAGCACTACCTACTCATCCTGTGCCCTGTTATATCATAATGTCTAGGGTTATGCCCCCATGTTTTAAAGCAAGTTTGAATGCTGACATAATGTATTTGCTGAAATATATATCCATGAGAGTAGATTCCTAATTTATACAAGGGTGCAATTTTGCTGATTGGATGAGTGTATGGTTGCTTTGTGGATACTTCATTAATGCATTCCAAAATTAATGAATAAAGCATTTTTAAAATTTACATAAAAACTAATAACACTTGTCATATACTTGTATCTGCACAATCTTGCTTTCCATTGGGTCATTGCTTCCATATAGTGTCAAGTTAGTTTCTTTGATAAGGCAAATACGTATTTATCGGTAGGCTCCAGGTGAGCACCAGTACAATGGTGTATATACTTGTTCATGGCCTGTAAAAATAACCTTGCTATTTTACTGGCTGAATAAAATATCAAATTAGCTTTCATGAATCTTTCATTTTATTGAGGTAAGTTTACACATACTAAAATGCACAGATCTGCACATTTCAATGTGTTTTAGCAAATGCATATATCTCTGCAACTCACACCTTTAATGAGATATGCAACATTTCTATTTCCTCGGAAAGTCCACTCATACCCATAACCAGTCAATTCCTGCCCTTTCAAAGAAAACCATTGTATTCTGATTTCTATCCCCATAGATTGGTTTTGCCTGTAGAACTTCATAGCAATGGAATCATACAGTAAGCATTTGCATGTCCCACATCTCTCGCTCCACACAATGTTTCTGAGATTATCTGTGTTATTGAGTAGTTTATCTCTTTTTATCACTGACTAGTATACAGTAGTGCTCCCTTACCCATGATTTCCCTTTCCATAGTTTCAGTTATCTGTGGTCACCCAAAGTCCAGAAGCAGATGATCCTCCTTCTGACAGATCTTCAGAAGGTCCATATTAGCCTAATGATATGTCACAATGCCTGTCATTCACCTCACTTCATCTCATCGGGTAAGCATTTTATCATCTCACATTACATACACTCATCCAATCAGCAAAATTACACCCTTGTATAAATTAGGAATCTACTCTCATAGATATATATTTCAGTAAATACGTTATGTCAGCATTCAAACTTGCTTTAAAACATGGGGACATAACCCTAGACATTATGATATAACAGGGCACAGGATGAGTAGGTAGTTTTATTTAGAACAGCAAGACAGAGTTACTTGGAATAAATCTATGCCTGAGGAGCAGGAAGGAAATTGAAAATAACTCTCTGTCTTTGTCTTAAAATGTTGAATACAACATTATTTAAGTCACTATTTAAACTGTCCAAAAACTTGTGCAAATGTTCTTCTCATCTAGAAAATCACTTGAACCAATGTTAAAATCAGACTCTGAATGTAACTTTTTAGTTCCTTCTCTCTGTTTCAGATCTGTTGATGAAATAGGTTCCAAGTGGGAGAAACATTTTTTTCAAAACCAAATGCAGTTTGCCTTATATACTTAGGTCTTCTGTATAGCATGGTGACGGAGATGTCTAGTAAGTGCTCAGACAACTGGCTTATCAATTTGTCTGCACACTGGGTTGTCCTGGGTGGTCTAGAATAATACCAATGCCTAGGTCCCAGCCCCCAAAGATTCTCATGTAATCGATAGGAGTTGTAGCCTGGCCATTAGAGCTTTCTAAAGCCTTTTAGGATGATTTTAATGCGCAGCTAAAATTAAGAAGTACTGCTCTAGAAAGTAAGTGGTAAATGGTCACAGAAGGGGGAATTCTCTGTGTTGGAATTCTGGATTTATCAGAATAATCTTAATGGAAAATGTGACAATTAACTGCAATGCGATGGACAGGGTTCGGTTGCAGAAACCAGAAGCTACTCTACCAAGTTTAAACAGAAATGAATGTATCTTGAAATATTAAATGGTTTCCAGCTCACTGGGAAGGCTGGAGGAATAGATGGTAAAAATTGAGCTTTTAGAAACAGCCATCAAAAAAAAAAAAAAAGAAATCCTGTCATTTGCAACAACATGAATGGAACTAGAGGGTATTACGCTAAGTGAAGTAAGTCAATCAGAGAGACAATTATCATATGATTTCACTCATATGTGGAATTTAAGAAACAAAACAGAGGAGCATAGGTGAAGGCAGGGAAAAATAAAACAAGGTTCAGTCAGGGAGGGAGACAAACCATAAGAGACTCTTAATCATAGGAAACAAAAATGTTGGAGGGGAAGTGGGTGGGGGGATGGGCTAACTGGGTGATGGGCATTAAGGAAGGCACGTGACATAATGAGCACTGGCTGTTAATATGCAACTGATGAATCACTGAACTCTACCTCTGAAACTATTAATATACTATAATTAATTGAATTTCAATAAAAAAATTAAAAAAAAAAAAAAAACTTCGGGAGCCATGTTTCAGAACTGAGCCATTCAGGGAGCTGTGACGGAATCATGAAGTTATTGCTACACTGTCAATTCCCTAAACAGGCCTCCACTCCCATGATGAGAAAGACAGCAGCCTCAGGAAATGCGCATGACTAGGAGACCACCACAGAATACTTAAGCACCTCTGAATGGGTTCAAGAAATGCAGAGGTTTCTCTTTGGCAAAGTTTCTTGTAGTAGGTGACCAATAGGAATAAAGACAGCAAAAATAGCATGACAAAGGTAGAGACGTATAAAAGAGCATGGGACATGGCTCAGGTCTGTAAGTAACTGGTTATAATAGGAGCACAAGATGAAAATGGTGAGTGGTAAGAAATGAAAAAAGAAAAGATTGATACAAATGGGAGAGGTAGGGAATGTGGGACCCTGTTTGATATGCAAACTTAAAATTTGGGAATTTAAGGGGATTCGAAAAGGCAGCGCGGTGCTGGTGCTGTAACCAAGAGCCCAGTGTCTGGAGCTAGAGTCCCTGATTTGGGTATCAGAGCCAACACTTACTAGCTATGTGACCTTGGGCATGTTACTCGGCCTCTTTGTGAGAATTAATACATGCAAATGCTTAGACAGAATAAAAGCACATTACGTGTACTTTAAAAAGCACTTGTTTGATGATGATGATGATGATGATGGCAATGGTGGTGATGAACAGTAAAGAATGAGAAGACCTCTCAGGATGAATGCTACAAGTTGTGGGTCATCTACTCCCTCCAGTACACCTCCCCCATCACAGAAAAATGTGATTTTTTTGGGGGGGGGGTTGAGAATCACCACATGAAAGGGAAAAGAAACAAAAGTTCACGTGCTTTTGCAAGAGTCCAGGTAGGACTCAGATGATGAAGACCTGAACTAAGGCAGTAGCAGTGACTGTGTTCAAATGGAACCCATGTGCTTAAATGTAGGTGTCAGTGATAACCAACGTATGAGCACACCTATGGGTGGGTCCTTTATCCACAGGTGCAAAGCTGAGAAACTCCCATAAAAAATAAAAACAAACAGTAACTTCTCTTCCGAACAATACAATTCATTTTTGCAAGCTGTAGTGTTGCTTAACTCATTTACTAATGTTGGCATGTATTTTTTTGTGTATTTTTATTGTTGTTGTAGATTCATTAGAATTTTCTATGTAGACGATCATGTTGTCTTTGAATACAAACAGTTTTACTTAAAAATTTCCAACCTAGAAAGGTGGACAGCCTTGCCTTGTTCCTGATCGTAGTGAGAAAGCACTCACACTTTCACAATTTAATACGAGGTGATCTGCTTGTTTAGTAAATGTCATTCATCACATTAAGGAAGTTTCTGTCTTCTTTGCTGAGAATTTTTATCATGAATTGGTGGTACATTTTGTCATATGTTTACCTTTTTTTCCCCGTTAATACTATGAATTATACTGATTTAGTTATTAAGATAAATTTGCATTCCTGAGTTAAATCCCTTGTGTTGTGATATATTACTCATTTTCTATGTTTCTGGATTGGATTTGCTAAAATTTTGTTAAGAATACAGTACAAGTACTAGAGTACTGCTGGCTGCACAGAATGAGTTGAGAAGTTCTTCCTCTTCCTCTATTATCTAGAATAGTTCAGGTAATGCTAGTGTTCTTTTTCTTTCTTGTATTTTTTTTTTAATTTTAAAATTTTTTTTCTTTTTTTTAATTAACATACTGTATTGTTTGTTTCAGGGGTACAGGTCTGTGATTCATCAGTCGTACACAGTTCATTGCATTTTTGGTAGAATTCACCAGTGAGGCCATCTCAGCCTGGAGTGTCCTTTGTGGATTTACTTTAAGTGCACACACTTTCTTTATCCTAGCTTATTAGTTTGATGCATACATTTATCATTTTCTTTGCTCCTTATTTCTTTCTGTAACTCAGATTTTCTTTCTAGGATGATATTATTTTCCTTCTACTTGAAGCAAATATTTTAGAAATTCCATTTCGAGTGTCCATTGGTATTTAATGCTCAAAAGAAAACTTGCACATGATGCCAGCGCCACAATTATCGACTAACATCTGTAGTCATATCATCTATATTTTATCTTCTTGGGGTAGATGACCTTTCCGTGCACCTAGCTAAAGCCTGCACTTGCTCTTGGACACTAGACTTCACCCCCTTTTGCTACTCAAAAATACTGCTCCAGCCATTTCCTCCCATTACCTTACATTTTTGGGGTCATCTATCAACATATAAGTATGCAATTATTTGTACCGTCTTTAAAGCAATGATCTCTTGACCCCACATTCAAATTTTGTATGTTTTGGGTTCAACCAGGGAAGGAGAACCAGTAGGCTAGACACGCACATGTGCACACACGCATGCACGTGCATAGACGGATTTACACAAGAGGAGAATGGACTTACAGTGTTGTGGAGGTTGGATGGGCACTCTCTGTGAGACTGTATCTGTGTCTAATAGTGCTCAAAGCCCAGGCAGTCAAGATAGGAAGATGATGAGCAGGCTGGAACCCCATAAGAACAGATTAAAACTCGGGTGCATTCTTGTTGTCTCTGACCTTGATGATAAGGGTATGCTTCAGAAGCCAGGACTCTCCTTCATGCAGATGAAAACACACACCTCATTCCAGGAGTTGGAGAAGCCGAAGGAAGATCCAGGGGCAAAGAGAGAGTAATTGAAGGCCCAGTAAAGTGATTCAGTAAATCAGCAACAACACGGTCAAAGTTCCACAATACAGAAATATTTTATAATCCCCCTTCCCCTCCGCTGTCTGGAGTCTTTGCAACCCAGGAAAATTAGGAGGCATTCATTTTTTTCTCCCTTTTTCCCACTCCAAAAACTAGACGAACTAACCTAGAAGGGGGAGGGAGAGTAGGCATTGAAGACTGAGACCATGTATTTACCACCATGTTAGACCCTAGGGTCATAAATCTCACTCACATTGAGAGGAGGAAAGAAAAGCTTTGGCCTGGATTGAGATCAAAGATAAGATGAAAAGGGCACATCTTAAATGCAAGAATGGGACTGGACAAGTAGCTGAAAGTAGCTACAAAGCAATGGGATTCTGCCAGAGTATCAATGAGGAGGGTGATGGGGGATTTAAGCAGGACATGACTAAAGGCATAAAGACCAAGCAAGAAGCTTCTTCAGAAAATCAATCTAAGCATGATAACAGCCTAATTATTCTTGTAAATTTGTTAGTTGAAAATAATGACGCTGGCTGGAATTAAAAAGGAAGAGGTATTGAATGTTGTTGGATATTGTGGTGCGGAACTGATGAAGAGATTGTCCACCGTCACGGGGTTGGGACTTCGAATCAGAACACCTGCCTTCTCTTCTCCAGTTCCATCATTTCCATGGACAAGGCATTTGACCTCACTGACCCCCAGCTTCCCTCTGTAAGGTGTAGGTCATATTTGTGCTATTTACGTTAAGTGCTTTGGTAGAGCCCAAACAAGATGACTTATGAGAAAATATTTGGAAAACTTAAAAATGTAAGATCGTATTAGTAAGCAAACCAAGAAGATTAACTTGATTTTGCATTTTAAACCATTAAAGCATTTTCTTTATTTCCATCTGGTGAGGTTAGATGATCAGGGAAACAAGGGAAGAGAATGGGCAGGATGGGAGAACTGCGTTCACCCATCATTTTGGTCAGTGCGAAGAGACAGGCAGGCAGGAAAGAGCCCCTCATCTGATTGCCTGAGAGCTCAAATGCACACCTTTCATCCTTCTGGCAGGCTGATCGCATATCCTCCAACCCGCATAGTCTCATTTACACGTAGTTTCCCAGATAAGGATGCCGCTGCTGCTCACTTGCGAGATTTCCAAAGCTACTAATAAAAAGGTAACTCGCTATGTGCTACGAGAGATGACAAGCACAGCTTGGGATGAATGACGGGTAAAGAATTGTCATTTCTTTTCTCAAAATCAGGCTATCCCCGGCTCATGTGGCTTGGCACCTGTGGCTTGTCAGCAATTACACGTGGAAGCCGACCCATTCAAAGCTGCCCCTGCGGAGCAGCTTTGGGGCCCTTGCCTTCTGTCTATCTGTACGTGGTTTCAGGGCACTGCGACGCGTATGTGAGCAGGAGCCTTGAAATCGGCTTTCTTTCCCTTTTTAACATTTTCTCCAGTTTCGTTTTTAAGTGCGATCTGATTAGCTTTTAATCTAGGATTTAGGGAGGAAAGGAAATTAGCCATCCCGTTGGGTTCATGATTATTCTGGTTATACTTGGACTTCGTTTTCTAAGTGATTTGATAACTGACTCCTGTTAGAAATGGTAGCTGTACTTCAAAGATGTTTCCAGATTGCCTGTGTCACAACAGTGCCTTGTTGGTGGTAAAGCAATATGAACAATAACTAAAACATTTATTTCTTCACTTAAAATGTACCAGGCACTGTTCCAAGCACTTTATGTGAATTACTTAATTTCATCTTCAGTACAATGCTATGATTGTGCCCATTTTACATATGAGAAAATTGAGGCATACAGATGTTGACTAATTTACTAGTTTGAAATATATACATAAAATTACATACTTAGGTTTTATAAAAATGAGAACAGTTATATGAACTGCCAAATTATTCTCCCTAAAACACAAGACATTCTGTAATTCCTTAGCTCAGAAATATTTAATAAATACCCTTGCCTATCAAATGTAGTGTAAATACCAGATCTCTCAAACTGTGATTCTAATTTCTGTCTTCAGCCCTGTTTTTTTTTTTTTTTAAAGATTTTATTTATTTATTTGACAGACAGAGACACAGCAAGAGAGGGAACACAAGCAGTGGGAGTGGGAGAGGGAGAAGCAGGCTTCCCGCAGAGCAGGGAGCCCGATGCGGGGCTCGATCCCAGGACTCTGGGATCATGACCTGAGCCAAAGGCAGACGCTTAATGACTGAGCCACCCAGGCGCCCCTTAAGCCCTGTTTTTGAGCAATTCCCAGCTCTTCCTAAGCAAGAGAGGTTTCATGCCCCCCACTCCCCAGGAGGATATTAGGCAATGTCTGGAGATATCTTTGGTTGTCACAACTTGGGAGAGGTTACTAGCATTTAGTAGGTAGAAGTCAGTGATCCTGCTAAACATCCTAAAACACATAAGACAATCCCTTCCCACGACAAAGAATTATGTGGCCCAAACTATCAACAGTACCAAGGTTGAGAAACACTACCCTAACCTATTTTCCAGCCAAACTGAACAACTTGAGCTTCCTTAAATAGTCTCTGTGTTTCATTTTTGTAGCTTTCTTTCCTTTATTTCTTCAACATATTCTTAGAGCACCTACTATGTGCGAGGCCCCATTATGTATAAGACATGATCCCTGATCTCACACCGACCAGCTTCCTGGCTTCCCATCCTTGTCCCTCTCCAATAAAAACCTTCCTGCTCTTCAAGACCCCTCTCAAATGCCATTTTCCTTCATCAGCTGAATCTTTGCTCTTTCCTAGTAATCTGTAAAGACAAA
The DNA here is from genome assembly GCF_011800145.1 of Mirounga leonina. Taxonomy (NCBI): domain Eukaryota; kingdom Metazoa; phylum Chordata; class Mammalia; order Carnivora; family Phocidae; genus Mirounga; species Mirounga leonina. The sequence continues at coordinate 38,339,813 of NW_023270454.1, read as the reverse complement.
ATATTATGATAGGAGAGCCTTGATATCAAACAAAAATTGATAAGAAACATTCTTATATGATGAATTTAATATGAATATTTAAATGCCATTTTTCACTGTAGAAGTGTTTAAACATCTTCTCAAACTTAGCACATTTCAATGTTGTGGAACAGCTTAATTTTATTCCCAATAAAGTTGTGTGTCTTTTTTTTAAAGTCAGTTTTGGAAGCGAAAATAGTAGGTCATTGAAGTTCCAGTGAGCATACTGTAGCAATTGAAGGAGGATGTGAGAGGCTGTGTAAAAACGGCTGACACCCATGTTTCATTTCAGCAATAAAAAATTTAAAAATCAATCCAATAAGAATTTATTGAGTGCCAGTATGAGCTAGACACTGTTAGATGCTGGAATTCAAAATAAACATCACATGTTCTTTCCTACAACGAAGTCAAGTAAACATCTCTAACACTTCAAAATGTTTATTTATAGAAGTAGAGGGATCAATCGTTTATGTGGGTAAGCATTCTAATGGCCAGGTAAATGTCCAGGTGACAGCGGGTATAAGTTACGAAGAGTGCTTCTTCTGAGTACCATACAAGAAACTTAAGGAGAGGAAAGTAGGAATGCATGAATTATTGAGGGCCTTAATAACATTGTGGAGAATTGTGGCCTACCTCACATCCCAAAGGAAGAGGGAAATCTCCCCTGGACTCTTTCAGAGGGCCTTCACACAGACGTGCTTAAAGCATGCAAATGAAAGCAGAGATACCTGAGATGAATTAGGGAAAGCAAGTCCCAAAGACAAAAAATTCCACATTTGATGATGGAGCATCCAGGAGCACTGCCATGCTGTCCTTGAATGTGTTACCCTGCATGTTAGCGTCCTCACTACTGTGGGCTTCTACTCCATTGGGGACATGGGTTGTGTGTGGTTGTCAACTGGGTGTAGGAGTAACGTACACTCATCGAGACAGTCTTTTAAAAAAGTGCCTGAAACTATTTTGCAACATTCCCCATTTTACCATTGGCTGGTTCATCAATATCAGAAATAAGTATTACAAAACAATGTTAAAAGAACTCATTATTTGTGTAAAATCCAGCAAGGATCACCAACCTCCCTGGTGTTCTTCACCAGAATACCTTGCTCTCAAAAAATGACATGTAGTAGCATCCTTTCTTGATTTCATAGATTCACTGGAAAAACAATCATGAAAGTGGCTCCTAAAACTCAAGGACTTAGACATTTATAGAAAACACACACACACACACACACAAAACAAAAAAACAAAACTTCATGTATGGGATGAGGACATTTCCTGCTAAATTTTAAAAACAGTTCATGGGGCCCCCTATAGTCGGAATGAGTTTCATGGTGAGATTTTTTTTTTCTCCTTGAATAAGTTTAGAGCTGGCAAAGCAGATAAGGAGAACACTTTAGCAAGCACAACGAGGCAGAAGTTAGTATCTCTGGCTGACGTTATTTCCTACCTGAATATGGCAGAAATGAAAAATAATGTCTGCTACTTCTGGGTAAGTTTCATCAGGGGAAAAAAAAATATTATAGGGGACAAAATCAAATTTTCCCAGTAAGTTTTTAAAAATTTATCTCATAATAGGCGTAATTCTAACTTTGAATCTTGGGAAAGACTTATGACGCTGTCTGTGGTTTGGTGTGCGATGTCCAGTGAAGCCATTTTCTGTCCATAGTATGGTCCTTGTTGGTTAAGCCTCGGCTAATGGTCGTCTGACATTCTGTAGTCAATTCTCTTTGAGCATAAAGCTTTGAAAGGAGAACTTACCACAAAACACAGGGTCCCTTTCTGCACTGCCTGGTGTTGGTGAGATTCCCTAACACAACATTGGTGAACTAAAGCACAAGTAGGCAGATCCCTGGAAACGATCTGGAAGACACCGGGATAAACAAAGAATCACTCGTGGGGAACCTCCCAGGACACATCACCCCACCTTGTCCTCAGCATAACAGTTAAGGAAGTCACTTATAGTTATAAACCAGGTTCAGGGAAGCAAATGACCTCACAGAGGAGCTCCTGTTATGAAGACTTTCTACGTGGTTTCCCGCTGCTGTACCCCTTGAGATAAAAAGTTTAGGCAAAACAAACGCATATGTAAACAACTAATAGGATACATGGCATGCCCTTAGGGCAAATACAGTTAACCAGAGCCTTATTTCACTTTAGATAGCAGAAAAAGAGGTATGACTGCAAGGTTCCTGATCCGTGGAAACACTCGGGTCTGACTAATCAAAACTCAGACTCAATGTCTGAAAGTCTCATTTAAGTCTGAGTGCAGCTCTCTTCTTGCTCAGAGTTGCCAATGTTCTTTCCTAAATATCATCCAGGCTGAAACTTAATTCTTGTGAGTCAAAATATTGTCTCCAGCATTGCTCAAGTCCTTTTTTGAAAACAGTAACTTAGGTGGTATTTTATTTTCAGTAGAGTGCTGCAATTTTCAAACCGTGTGATCTTGTGTACCTCCTTGTCTGTGAAAATGAGTATAATAATATACCTGCTTCTTGGAGTTGTGAGAACTAAATGAGTTAAGGTATGTAAAATATGTGGGTAGTATCTGGCATATAGGATGTGATTGATAAATGTGAGCACAAACAAGATAAAACATATGCAACAATTACATCAAACTTCCCGATAAATCTGGAAACCCAAAGAAAGCCATTTGAGTTTTGTTTTCACACAAAAAAGGAGAAGTATGGTCAAATACATTTCTCTAAGTTGTCTTGCTTTATTTCTTTTAGATTTAGATTTATAGGCATCACAGTGTATTGGTTAAAACTTCTTTTCATGGTAGACCACATGTTATAAAACACAAATGATGGTGGAAACTTGTTTCTTTGGTTCTACGAGTCCTTCCTTTTCTTGTTCATTTATTGTCAGCTAGCCAGGTGAAATAAAGGTCATGGTGCCTAGACTCTTGATCTGGGAAGTACTTTGACCCTCTGATTCCCAGAAGTACCTTTATCCCATGCATCCCCTCCAGCAGAAGCAAAGGTAAATCATAAGCTTGGACAGCCCCCTACAGGGAGTGGGCATCCCGGGGGGGTTAATGACACTAGAATTGATCTTGACACAACCTTCCATCCCTCCTCCTTCCTTCTAAGTCACAGAATGAGAGATTTCTCTTACATTACTTTCCATTTACCATTCCAGAAACAGTCTGCTGAACATTTACCTACAATTGGAAATTAGGGTTAATGTAGAAATCTGTGAATTCCTTGGGGCTCACGCTGGGGAATGGGGGGGGGGGCAGGGAAGAGTAAACTTGATTTAAATTTGAATCACCTGCAAATGTCACTCCTGTAAATCCAGGTGGTTTTCTGACTGGCTGGACCTGCCCTTACAGGAGAGAGGAGTCAGCAATCCCTATTAAGTACCTCATTTTCATGGAGGAATTTTTTTTGTTTAGTCGAGCTCCGTAACTCATTTCCAAAAGCACCCAAATAGTTTAAATTTTTATAAGTTTGCCTGCACCGATCACTTCCCTTGAATAGCTAAGTAAGGAAGGCAGGGAGGGCTGAAGGGAAGTTTTCCTGTGAACGGCGTGTTTGTGACTGGATTAACATCTCCCTGCTAGAACTGCACATCCTCTTAGCTCTCAGAAGGTCCCAATTAGGCCTGACACATTGCCATCATAGCACACATACTCCCTGTAACAACCGTATTAGGCTCAGTTGGTGCTGGGCGAGTTTTAAAGTAGGTTTTCCAACCAATGTGGGTGGACAGATTCCCACTTCATCACCCCCACTCCTCCCCCCAGCCCACGGCAAATTCCTATTATAACTCCCCGCCTAGGAATAGGCTAGCTCTCCACACAGTGGGCGTTTATTTGTCAATAATTTCATAAACCCGAAACGCAGAGAACCATCCTGCTGACATGGGACGGGAAGAATCACACAGAAACACCACAGACTTTGTGAAACAAGTCAGAAGTTTTAAGAAAATAGCCTCTCGAAAACCTCAAGTTTTAAATGTGTGCAAATGAAATTTAAACAATTCCTAAATAGGAGGCTGAAAAGAAGAGTCCAATTCACGATGCCATTATGTTGCCTACATGATACCAAAAATACTCTTACTTAACTGATTTTCCCCCTTGTATTAATTTGTTATTTGGGGGGGACAGGCACAGAAGTTCATACAAACCCACAGAATTATCCATTCTCCGTCATTGATCCTTCACAAGCCAAGACAACCTATTTATTCATTCATTTCTTTTCAAAAATCTTTTACTGAACTCTTATGAAATGCCAGACTGTTCTGGATCTTGGGGATGCATGTCTGAGTAAGCTCTCATGATAATTACCTTTTAATGCAGGGGAGACAAACAATAAAAAGGTAAACAAGAAAATAGCAAATGGTGATATGTGCCAAAAGATGCAAACAATCAGAGTGCATCCTTCAGAGCCTCTGGAGATGTAAGCTGAGGTCTTCATGATAAGAAGGTGCATGCTTTTCGAGCATCTGTGTTTAGAGAGAACAGCTAGTGCAAAGGCCCTGTGGTGGAAACAAGTTTGACACATTCAAGGAATGGAAGAAAATAAGTGTAACATGAGCACGGTAGGTAAGGCAGATAGTAAAGGATGAAATATAAGACAGACAGGTGCCAGATGAGGAGGTTGGATTATACTTTAAATGCTATAGGAAACCATCAAAGGATTTTCAGCAAGAGGATGACATGATCTGATCCGTATTTTTAGAAGATGGCTTTGGCCTTTCTGTGGAGAATAGAATGTAAGAAGCAAGAGTAAAAGCATGAAGACCAAGTAGGTGGCTATTGCAGGAGTTTATGTGAGAGATGGTAACATTTGAACTAAGGCTGTAGCAGTAGAAATAGAAAGAAAATTTTAAAATTACAACACTTTTAATGTAGCCCTAATATTCGACCTTACAATCCACTGCATCTCCACTCCAGAATCCTATGCATGTAGCAGGCGTTCATTTATTCTATCACTCAGTGGTAGCTTATTGCACACTTACTATGTGCCAAACGCAGAGCAAGATAATAAGGACACACTGAATGGTAGATGTCAGCTCAGTTTGCAACAAATCATTTTGCTTGGTCATCAAGACCAAACCTCCTAAATTGATATTTAAAAATGTAACTGCAGTCACCAATATTTTAGAATCATTCAAATTAATTGTCATCAACATGTTTATAGGTAGCGGCCCTACCAGGCCTGATTTCTCCTGTACTGGAATCCTAAGAAACCAGTTCTGAACGAGATACTATTTTATACTGAAGTCTCACATAGAGAAGGCATTAAGAAAAATGTGGGGGATTAAAACTTACAGCCAAGAAAATGCTACTCATTAGTTTAATTTTTCTGCTTAAAGCATACCTTTATTCCACAGAATTCTATTGGCTGGTTTCATCTAACTCATGTCCTCTCATCCATCCTCGTGGCCAATTAGAAGACTCTCTAGGAGAGCCTCCCCAGGTATTTGCTAGGAGAAGAATCGTTCCTATTTTCTATTCACCTGACTTGCTATGCTGGCGAGGCCGAATGAGATGTGCAAATAGCTAGTTTTGCAGGCTGAATCTTAATATATGCCGCCACCACTTCTCTGTCCCATTTTCTAGGTGGTTCTTTTCAACACCCAACCTCTGTTCTCATAACTCGAAGTTGAGGAGCTAATCCTGCAGTCCTACATTGAATTTGGACATTCTAAATGAGAATCAGACTGCTTCCCAAACAAAAACAGATATTACTAGCCTTAGGATTTTTTTTTTTTTAATTCTAAGTCAGGTGCAATTTAAAGACCTTCCCAGATAGACAGATATAGATATAAATATATAGGGTAGATATAAATATATATGGTCTCAAATTTGTCAGTTCTTTGAAAAATTAGCAAAGAACATTTCCACTCTATTTTATGAAACAACCTTTTTTCTATTACACTTTCTTTCATGTATTTTACAAAAAATCCTTTCTACTATCTTGTGCTTTTATCACTTATAATATGATTCATTCTTGACTCACAATGATCCAACTTCCTGTGATTCATATGGGCAAAATTTTGGAAATTATACCTATGCTCTTTACTGATAGCACTTAGTGAAGAGACAAAGCTTATTGCCCTACTTGGCCAGGGCCCAACTCCCTTATCTGCTGACCTGACCCATCAGTCAGTCTTGCCCAGGAAAAGACCCAGCCCACAAGTCCTCAATTGCTTCCTGAGGCTCTCTGGGAATCCATTGGATAAATGTGTATCATTGGTTCTTTTCTTGCTACCCTAACATGTTAGAGAAGGTTATTTATAATTCACTATTTATAGATATGTGAATAGAACATTTTATGCTGTGTGATGTAAACATGTCTTATTAAAAGTTGATTAAATACTACACTCATGGCCAGTTCTGTTAAAAATTTAGGCACCAGGTTCTTGGTCAGGAAAGTGGCCCCCTCTTCCTGTGAGTCCCAAATGTCCTCAACTAGCTGAACAACTAAAAGTCATAATGTGAAACATGATGCAATATTAAGACAACAAATACAAATTAACTTAGTCTGAATGAGATATATTTTATATTAAAATGTCATACAGAGAAGACTTGAAAAATATGGGGGATTAAAAATTTTTGTAAAGAGAATTCTATTAGTTTTTTCCTGCACATTTGAAAAAAGATCACTGTCATTAAGTTTTGATTGTGAAACCTCATGGTCCAGCTTATGGAATGGGAGCAGAGTCTGAAAATCAATGCCCTATTATAACATTGTCCATAGTTACGACTCAGATTTATTTAAATCATTCACATTCAGGGGCTGTTCCCCAGCCATAATACTGACAGTTGCTTGTAGTAATATGTCCTTAGCAAAAGAGTTGCACATTTAGGTAAAGAGTTTTGAAGAAATCAGCTTTACTAGGTACATTGTGTTTCATCTTACTCATTTCAAACCTATTTAAGGAATTGGACTTATGTTCTCAGGGGCGTCCTTTAGTCCTGAAATTTTGTGATTTCACATTAAATGGCTTAGGTTACTGGATAACCTTGTAATTTGAAAAATGTTTCACATTTTGATCAGCTGAAGGTGCAAGGGCTGTTTGTTTGCAATCCCATTTCTATAAGCAACCTGAGGGTCGGGGTCAGACTCTCGGGAAAAGTGTATCTGATAATAAAAGCAGATTAGGGAGCAGTGAGTGGGAAAACTTTACGTACTAGAATCCTAAGAAAACCTTTCAGGAAAGGTCTTTCTAATCTTTTGATAATTGCAAAGCAGTTTGGCCACTACTGGAGGCAAAAACATCCTTAGCAGACTCTCTTTTTCATCCTTAGCAGACTCTCTTTTTCAGCCAGAGCAATGTGGAAACATGGCAGGGAGCAAAAGTATTTGCAGAAAATTTACTTAAGAAATTTGTAGACTTTAAATTTGTAGACTTTAAAATTGGTATTTAAAAATTTAAGTGCAATAATGGATATTTTATAATAATCATTCAAACTAATTGTTACTAACATGTTTGTAGGCAGCGGCCCAGCCAGGCCTGATCTCAGGTGTGCTGGGATCCTTAACCATTGTTGTGGAAAGAACTTGAGCGTCAGCATCCGGGAGACTTGGTTGGGATTTGGGGGCTGTGCCAGTTGACGAGCCATGCAAAAACAGTAGTTTGGGTCTGTTACTTAAATCTTCTATGGCTTTCCCAACTGTAAGCCAGAGATGATAATAGCTATTTCATAATAGAGAAGTAAAAACTAACAGTATGGGAGGAAACACCTACCACTATGATCCATATGTTCCCTTTCTCTTCCCTCTGACCCCTGTCACTCTCTCGCACCAATGGGAACATCCATGAGTAAACACAAGGCACTGGGGTCCTCCAAAGGAATCTGCACTTTTACCGTTCCTTCCACACGTTTGTTTGCTCTTGTAATATATGACACATTAGTACCACGTCAAATAAAAGAAAGTTAGTAAAACTCTGAATTAATATTCTGTTTTATATGCAAGACATGGCGCTTCCCCCTCATTCTTTATAATCTTTCAAAACACAGTCATCCTGGAATGATTGCTTATCTCCCTCCAAGGAATTCAGCACCGTCTATTTTAAAATCGGTATAACATTCCTAGGAGATGAATTTATAGGTAAAAGAGCTGACCAAAGGAAGAAACACTGAAGAGTTGCAAGGCTGGTTTCCTGTGTCCACAGACCCTCCCCATCGCATCCATGCCCACACTCGGTATGGCCTCATTCTTTCCCTCGCACTCTGCCCATTTCGACCAGACCTTTTATACTGTCACTTTCTCCTAGGGTGTGCTGAGGGATAAAAAGCTTTGTCTCCACTAAAGTAATTTCAGGGGGTGGAGGAGGGAGAGCAGATTTGGGAGTAGTGGGTTCAATGCCTCTCTCTTCCGCCGGAGCTCAAGTGCATGGCAAGGATTTCTATTCACCTGTAAAATGGCCCCTCGGAGTGGGGCAGCATCTTCGTTTCCAACAGAACTCTTTGTAGACCCATTAATTCTCAACACATCCCCTTCAGGTGACAAATCCTGCCCTCCATCATTTTCCAACTCTCTTTTAAACAGGATTGGTGCCAGACCCACCTTGAACTTTGGTTATGAGGAAAATTAAAACTTCTGATTTCAAAGGTATATTTGATTTTCCTTAAAATGTCTTTTCAATGTGATAAACTATGTAAGGCTTCGTTTCTATTACTTTGATTTTTTTTCACACAGAAAAAATATACAATATGCAATATAATAGAGATAGAGATAGAGAGCGAGCCAGCACGTACTTTACCTTTGTGCCCTCATTGCACATAAAAGTGGGCATTTGTAATCTGAGTAGCATTGGACATAATGAGTCAGAGCAGCCCTGTGCCTGACGCATGCCATTTTCTTTGTAACGTCAATCATTTATGCCTTTATTTATACATTTAGGTTAATGTTTGCGATTAATGAGCAATTGAAGTGTTTCACTTAAAACCAGTAGACGGTGGAAGTAGATGAATTAAATAATACTATGTAACCTATTCATGTTTCTGAATGATTTATGATTGATATATAAATAGTGTCAGAACATTTTAGTTTAAATCTAGAAGAAGTGTATTTCTGTGATGAATGCATTGAAAGAAGAAAAGGGTTTGGGTGGCCATGTCTCATTCTAATGTTAATTACATGTATAAAATATGAATCAGGAGAAGAAATTATTTTAGGTGTAATCAGGAAAAATAATGCCTCAAAAAAGGTGGCATTTGAAATATTATTTTGGAGTTCCTGAGAAGCAAATGTTAAAATTATCATTATTTTTACTATTATCATCATTCAGTTATGAAAATTTCAGCTATGGTATACCATGTTATTACCTGAAATATATTTAGGTCAGCGATTCCCACATATGTTAATAAAACACCTTTGTGTTCATATATATTAGGATGCCAATTAAGAACAGGATCAGGCAGTTTGCCCCAATATTAATTATTATTAGATTCTTATTATTTCACTTGCGGAATTTAAAAACTCCTGGCAATCACTTCAAAGTCCCAATCTATGGGCCTGAGCTAATTTGCATGTGAGGTAAAATATATTTCTAAAAGAAATGATCCTATAATAAACAGATGTTTCATGACATCTGATAAGAAGTTTACATTTTCAGAAGAAGCGGGGCTGGCGTTTTATAAGCCCTAAAATAGAAGTCGAATCCTTTAAATCTTGAATTTTCAATCTAAATTTGAATGGGTTGAGACCCTTGCTGGGAGCACTTATTGAACACTCATTTCCTTGGGCACCTCCTCACTCCCAACTGCAATCACCTTTGAAATAGCTCAAATTTAACCCCCTGGGCATACTGAGAATTAACCAGTTTGCTCTGGCGGTTACTACCCATGAAGGAGGGTGCTGGCTGGCTGGCTGGAAGTCCCAGCCTCCCCAGTACAGAGCACCACGTAGTTCTCCATCTCGTTCACAAACAGAATCGCCTGTGATCCTCACAATAACCCCACAAAGACGGCCGCGGGATTATTATCTTCAGGAACAGATGAATGAATGGAGGGCCAATTTACAGCCCATCAGCCAATGGCAGAGTGCGTTAAATCATGAACAGACACTCCACGGGATTCTATCAGCATTATATATTTTTTTATATTTCAGAATGTCATTTGTTACTAATTAAGAGACTGTTTCAATTATCGCCCTCCCACGCTTAAATGTGTTGCTTATTTGCTCCTCCTAAGACTGTGGAGATGGAGATTTAATCAAAAGACCTTATGATGAGCACCTTGTCAGAGCACAAACATTTTGAAATCCCAATGAAAATGCAGTTTAATGCATCCAGTGAAATTGCCTGAGAGGAAATAGTGAATACAGCTTTTCTTAAAGCCTTTCCCCTCAGGCCATTAACTAAGAAACTGGTCACTAACTGCTGGTAACAACCCATTTTGGAGGGATTATTGCTCTTATTGGCATTCTGTGGTTTATGGCAACATTTTGTTAAAGATGTTAGAAATGATAGTGCAGCTGGACTTGGTACTTCAGAGAAATCCGTCCCTTCCCTTACGGTTAATGGCCATTTTTTTTTTTTTATTCCAATCCAAATGTACGGAAGCTGAGCTGCACTGCTGAGTTTATTATCTGCTACATTTCTTGTTGCTCTAAGAAATATGCTTTACACCGGAGTCAGCATCCAAATCAATGGAGCAAAAATCTAACATTTATTGTTAGTAAAATTGAATCATGCTGAAAAGGCTGAATGAAGGCTTGACTTAAACTGGATGTTAGAAATCATTCCACTTGCCACTAGCGCTCTCTGGCTGACACAGAGCCACGCGCTCTTCCCTTCCCGTGAGTAATTGTTAGCTGGAGCAGGCATATATGCATTGCCGGATGGAGAATAATAACTAAAGTTATATTATCCATTTCCCGTAACTCTAGGTGAACCCACACACCTGGAGAGGGGCCTGCTCTGTGGGGCTGGTAGCTGCCTGCTGATAATTCTGCACTCTGATAATTCCGTTCCCTGAAAACAGAATTAGAAAGGAGGCAGCGCTGGGGAAGGGCAGGCAAACATCACACAATGAAAGGAAAGTTCTCGAGAGTTTCAAAAATATTTCTTTTGTTCACTTCAAATGGCAGAAACAAGTCAGAACCCTGACAGCTTAAAACCATAAGGTGTGTTGGTGAGACCGAATGCAGATTACAAATATGTTATTTGCATGGGAGACAGGCTTTTTGCCTTTTTGGGGTCCGTTTTTCCTCCCATCTTTTAATTACAAAAAAAGGGGAAGATCAGAACATATCATTAGCTCTGCTTCTTAGTGAACCTGACTTTTCTCAAGAAAATTTACATCTTTTTCTCATTTTCTGTTAAGGTTTCTTCCCCTGTTTTCTCACCTACAGAATTATAATGAGGTAGAGTGAATGAGATCTATGGGGAGAGCGCTGGACCCAGAGACTAAAGGTAAAAGGATGATTGATGGTATGAGATTACCATAAAAGTACAATCAGGATCAGATTTTAAAATGAATTTTTAAGCAGCCTAAGAGATACTCTTTGATTTGCAGTCTGGTGGAATGGATAATGTCTCATTCAGTGGATAAAGTTTCTTACTGTGTGACTTGAGCTTTTTCTGATCTTTCTGACTGGGAGTAAAATGGAACCAAAGCCTAAAGTGGTTTTTAATGCAGAAAATATCAAACACAATATTCTTAATGTCAAAACCTAGGCATAGCAGGTGAGGAAAGAAAAATAAATAGAAGAATATTGCCGTTAGTGTTATTGTATTTGGCTCTCTTCTCACTGGCAAATGGGGTTAAAACATACATTTTTTAGAGGGCAAACTTGTTTGCATATTAAAAAAAATTAAAAGTTTACGCTGGTGTCAGATTTTAGTCTTTCTTAGGTGTGTAAAGTGTTCCAACTAAAATATTAAAGCACAGTGTATTTCATGGGCTCTATGTTTTCCCATATGTTTTTTAAAAAATTTAAATATCCTTCTTCTTTTAGAATAATTTGAGCTTTACAGAAAAGTTGCAAAGATATCAGACAGTTCCTGCGTACCCCTCATCCAGTTTCTCCTATCATTAATATCCGACATTATTACCAGGGTTGCGAGAATTAACGGATAAAATACTGGACACCCGATTACATTTGAATTTCAGATGACAACAAATCGATTTTTAGTATACATCTGTCCCACGGCAACCCTAATTGCTATTATACATTTGTCATAACTAAGGAATCCATATCGCTTAACTAAACTCTGCACTTTATTACAATTTTACTAGTTTTTCCTAATGTGTCTTTTCTGTTCTGGGATCCCCTTCAGGATTCCACATTACACTTACTCATCATGTCTCCACGGGTTCCTCTGATCTGTGACAGTTTCTCAGACTTCCCATTTGCTTTTAAACACAGTACAAAATGAGATAAAATATTAATTGATAATCTCATAATATTAATAAACACTTGTGTGCACTCAGAGTCCATTTTTTATCAATTAATGAATTTCCCCCAAAATTTAACTAATAAATCATCTTAATGGTCTGTATATCCAGTGCTCTCTATATGAGATTGTAAAACAATAATAAATCCTAATTATAAACCAGGAATTTTTGCTTATAACATTAGGGAGAAAAAGAGATAGCAGCAACTTGTAAACATGCCCAGGTTCATCGTCCAATTGGAAATAACTGTGTTCTACTGAACTTTGCATTATCGCGGTCCTTGAATATAAAAGTAATTACTAAAAACTGTCACGGTATGTGCTATTTCACTCAGTTTAAACTTTCATTTCATCAATCTTTTCCATAGAATATACACACTTCTAAGAAGAGATCCTTGAAAGATATTAATTCCTTTTTGTTGTAAACTTTGTTCATAGCCATAAGTACAAAGATTTATTTCGATTTTGATTATTCCAGAATTTTTCCAAGAAGGTTAAAAGAAAAGATAAAAAGATAGATGGTTAATCAACCTCGCGGAAACTATTTGGAGCTTGCAGCTTTACAATTTAGGTTGATCTTCATTAGGTTAAAATCCCCTGCTTTAAAACTGTTAAACATTATGGGAATCTTTAACATTTCAGACAGTTGCTTCTTGTGACAGTTTCCATTTCTTCCCCCCTGCTGACAGTTCCTATAATGACTTTAATCATAGAGTCTGGAAACGGAACCGGCTATTGAATAGCAACAAACTCAGTGGTCAATGTCTATGTCACTTTTCTGGGAGCAGGACTTTCTGAGCATCAAGGAGCTAATACTCAGAGCCTCCTGGAAAAGTGCTAAGTGCATTAACTCTCTGTCAATCACATCTGTAACATGCAGGCCAAATTATTACTATTTGGCTCAAGACATTCCATTGAAACTTATTTGTGTGGTATTCGTATCTGTGTACCGTATATAACTAATGATGATTGTTTATGGAAAGGTGCCTGTCCAATTATTTTTGAAGAAACACAGGAATGCAGAATGACTGGAAGCATCAGGTTTTTGCCAGAGAATGCCTCAGGTAAGAGGAGAATGGCTAGAGGCTATAAGGAATCACAAGAGACAAGTCAGAGTCGTAAATTGGGAAACTGACATATCTCATCTAATATACTTGCTAACTAGGCCTTTAAAAACCTTGACATTTAACTAAGTTTGTGGAAAAGTTATGGGTTTTTGTCCTTTTCTATTGGCTCTAACTCATTAATCCAGTGAATTAAGGTGTTTATCATTGTTACGGATATTAGCAGAGAACAGGGGCAACTAAGTTTAGAGAGGCAGGGAAGCTTCTTGCGGCTGAGCAGCTGTTTACGCTGGCTGTGCCTATTTCAAAGTCAAGTCAGTCAAAAATGATACTTCAAGTTATTTACCCTTTTGGTACTTCAGGGCTTGAAATGGCATGAAAGGAGCCTTTCATTTGGCAGAGGCATTTAAATAAAGCTTTCGAAAGGCTGATGTGTTTGGAAGAGGGTGGGCTCTTACTGAAATAAACAAGTTTCTAGGGATTTTAAGAAAATAGGAAAGAAATGAAAACTTTCCAGTGAATGTTGTCTACTTCAATATCTGATTTTGATCAAATTTATATTATTTAAGGGCATAGCAATGGCCCATGGCAAGATAACCTTTGGCTTCATATGTTAATGTTCCTGAAGTAGGCTGAACTTTACCATAAGATATTTTTTAAACTCCAGAAATATCAAGAAACAAGACAAAAGACACACCACTTATAATCAGAAAGCTGTACAGTTTCCCAAAAAGGCAGAGAGAAGGTACTGTTCCCAAAGCAGATAGTAAAATAGTTGAGCTTTTAATTCACTATTTTGTTAAATGTATGTTAAAAATTTTTTTCATTAAACTGAAATGTGTCAAAAATAGGTTTTGGTATTTGCCTCTATCAAACAGTTGTCACCAAAATCAAACCAAAACGCTACCCTCCTTTTTTTTTTTTTTAAATAACTGCCAGGCTCACATTTTCAATTTATTTATAAAAAGTGGATGATAAAGACATTCACAGATACTTTAGAAAATGTTGAGAAAAGACCACCTAGCAATTAGTGTGTGGACCCTGTTACTTGGAAACCCTAAGAAACTATTTTAACTCTTCTTTTAAGTTATTAAAAACTGTATGTGTAGGTTTCCTTTTTCAATATCTACTTATGAACTATGGAGATTCATTTCTTTTTAAATTTTTTTAATAAACATAAAAAAGCTTTACTACTTGCTTCTAGAATTACCATTGACAGTTTATAGCCCTTACAAATTTATTGGCCATATGAAAAATAATTCAAAACATATTTTAAGAGACATTATCAGATTATTTATACCAGTTCCTTCTTTTTGGTTCGTTCTTGTCAACAATATATTGAGCCAATATTCATTTAGTATTCTGTATGAAGTTAGCATAACATTAGATTCTTTGGAGAAAAAATAAAAGAAGTTTAAGACATGGCCCTTACCTTCAAGGGAGTTCTAGCTTTATACTGAAAGACAAGGTAAACACAGGAATAAAAAGCATAGGGTAACAATGTAAGGTACTATATAGTGATTAATAAAGACTCTTTGTAATACAGAATAAAATGCCGTGTTATGTGCCTTAAGAAAAATAAAAAGACCTGCTTACAACAGTGCAGAGAAGGAAGGTCTCTGTGGCTGGAGGAGTCAGAGAAGGTCCATGTGGAGACCCCAAAGTTGAGGGGTGAGGGCTGTGCTGTCCATGAGTGTAAGTTAGGAGGGGCATGTTTTGAAAACATGATATTTGCCTTATTTGGTGATTAATCTTTGGATATAGACCTGGAGACCCGATGCTTACGCATTTGAACAGCCTGCTCCAAAGTTAGAAAGCAAACTGGACACAGTGGTAGTTCAAGGAATGACTAAGGAGTTCACAGGGTGGTAAGTTATCTTTGACAAAGAAGGTAACATCGGACGAGGAGATGTTTGGTACACACGGTGCCCTCTGTGTACAAATGTCTGTCATGTTAGGCAAGTTATTTAAACTTTCTAAACCTGGGTTTCCTTCTCTGTTACATGGACTTAAAAATAGTGCTAATCTCATCAAAGTTTTGTTTGTGGTAAATGACAAAAAAAAAAAAAAAGCCCCCAAACACACCAATGATACCTATTCCACAGGGTTGTGGTGAGAACAGAATAAATAATAGAGTCGTTTCTCCCTTATCCACGGGGGATATGTTCCAAGACCTCCAGTAGACACCTGAAACCATGAATAGTACCAAACCCTAAATACAGTATGCTTTTTCCTCTACATACATACCTATGATCACATGTAAGTTATAAATTAGGCACAGTAAGACACTAACAATTATTACTAATAAAATAGAACAATTCGAACAATATACTGCAGTAAAGGTTATGTGAATGTGGCCTAAGTATCTTATTGTACTGTATTCACCCTTCTTCTTGTGATGATGTGAGATGGTAAAATGGCTAGGTGCTGAGATGCTGTGAGGTGAATGCCGTGGGCTTTGTGATGTTAGCGTTAGGCTATTATGGTTGTTCTGACAATACGTCGGAAGGAGGGTCGTCTGCTTCGGGGCTGCGGTTGACGGTGGATAACCCAAAGTGCAGAAAGTGAAACTGCAGATAAGGGGGGACTACTGTATGTACAAAACATGGTGGAGGTTGGAGGCAGAGACTGGAAGGTGTCAGGTAGGCTCTGGCAGCTGGTCTTAGCCTATGTCTGTAAGGGATTGGGTTGGTAAAGCTGACACTGAATTTGGACAGGTTGTTTATATCTTGTATATAAAGTGAGTTGATAGGGAGTAACTCAGAAATTGGGCAATGTCCTAATGTTGGTTTGTTGTGTTTTTATGCATAACCTTTAGTAAGGGCCTTAGGGAAAACCCCTGCGGAGAGGGATGAGGATGTTCTTCATCCTGCCACAGAAAATGAGAGCCCAAGGATTAGGTTTTAGATAGTATGGGATAACCATCCCTCTGCTCAGGACTGCAGAAGGAAGAAGTTTGGAATCAGCACAAGACACAGTTGCAAGGAAGTCTTACTGCCAACACGAATTGGCCTCTGCAACATGTCAGACAATAGGAGTGGGAACACCCATGCATTGTAGGGGCTAGGGCCTCAGAAAGGGCCTCCGAGGGGCCTAAGCCTGAGGATTCTGAGAACAATCATATCTAATAATCAATTTTAAGTCCTCTGTGTATTATTCCATTTTGTTCCCCAAAGCTATCATAAGAGTCTCACTAAAGCATTACATTTCAATCTTCCATATGACAGTAGGGAAATATGGGAAGCATCTGAGCCTACACTTGAGACAAAGCTGTGCCAGGGAGACTAGCAGCAGGTGGCTTGAGGGAGACAAGTCTTGGGGCAAGAAAAGGAGACCTGCAGAAAAGCCCAGGAGTGGTCCAAATCCAGACCCATGTGGCATAGATATCCAGGTCTGGGGACAAGAAGAATTTTCTTGGGTTCCAAAAAATCCATAGAAGGGAAACTGGTAAAGACATCTAACAGTGACAAGGGATAGAGACCCACATTATTGAGATTTGGGTATTAATGGGAGGTGTGATCTTGTAGCCTACGGATGTATGGAGTATCTGGGTTATACAGTATTGTAGTGAGGTTGATATGAGATTAAAAAATGAAAAGTCTTAGCATAACATCTAGCATTGAGTAAGCTCACAATATCTGTTGAAGTTGACATTATTATTGACTATGGGATGTCATGTTAGGGGATCTGGCACAGAGGATCATATAAGATGTATTCCTTAAGCAAGTCTGGTAGGCAGCCAGGCTCTTACATCTGTGAACACTAAATGTACCACCATGTGCACAGCCAGACCAAGAAATGACTAGAGGGCCATTCTCTACTTTAGTCACTTTTCCAAATATGGACAAGGTTGTGGGCACCTAGAAGTATAATCTTCTTCTTAAAAAATGACAAATCACAAATAATTCAACAGAACAGCTTCAGAAGGTCATGAGTCTGTGGGAGCAGGTGCAAGCCTCAAATGGTGAATGCACTGAGGCAGTGGTAACTCTGTGGGAGTTTGTCCATTTTTCTTTCCTAATATCACCAGACCCCCACTGAGTAGGTGGGTGGTCTAATAAATGAATAAACTCCACCATAATTTGGTGTCTTTATTCTTTCACATAAGCTCAAAGAGGGAGGTAGCCATTTGGCAAAAACACAAGTCCCAGCAAAATATGTGTCGGGACAGTGTTCTATGACTAAAGGCATCTTCCTATATGATAAACAGTCGTCCTGGATCCCTGGCACTGTGATGGAGAGTGGGCTGGGGCTTGGCAGGTGACATAGGCAGTACCAGTGACAGAAATCTCATACGAAGCAGGAGGCAGAGTGGACTCAAGGAACTGAAAGGATGTCTAGCCAGTAGAAACCAAGATACAGAAGGAAGGATGGGCAGCTGATGAGACACACACAGCACCAGCTTCTCAACCTGCTACACATACCCAGCTGTTTTACCAGCAGAAGCAGCAGGTGGCAGGGTCCCCAACCATCAGGGTAGGCTCTGCTACCCCGGCCGACCTGGACTGCCCACCCCAGCTACAACGGGACTAGCTGGGCCAGGGTGTATGAAGCAGCCTGATAATGCTAACAACCAGCATTAAACAAGAAACATTTACGTACAGGGCCTATTAAAAGTTCTTAAATGAATTTTTTTTTTTAAAGATTTTATTTATTTGACAGAGAGAGACAGTGAGAGAGGGAACACAAGCAGGGGGAGTGGGAGAGGGAGAAGCAGGCCTCCCGCCGAGCAGGGAGCCTGACGTGGGGCTCGATCCCAGGACCCTGAGATCATGACCCGAGCCGAAGGCAGTCGCTCAACCAACTGAGCCACCCAGGCGCCCCGAAAGTTCTTAAATGAATTAACCATTTAACCTCACAGTAACTGTATTAACAAGTAATGTCATTATCCCAGGCACAGTTCAGCCTCAGGGCCTTTGCACTGGGAGTTTTCTCTGAAAGGAACGCCAGTTACATGCATGGCTTATTCTCCACTGCATTCAGACGAATGGTCAAACGGCATCTCCTAAGAGAACACTATTCTGATTACTTCACCTAAAATAATCTACCTCACTCTTTATTCTCTTACCATGCTTTATTTTTCTGCAGAGCTCTCATCTCTTTGAAAGCATACATTCGTTTTTGTGCATTATCTATTTCCCCTCTAGAACTTAAGTTCCATGGTGACAGGTAGCTTACCTAGCTCATGTCCTCAGCCCCCCAAATCGTCCCCTTCCAGAGAAGCAGCACAGTAAGTAGTTGATGAATGATGAGGTTTCACTTCACAAGGAAGATTCTGAATTCCAGGGAGTTTAAGCAAATTGTTCAAGTTCTCAGAGGGATATATACAGAATCAGGCTTGGAACCCAGGCAGTACGGCTCTAAGACCCCAGGTCTTGACCTCTTACTCTATATTGCCTCACGAGTACTGCATGACATCATCATCTCATGTGGAACACTGCTGCCTGTAAACATGGACTAGAAAGGATGGACACCACATCTGGCCTCCTGCAGTCTCTCTTCCAGTCTGGGCCTCCACACACATGGCTGGGAGGCCCTGGAGCTCCGGACTGGAGGGCAGCCTCCATCTACCTCTCTGCCTCTCCTCCTGAGCATGAGAACAGGAAGTTGGGCTAAGCTGCTCTGAAATCGTAGATAGCAGCGATACCTTTACTGATGGAGAAAGGATGGCAGGGTCTCTGTTTGCTGGTGAATTTCTGTGCAATAGTCTGGGGTCTTAGAATGCTCTGGTTAAAATGCTTAGACCCCAATTCCATTGGTTGAACTCAGATCACCCACTGTGGAAGGCACTACTGAGCCTCAGGACACAGCTGGTCTTTGGCACTTTGTTGAAGTCCGGGTTCCATCCATATCTCTTTCTGACTATATGGAGTCTGAAGGCCTGGAATTTTAAGCTCTGGGTGTATCCAGGTCAAGGTATGAAGGTTCCAGAAGAAAGAAATCACTCAGTTACCCTGGCAGTGAAAGAATCCTGGCATGCCTAGCCACTATCGTAGACATGGTAGGGGTAGGAAAGATACTCAGAGGCTGACATCCAAACAACACTTCCATTAGTGGATATCCAGTGGGCCAAGACCCAGAGCTTGTGTAAGGCACAACAGTGAGACAGGACAACTGCACAGATTATGGTTTATGGTGATCAAAGAAAGGAGTCAGATCTGAGACCTAAATTTAAAACCAGGTAGACAGCAATGGCTGGACAAGGGGTGTAATTGAGGTCAAACAGAACAAGAGAAACCAGGTATTCTAGGCCAGAGCAAGAACATTCAGAATACAGGGCAAGAAGCAGAATCTAGAGACGTTACCTGAGCTATGGGGTGTCACCTTATCCCCTTCTATCCCCACTACTGGCCACAGCTGGGGAGAGAGGTAGAGTCAGCTTGGATAACACTGAAGTTATAAAGACTGGGCTCTGGGGCACCTGGGTGGCTCAGTCATTAAGCGTCTGCCTTTGGCTCGGGTCATGATCCCAGGGTCCTGGGATCGAGCCCCACATCGGGCTCCCTGCTCCATGGGGAAGCCTGCTTCTCCCTCTCCTACTCCCCCTGCTTGTGTTCCCTCTCTTGCTGTGTCTCTCTCTGTCAAATAAATAAATAAAATATTAAAAAAAAAAAAAAAGACTGGGCTCTAACAAACCTAGGGAAAAAAGGAAAAGTGAGTATCCCTGTTTTTGTATCCCAAAAGCTCAAAATATTTTGCAGAGTCTGCTTTTCATGGGTTATTACATTCTTTCATTAATTCAGCAATTATATTCAGAGTCTGTTGTACCAGATGCTGAAGTAATTTATGGCTGAGGTGAACCCATCAAGCCACAAGTGTTTTCTTGAGCATTTACACAACTCTTTCAAAGAGAAAAACTTGCTTATCAAATACCCACCCCATATTATCCTGTCCTATGACTGGCTTCTTTTAATATTTAAAAACTTTCAAAAATAGAGAATGATGCTTTTGATTTGCTGGAAATGCAGCAAAATACATTTGAAAAGTTAATGTGAAACTGACGCTTTTATACTGAAAGGCAATCATTTCTGCTCAGACATTACCTACAAGTCCATCAACCCAGGCTGGAGCTACTAACGTGTATATTTTCAAAAAGACCACTCAAAGCACTCTTCAGGTGTACAGGCTGGTTTCCCTGAAGCTTTTTTCACCCTCTTCTTTTTGTATCATTTACCATTTTGAATCTCTTATTGTAACTTCTCTGAAGGGCCCATGGATCAATACATTCTAACAAATTTTGATTCTCCACTAACTATATGTCCACATGGCTTCACACTCAAAGGACAGAGTCTTTCAAATAAAAGAGGAAAGTGCTAATTACTCACATTGGGGATGACTATGAATAGACTTTCACATATTCACCGCGTGCCTACTTGCGCCCGCACGTAAGAAGACAGGTTGAAGAACACAACTTTAAATTTCAGAGGTGACAGTCATTCCAGGTTATCTCAGGAAATTTAGCTTTAAAAAGTAAGGCATTTGAATCATGTCTAGAGACTATGTGGAGGTTAAAGCTGGAAAAAAAATAAGAAATAATAGAATATTATTAATGATAATAATAAAAATGCAGGCCAAACGAGCAATTGGGAGCACTAGCTCTGACTCATTTAGAAAGACGCAAAAGTGGCCACAGGGTATCTGGTAGACCAAGAAGAGCAAGTAGCAGCAATATGCCGCCAGCAAGTATTCTTTAGGTATGCAACAAAGAATTACACATACTCAGGCATTTAATTGAGGCATTGATAATGATAAACATGGAAATTCTTCCCCTGTGCCTTCCACCTCGAATACTTCTCAAATGTATGCAATAATATCAAGAGTGGTATGAAAAGGTATGCTTATTTTTTTAATTAATTTACTTTTTTTTTTTTAAAGATTTTATTTATTTGACAGAGAGAGACACAGCAAGAGAGGGAACACAAGCAGGGGGAGTGGGAGAGGGAGAAGCAGGCTTCCCACGGAGCAGGGAGCCCGATGCGGGGCTCGATCCCAGGACCCTGGGATCATGACCTGAGCTGAAGGCAGACGCTTAATGACTGAGCCACCCAGGCGCCCCTAATTAATTTACTTTTTTAATTCAAACAGTTGACACACAATGTTACATTAGTTTCAGGAGTACAACATAGTGATTTGACAACTCTGTATGTAATGCTACGCTCACACCTGTAATTTCCCTGTGTCACCAAACAACACTGTTACAATATCATTGACTATGCTCTCTATGCTGTGCCTTTCATCCCTAGGATTTATTCATTCCATACATGGAAGCCTGTGCCTCCCACTCTCCTTCACTCATTCTGCTTTTCCCGGACCCCTCCCCTCCCACATCCACCAGTCTGTTCTCTGTATTTATGGGACTGTTTTTGCTTTGGTTTGTTCATGTATTTTGTTTTTTTAGAACCCACATATAAGTTAAATCACAGGGTAGTTGTGTTTCTCTGGCTTATTTCACTTAACATAATGCCCACTAGGTCCATCCATGGTCTTGTTTTCATTAAGGATATCACATGGGTTAAAACTTCATGTTCTATAACATAATAAAGTTTACATTGCACTCTCCTTGCCTCCTATCTCCATAAAGTTATTGCACTAAATTATTCTCTCACGATTGAATGCCCCAGTACAAATTATAGACAAATCCTACTGAAGCCATACTATGGTCTAATACACTAAAAAAGGATGACATGAACAGGTTAAGTGGATTTCCAAAAATGTTAGAAGACAGTATTGGCAAAATTCAGCATAAAATCTATTAATCTTCACTTCTGAGCCATGAACATTGACTGTAATGCCAATGTACATTTTACCACTGGCCCAAAATGTTTTTTATTTTGACTTTGGGCAGAGGTCATGGTTCCTAAAGTCTTTTTGATTGACAAGAAAATCACTCTAGGATCACAAGGCCTACCTTTTTTTCAGTATCCCAAACAACCAACCAAAAATAACATGTCTCTCAGAGACAACCTTTGAGTGAACTTGGTCACATCTTGGATTGTTAATAACGAAGCAGAGCTGTTTGATAAGCAAAGACCATGATTAGAGGGAGAAGAAAGAAACTGAGGAGCACATTAGGGGCAACAAACATTTATTTTTTCATATTACGGTCATGGTAAATACCATCAGGGGTCCTGCCAAACATAGCAGGTCTGGGAAAAGCAAAAGGGGGGTATGAGATTATAGAAGACTAAGGAAAACAGACATCAGTGTTTCAGGCCACGTTCCCTCCTCTTAGATCTCTATAAAGATCCACCTGTACTTCGCCAGGTAGGATGTCCTTCAGGAACAAGGCTCCAGGCTGGCCCCAGCCCTTTCACCGTTAGCTTGTGTTGTGTGACTAAGAGGGGCTGGGTGATCCCTTCTGGCCACAGCGGGCCCCTTCAGTAGGAAAGCCCTGCGACCCTTAGGGCTCAGCTTCTCTCTCACACTCACTGCTCCCTCCTTCTAGCCAGTCTGAGCTCCTTGGGGATCCTCTACCCTCTTACATCTGCCAAAAATAATCATTTATTGAAAGAGTCCATTTCCCTTGGGAAGATCTGAATCTTCTATATTCCTTAGTCCTCAGATTTACTAAATCCTTAAGGAAACATAATCCTTTCCCATCCTAGAAACATTCAGCCAGAGGCAATTTGTTTTCACCAACTTTGTTTGGGCAACTTTGTTTGGGCTATTGTTGGCTTCAAGCCCTGCTAATTTTGGTGCATGTGTTGTATGCCAGGCCTGTGTTGAGTCCTTTCTCATCGTTATATAATCTTATTTTATGCTTACAGAAACCCCTCCCACTAGGTTTCATTATCCCCATTTAACAGATGAGAAGTCTGAGGCCCAAAGTAAACAATATAATTTGCCTAAAATCACAGAACTCAGATGTAGCACCTTGATCCAAGATCTCAGATTCCAAAGACTATGTTGTCATTCTCTAATTATATTACTTCCATTGGCTAAATCTGTAGATGGCATTCACTGATCTCTGTTTTTCCTCAGAATATGTATCACCAACATCATATAACTCTTCCACTTAAGGCCATGTGACTCTGAGCAAGGCACTTAAATGATCTCTGCCTCATCTGTAAAAGGGGAATTATTATGCCAGTACCTATCTTAAAAGAGGGTAGTGAAAATTAAGGGAGGTAATGTATGTAAGAGAGTCAGAAAAATACTTGGTCAATTGTAAGTGCTACCTAAGTGTTAATTATCATTATTAGCAGGATAGAAATAGAGGTAGCTTTAGTAATAGTAGTAGTGGTAGCTATAATAGTAAGAATGAGAGTAGTAATAGTACATGTATTTGTTTGGGGGTTTATTATCTGTCCTCTACATGAGAATATAAGCTCCTTAAGGATAGAAACTGTGGGCGCCTGGGTGGCTCAGTCGTTAAGCGTCTGCCTTCAGCTCAGGGCATGATCCCAGGGTCCTGGGATCGAGCCCCGCATCGGGCTCCCTGCTCCGCGGGAGGCCTGCTTCTCCCTCTCCCACTCCCGCTGCTTGTGTTCCCTCTCTCGCTGTATCTCTCTCTGTCAAATAAATAAAATCTTAAAAAAAAAAAAAAAAAGGATAGAAACTGTGTTTTGTTCACTGCTGTATTCTCCCTGCCAAAGACAGTGCCTAACACAAAGTAAAGGCTTAATAATTATTTGTTGAATGAATACATAAAAATCTGCAAGCCTTCATATCCCTTTTTCTGTGACTTTTGAGATTTGGGCAGCTAAAATTCACAAGTGGTTGAACACAGTCTCCAATGTCAAAGCTGTACATACCTGGTCCAGCAGCCCCTACGCCCAGACACACAGTGGGCATCCCTTACGCTGTCTGCTGTGCCTCACGCAGATGGCCTTCTTCCCTGGCATCTTCTTCCCGGGGGCCTCCTGGATGGCCAGGTCACTCTCCATTCCCCGCAAGCTGTCCTTCCCTCTCCATCCCATAAAAACGAAACTGCCCTTAATGCTACCTCCATGGGGCCTTCTCCCTGGTAGGTGATACCTAATTACTCTTGCAAACTAACATGCCCTTCAAATTTGTCCAACGTCTCTCACAATTCTCCAGTTCTCCAAACTGATGTCCTGTGAGAGGATTATTTCACAATTTGCCGTATATGTGATGCTATCTGTATATGGAAAACGTGCTACTATTTGCCCTCCCAACTGGTGATGGATGCCCTCATCCAGAGGAGTAGCTTTCATGATAGAACTCAGGCATGAAAGCTGACCTTGTAGGAAAAGCCACGGGTGCTGATGGAGCCTTGAGAAACCACAGGGTTTGCTTTCCCAGAAGTAGGGCGAGTGCTCTCTGCTTCATCCTGTCAGCTTTTCCTGACTTCAGTAGAGGCACAGGTGTCATTCCTGACTGGGTAGGTTTGGAACTTAATTTCCCTCTCTCCAGTGAAAAAGAGCAGAGTCTCCCGGAGAGAGATCATGAGTGAGGGGACAAAGGAGAAAGAGCCGAGAACAGAGGAGAGGGCAAGAAATCAGTGTGGTGCGCAGCAAGAGATGAGAAAGTAAAGGTGGAAGGGATGTGGAAGAGCAAAAGGGAGTGCTAGTAGCAAACAGGAAAAAGCAGGAACCACGAGGAAGGAGCGGAGAACAGAGGACTGAGTGCAAAAGAAGGTAGTGAAATGCAGAGAAGCCCACCAGACAACTGAGACAGCCCCGGAGGGAAGGCTGAGCTAAGACAAAGAGATGGGACGCAAGTGGGTTAAGACATTGAGTAGCCATTGTCTGTTAGTTATCTAGGTAAGGAAGGACTGCCGGTCTAAATAAAATGCATGTTGTGCATTTATAATTCTGGGGGTTTAAGTTATTTATGATGCATCTAGGTGTTTCATTTAATCATATCAAGTTATAATTTTATCATTCCACACAACTGATTATTTTCCATGTATCTGTAGAGAAGGCCCCTTATTCAAGGGGTAGAAGTGATACAGCTTCACTTCAGATCTATTATTATACATCCAGGAATTAACTGTACATTGTTGGAATCTTCCTGGCGGTGACTGGCTGGACTAAACCCTGTTCTTGACAATGTAAGTATTGCTGTTATATACTTACAGAAAAGGAAGCAATTATTTCTTAGGAAATAAGATAGGATTTCAATGCTTTCGCCTAATTAGCTGCAAGAAAGGATAAGGTCCAGGTAGTGTGCGGAAAAGCGGTTTATGTATGCACACTCCTCTCTCTCCATTCCCATGGCCCCACCCTGGTTGCGGCCATCATCTCTCACCGGAAATATTATCCAAGCCTCTTAGTCCCTTTCCCCATTTCGTTTTCTCTTTCCAATTCTCTGTAACACATCCAAAGTGAACTTTTCAAAAATACCACCCCTCAACCTTGATTTCAATTTTTCATTGGTGTCTCACTGCACAGTGGATAAACCTCAGTTCCAACAAGGACTTACATGATCTTGCTGTGGTATATCTCATCTTCATGTTCAACTGTGCCATACTCTTTCCTGACACAGGGACTTCAGGTATGTTCTGTCCTAAGACCAGAACACTATTCCCCATTCTTCATCTGGCTAACCAATACTCGTGCTGTCAGGATAAATAGTGTTTTCCTCAGAGGAGGTTTGCCTGACCCCAGCCTAGGCCAGGTCACTTTGTTACAGTGCTGACTGCATATTTTACTTCTATGCATCAGGTCACATCATTATTCTTTATTTTTTTTTACATCATTATTCTTTAATACTTATTTATGTACTTATCTGTTTGTTGTCTGTGACCCCCAGTTGGTTGTAAGTCTTATGAAAGTGGAGGCCAGGTCTACCTTGCTCATTACGCTTTTCCCAGTACCTGCCATGGTTCCTATTACACGACAAGACCTCAGTATACTGGGTGAAGGAGTAATTGAGATTTGAATTTCCAACATTCTACACTTGTTTATACTCCCAAGGATTGCCAACAGTTGCAAAACAATGTTTTCTATGCCTTTGTTTGCGGACAGGGAAGATAGAATCCCTGCTGCTCCCCCCGGGTAGAATCCTTCTGAATGGGGTCCATACTGCAGGACAGTAGGGATGGAGGACAGCCAGCTCATGAGTCTTTCATGAGAGAACAACGCGTGCCATTGCCCCCCATGAAAGCAACGTGATGCTCAGTACTCAAACCTTTGCAGCAGCCATAAGCAGAGGATTTGCAGGCCTTTTTAGTTAAGATGGAACCTCTCTGAAGGGCAGAATGTAGTCGTAGTAAAGAGAAGCATTACTAGCACCTTCTATAAAATAAAGGAGACGATTAAAATCTTTTGTTCTCTACTTCCTTCACAGCAAGTCTCACATTACCCTATCCTGCTATGCAATCACCGACTTCTTCATATTAGTCACCAGTTGCTCAGCTTCATTCTGAAACAGTGGTGTCCAAAACCCGCACTTCTGAGCGCAATGACTGGTTTCAAACACCCTAGGATGACTGCCTCTGGAACTTCTGGCCAAATGTTTCCAGATGGGTTGGAGGGGTCTCTGGCAGGGCCAGAATCAGTCTAATGTAGCTTCCAGTTGTCTTCCCGTATTCCCAAATAAGATGACCTACCACACGTGCTTATTCCTTTCTGGTGGTGATAGGGACTAGGGAAGACAATGCACTGTTAACTGTAACATAAATGATCATATAAAAATTTTAGGATTTGGTGATTCTCTTCTGGCTGCCAAACTTGCTTACAGCTTTCAGAATTGTGCCCACTGATGGCATGAAACAGAGTTCTCATCATGGAGAACATCATGTATGCAATTATCTTTCTGATAGCCAGATCAGCCCATGTCAATGTCATATTTAATATTAACCATATTCTACTGTCATTTGTATCTGTTTACTCAGTGCACATCTGCAGAACCAATATGAATAAAAATGGAAATTGTGGGGCAAGAAAAATATATTGAGAATCACTGAGTTGGACAAACCTAGTGGGAAGGTTGAGTCTATTCAAACACCTGTCTCCCACCCTCTTACCATCTGTGCAATCACTTCACCCTTCAGTCTCACTACTCACCCCTACAATTACCCTGTCAAGAGGAAAGTGCAGCTCAGGTGGATTTAATGTGGGTTTAATATGGCCCGTCGAGTTTAATGTTGATTTCCTTTAAGTAACTGTTTCTGTTCATGCTATAAATCTATGTCTATGCGTGTACACTTAATTTGGATAATGAGTCCATCTAGGGCAAGAGGCAGTTTATATGTTTTGTAGGCACTCGATCAAATAAGCAGATGATAGGGTGTGCAAAGCTGTAAGTGAAAACAGCAGAATCATACACAATTCACGTGTTACAGTGAAATTAAAAGAGAAGGTTAATACTTTAATGCATTCTTAAGAATTCTTTCCCTCAAATTCTCAATATAACAATAGTCTATATATATATCTATAAAGAAAAGGGAAGGAGCTAATGGGTAATCCAGACCTAGTATATGTTATTGGGTGTGATGCTAATGAGTTCATAGCTGTTTTCTCATCTAATAAAACAACTCTTCAAGGTGAGTATTAAAACAAGGGACATGGGGCTCAGAGAGTTTAAGTATTGCGGAATACGAGCTGAAGTCTATTCGTTTCAAAAGCATGTTTTCTTTCCTATAAGTGGTCATATCATTTATCTGGTGATAGTACATCAGTCTGGATGAGTTAATCTTCTGAGGTCTTGCCTAACCAAGTGTGTTTATTATGCTACTTCCCCCGTAGAAGACACAAAAAAACTATTAGGAATAAAGTGAAATCATGAGGAATTGTCCACTGAATTACCTAGATCTGACACCATTAGAGCTCAAAGCAATTGGATAATCCTAACTGCTCTGTTTCCATCCATTCATTCTGTTACGCAAAACATATTCTTTTGATTGCCAACTATGTGCCAGGCACACAGACAGACGTTTTGGGTAGAATGATAAGCAAGACGGCAATGCTTATCATTCAGTGTTACCACAGAGCTGAGTGTGTACAGAGCACAGCGGACTGCAGTTTGGCCTCTGTGGATTCTGAGGTGGTATTTGGTTTGATGTGGTCTGCCTTAGAATGAGAGAAACCAAGTGCAAACAGATGCTGCTGCTTTGTAATGATTTATGAAATTTAAAGAAGGAATCAGGATCAGTAATGCTTTATATTTAGTCAGGCTTAAAATACTTATCTCATCAGATACACTTCAGTCACACTTTTCCATAAATACGAGACAAGTTGTTAAAGGAGAATTTTGTGGTTGATTTTCTGAATTTGTCAACATGTTCACACCACTGAGTACCTTTTATATTTTGCAGGTGTATAGAGGAAGGGCATAACTGACCTTCCATTACAATGTACAGCCTTGGTATTGAACCAAGAAATTACTATTTAAGTAGTGAAGTATTCAGACTCATTCAGCGGTACCCACAAGCTGTCAGTCCTTCCCTAAGGAAACTTTACCCCCTTCCTGGTTCCTGAGTCAAGAGTAGCGAGTGGCGTTCACTCATTCCTCATCTTTATACTTCGTAAGGTCAATAAAAAAAATCCATAAGCGATACACTGAGTGTGTCACATCAATTACTTTGCTGTTTAGATGAGATGAGCTTTGTGTTGCTCTCAAATTAGACACTCATCATGCACAATTAGCCCCTTACATAGAACAGCTGCTGGCTTTTACAGTGCTTTCAACCCAGTGCTGCGTGCACCCATTGTTGGTGCTCACTGTGAGCATTATTTAATCAAATCTGTGATATGTGCACATTTGATGTGATGATAAAATGTAGAAACGAACTGCCTAGAGAAAAGCATGGGATGTTCATCTTCACCTAGAAAAGTTAACCCTGAAGTAATTATATTAAAAGACACTAAGCTATTATACTGGAAAATCATTTTAATTTTTTGAAAATTAAAAATTATTTTCTTGTTAAATATTACTCTGTGACTGTTTAGAAAAAAAGGAAACAGTGCATTTTGCATCAGTATGTTCAAAGGACCGAAAAGCAATTGAATCATCAGGTTGGGTCTCACTGATAAACTGGGAATCAGAAAATCTTTGCCCTAACTCCGAAATTTTACAATACACTTACTCCCTACTTTCACCAAATGCAAAACTGGAAAATCATCCTCAACAAGTGTTTACGTGAAGCACTTTAAGATGGAAATGGTTACCACCGATATATGAAATGTAATTCCAGAGTATAGTTCTAAATTTAAACACCATCATGATTTTATTGGCCACAAATCGGAGGTGTTGCCGTGGATTCTGTTAGCGATGGTTTATGTATTTAAGGAACGGGGAAAGCTTGGGGGATAGCTAATGTAATCATTACAAGCAGTAGCCTGCCACCTTTTATTTTTTAAGTGTATGTATTTCTTATCTCTAATGGAATCATTGTTTTACAAATAAGATAACTGAGAAAAAGGGAATCTGCAAAGCCACAGTGAGTGAGATAAGGAGATACTGCTACGACCGTTCCCCAGTTTATAAATTTTACTCCTAATCACACCCAGCTAAAAAGAGAAGTAGAAATTTAACATATACTTTAGATGATAAAGGGCAATAAAAGCTATGTCATGAGCACAATTATTCTTTTTTCAAATTATAAGGGAGCTAAGGGGATATATACCAATCTTCACTGCCAGTGTTCAGTATTTCTGTTAAATTGGCTTTCGTGAACTATTCTAAATGCCATTTATGATATTAGAGCAATACGTTTAAGAATGATGTACTTTGAAAGTGTTTTATATTAGAGATTACCTCCTATTCATATATACATATTTGTAGGTATGTATACACATGCACACAGACATACTAAACAGATTTCACTAAACAGAGTTCAAAAAATATTGTTGATACACATTATGTTTTCCTTTATGGGTCCACTTTTGGATGTTTGTGTATACAAGACTGATATTCAATTGGTACACAATCAGACTGGCTAAAGTGATTGTTTACTGGCTGGCATTCCTTCTGCTTTACCCAGCAGGCACTCACTTGGATTGGTTAATGCTTTTATCATAATGGTTATTAAATATTTTTATTATCACTCTAGGTGCATATATTTTAATGTATTCTATAAAATTCCTTATAAACCATTGACAATAATAATTAGTCAACAGTTAGGTCACAACAGCAAGAAAAGTAGAGGTAGTATTTATTTTGGAAGCTTCTTTACTGCACATTGTTGAGAGATAAAGTTGGCAAACAGGAGGAAAGAACCAGAAATATTCTTATATGTTCAGGTTAAACTAGAAATCACGTAGTTAAGGAGGTCAACACCATGGCATCTATGATTTTAACAATGGTCAGGGAACTCACAAGATGAACGTTTCCACCTTCTAGCAAGAGAATTCTTCATTTAAATTGCTTTGAGAAATCCCCATATGATGGGACTATTTTTTAACATCTTTGGACTACATAGATGAAGTGTTTCCTCACCTGCCCCCCACATTGATCATAAAGAAAAAAAAGTCACTGGCTATTTAAGGCAATTGACCAAATACATTCTAATATAAACCATAATGTCCAAAAATACAGTTTGTTTTTTTTTAAAGGTAAGTATTCTACCTCCCCTCTGGTAACCATCAGTTTGGTCTCTATAGTTAAAAGTCTGTTTTCTGGTTTTGGGTGGGTCAGGGATGGGTGAAATCGGTGAAGGAGATTAAAGAATACACTTATCATAATGAGCACTGAGTAATGTATAGAATTGTCCAATCACTATACTGTACACCTAAAACTAATGTAATACCATATGCTAACTATACTGGAACTAAATTTTCTTAAAAAGGTAAGTATTCTAAATTTTCATCTTTTGTGACTTTGGTGGGCAAGTTTTTCTATATCACTTTTATGTACATTGTCTTTTATTCTATTTCAGTGGTGTTTACACAGGCTTAGCTGGAATAAAAGAAGAAATTTAACCACCAATTATTTTGGGAGAAAAATCATTAGAAAATTCTTTTATAAATAGCATTTGATTGAATTCAACTACTTGTTCTCCAGCATAACTGTTTGACTTGATTCAACTAGTTTTTTCAAGTTAATTTGATTGTGTAGATTTACTTTATATTCAAGATCTTTAATTTATTTTTACTGTTTCCTCAGACAAAGCCCTGTGAAATTAAATAAGAAAACAATCATAAAGGATTCACTACATCTATTCTCTACATCTAAAAAGAACTATAACAATTCATCATAAAAAAAACCAAACAGAAACCTAAACCATTTTTTAAAGTATGGTTAACAAAAGTTATTTTACAACCATAGATCTTAGTACTCCTGTAGGCATTAACTTTATAGATAACATACTTATGACTTATTCCATTTGTAGAAATAATGTAGGAACCTCTGATATAAAAATATATAAAGAAAATTTCCCATCAAGAATCTTTATTCCAGGGATGCCTGGGTATCCAACTTTTGGTTTCGGCTCAGGTTGTGATCTCATGGTGGTGAGACTGAGCCCCATATTGGGCTCTGGGCTTTGTGCAGAGTCTGCTTGAGATTCTCTCTCTTTCCCTCTGCCCCTCCCTCCCACTCGTGTGCTCTCTCTCTCTCTCTAAAATAAATAAATCTTTAAAAAAAGAATCTTTATTCCAATCTAAGTGACATAAGAAATTTTAGCTTATCAGGGTTCTCTAAACGCACTTTAATGATTGGTAGAACATAGTCTCCACTGAAGTACATAGACTTAAAAAAACACTTTACACAAATTTTTAAGAAACAAACAAAAAAAAGAAAATCATATTAACAAAGAATATTTAAAAGATCGAAAATATAATTTTTCCATACTTCCAAATTATATATTAAGACTTGAAGGAAGGAGGGAGGGAAAGAAGGAAAGGGGGGAAAGAGAGAGAGAGGGAGGGAGGGAGGGAGGGAGAAAGGAAGGAGAAAAAAAGAAATAAATTATCTTTGTTTCCACTATGAAAATAATGGAAAGGTTTGTTGACTACTTAAGGCAAAGACAGATCCAGAGTGACATTTCATACCACTATAATGATATTGAATGTTCTTTCTGTCATTTCTTAGAGATGTTTTGGCATTTAACATTGATATCTTTTGGTGATTTTCCTAAAGTATATTGCAATTATCATAGGAAAGGTGCTTATCTTTTATTATCCCGGCCAATTTTTTTTTTAAGTAAAAGCCATATTGTCCTTTAGAAAATGCTTTTGTGGGCGCCTGGGTGGCTCAGTCGGTTAAGCGACTGCCTTCGGCTCAGGTCATGATCCTGGAGTCCCGGGATCGAGTCCCACATCGGGCTCCCTGCTCAGCAGGGAGTCTGCTTCTCCCTCTGACCCTCCTCCCTCTCATGCTCTCTCTCATTCTCTCTTGCAAATAAAAAAAAGAAAGAAAGAAAGAAAATGCTTTTGTTTCTAGTCTAAATGGAAAAGAAAAAGAAAGTCAGCATTGGGATGAGTTAATGGCAGTGTGCAGAAATTGGAAGAAATGTAATATTTCTATGATTTTAAGCTGATAGCTATGTATGCGGGTGCTGGCACAGAGAAGTCTGTTTTAAAAAGCTCAGTTAGATGACTGAAAAGAATGGGAAGCACCTATTGAAAGTTACTGAAGAATTTGAAGAATTCATTGAAGAGTTCCAATTGAAGAACTTCAGAAAAATAAAATCTGTCTGACGTTATATAAATGAAGCATGTATAATGTGTCTATATGACAGTGTGTTTTCAACTCTCTCTTCCATTTTGTAATGACATAGCTCAAGGTTTTGTCAGTCAACCACAGAGGAAAAGTCAGGTATGCAAAGAAATGCGTATGTCCAGATAGAAAGAATTTTCCGCAATCGCATTCATCAACCAATCCTAGGAGAGGTTTCAATTAGTGAGTTACAGATGGGCCAGTCAGGAAGGTGTAAACAGTAAAAGTTGAAAGAGGAAGCGGACTATTAGAGTCATCTTCATGAGTTCTAGTTAAGATTCATATGGAGAATTATTTTTTAAAGTCAGGTGACCCACTCTCTGATTTTCAACTAAGAACTGAAAACTGATTCTTCCACTTATTCAAAAAAATATTATCGAACATATGGCATGTCAGATATTGTATCTGTGTGCTGGACACCATTTTAGATGCTGGAGGGGGAACACTGATAACCAACTTCTGTTTTGTGTCCTCAAACTTATCTTATGAAGGTGAATGAAGAAGAAGTACCAATGATGGCAAGTGTTACAAATGAATCTTTGTGTCCTCCCCCAAATTCATACGTTAAGGCTCTAGCCCCCAGTGTGATATTGGAGGGGGGGCTTTGGAAGGTAATGAGGGTTCGATGAAGTCCTAAGGATGGAGCCCTTATGATGGGATTAGTGCCCTGATAAGAAGAGAGTATGTTGCTCTTTCTCTGTCCACTGTATGAAGACACAGCAAGACAAGAGCCAGGAAGAGGGTCCTCACCAAGAACTTGACCACGCTGATACCGTGATCTTGAGAACCTCCAGCTTCCAGAACTCTGAGAAATAAACATCTTTTGTTAAGCCACCCAGTCTATGGTATTTTGTTATGGCAGCCCAAACAGAGTAAGAGAGCAAGAGAAGCTACTTTCAGGAGAGCAAGGGAGGAGGGATGATTGTGGCAGGAAGATACACTACCTAAAGACGATCATCAAGGCCTTTGTATTTGGAAAATTTATTTTTACCTGGAGTCAAAGCAGTGATTGATTAACCCCAAAGCAGGGGAGTAATCTAGTCAGAACTAAACTAGGATGGTTCATGTGCCTCTTAACAGTGGAAGTTCTGCTGGAGAGTCAGGCCTGGGCTCTACTTTCTGTTTGGTCACTGTGCAGCTTCAACCTTTATGGAACTTGGGAAACTCATCTGTACAACAAGAAACCAAAACCCTTCCAGATTTTCCCTATTATCAGTCTGAATCCTGGTCACACAAATATGGGATGAAGATGTTTGGTTTAGCCCTACAAAGGGTTCACCAAAAATCTACTTCCATTCCTAAAGAAAATAACACAGCATGTCCCACTGTGGGTGAATCGGAAGCATCATTTTTAAATATGAAACCAAAAACCCTCAGCTTTTTCTGTAAGTGTGAAATAAAGAGAACCAGAAACCAAATATTTGCTAGGCTGTGCTTTATAACAGTCTCTAAGTTATTTGTTTTAAAGGGGAAAAAATCTTGTTTTTGATTATACACTCAGTTATAAATATGAGCAGATACATTAAAAAAACACACTATTCTGATATACACTTATTTTTCCAAAATGTATGTTGAATCTCCAACCCAAATCAAAAGAGAAAATTATTCTTTTACCCCTGAGTTTAATATGGAGCAGATTTTCCATGATCCAAGTGTTCAAATATTTGCTTGACTCAGATCGACCTTTCTCAATTATCTGACATACCTGTTCAGATTCAGACAGATGCCTGAGATCAGACACATTCTGAGCCAAGCCAAGCTTTCTAACTTGTCAAACGTGTTCGTTGTGGAAATAGGACTGTAGTACAGGGAGAGTTGGTGATACTCTTCTGATGGATGGTAAATGTAATAATATTTACCATAATAACTTAATTATAGAAACAGCATATAAATTTGGAAATATATGATTGCAGGTATCAGAGTCTGAGTAAGAAAACCGGGATTCATTATCACTGAATTGAAGCATATTTATATGCCCACCTTCTTAAAAAAAAAAAAAATCCCTTAGGTTTCCGATTCTAAAGATTTCCCCTGGTCTTACTGCTCCTTTCCCTCTGAGAGAACATCCCTGGAGTCTGAAATCACTGATTATGTCTTCAAGTGCTACAGCGTCAGTGAGGATTTAGATTTCAGTATCTTGGGGAGGAATAAATATAGAAGCAGAAGAACTTGTCTGGAACTAAGACCTTATTTAGGGATAATGGAAACCACCTAATGTATGTTATTAGCATTTGCGTTTCAGAGCAAAATGCTTTTTAAGTGCTCGCTCTCAA
Organism: Mirounga leonina; assembly: GCF_011800145.1. Classification (NCBI taxonomy): domain Eukaryota; kingdom Metazoa; phylum Chordata; class Mammalia; order Carnivora; family Phocidae; genus Mirounga; species Mirounga leonina. The sequence goes on along the minus strand of NW_023270454.1, from coordinate 38,304,532 downwards.
GTACCCTCATCGTACTTGTAGCACTCTGTTAGGGCTTGGCTTCTCTCCTAAATAGAATTGTTTGTATGTCCAGAAATATATAATGGAATCTCATAAACACAGAGAGAAATTTTAAGACCACTCAGCATTAACCGGAAGCATCCTTTCTGACCTCTCACAAACTCTGCACCGTTGGGATTTTAGAATAGGGCTCATTAGTGCCTAAACCTAATATAAACCTACCAGAACTTCCTCATGCTTCTTGGTGAAGTTAAAGATCGTGATTTTTGTGTTTTCTCTCCCGGCTAGCAGCTTAAAAATGAGGCGCTCTGCCTCACACCCCTCTTTATGAATTGTGTTTTCTAATAAGGAATTACTAATTACTATTGCCCTTTCTGTTCCTCTTTTCCTTGATTCCTACTTTCCTTTTGTCCTCCCATGCCTGGAGCTTCCTTTCAGTGCCATGCCGTCTATCTGCAACCTTTTTTTGTTGGCTGTTGGTCTCCTTAAGTCCTGGTCTGCAGAGACTTTTTCCAACCAGCACTTCCGGCGTTTCTTCATTGCTTCTCTGCCTGAGCCACCGGCCACGGCCTGGGTCCTTCTCCATCTTGGGCCGCCCTCCATTTTCCCCAACACTCCAGAAAGAGATTTCCCATTCTCAAGTTAACTACTAGCCTGGAACTTTTGAAGGAACTTTTTAAAGCCCCCGGGGTCTCATCTCTGTCTCTTTCTCCTCCATGACTGGTGGTAGGAGCCAGGTCACATCTTTCGGAGTTGAGGTGGTCGGCAAAAGCCTTTGGTTTTGCTGCTGGAAGATTACTGCTTCCTTGTGGTGGAGATATTGTGTTCTTCCCAGAGTAGAGTGGGGCTGTCACTCTCTGCCAGGTTCAGAAGGGCTTTTTTTTATTGTCCCTGTCAGTTAGCAGCCCAAGGTTACTGCCAACTCTCTGTCAGGGCTTTGATTTTTGTCAGCTATGGCCAGGTCCTTTTAGTTATCTGCAATCTTTTCAGCTTTGTTCAGGCTGAGCTCTACTTGTCTACTAATTAGCTCTTTGGAGATTTCCCTTTTAAAACTCACTATCACAGAGGACAGGAACCGTTCAAAAGTTTTGTGTTTCATAGAAATTCCATATTCATCCATATCTCATAGAGCCATATTTTTTAAATTAAAAGTGGCAGGTCAGGCCAATTTAAGGTATAGAAGTAACCTCGTCTATAAAGAAAGACCTTCAGGTTCTTGATCAGGTATGTAGATGAGTGACAGGGAAAGGAAAGGGTTTACATCAAAAAACACTGAGGGGTACAAATTAAAAAAAGACTATCACTCTGTATAACATATTCACATTTTCTATATCTTCTGGTGTGCAAATATTGTGCTAGCTGAATAGAAAAGTAGCACAACTTTAGGGTACAAAAAAAACCACACTGTAATAACATCAAGAGTGGTCTTACATCAAGGAGGGCCCTGAGGATGTCTTTGTTGTCAACTTCAGAAGAAAAGAGAGGAACAGAAGAGGAAACTGGCAGAAGGAATAGATGCCAAAGAGAACTCAAAGGATTAGGTCCGGGTGAGGTGATCGGTATTCGAAAACAGTCTGCCTTCTGGCTCTGATCTAAGGGAATAGGCTGGCAGCCAAGCCAGAGGGCATAGCAGCACAAACACACCTTCAGCACACTGCTTGAGGGGTGCCTCAGTGCCTTCGAAATTGTGCTAGCAATTAGAAATAAAGCTATGGAAGAGCAATAGGCAAAATACTCTATCTGCAGATAAAACTCTGCTTTTTACATAATTCCCAACCTGGTTGTCCCCTCCACACAAACATACGTTTTCTCTCTTTCTTTTCTTTCTTTTTCTTCCTTTTTTTTTTTATGGCAAGCCCTCCTTCCTTTTGAGGCTTCTAAGTACGTTTTTCTTCTGCTAACTTTGTGCTGTTGTAAGTTGCGCTTACATTGCTGTTAATGCCTGCAAGATGAAAGTAAAAACCTTTGAATATATTAATGCTATAACACAGATGTCTTACTTTTTACTCTTTTTTTTTTTTAAGCAAGTTGATGTGGCTAATAATGATGCAGATTGTGCTGGATGGATGTACAGATGAAACAGGGGAATACAGATTAAATAAAAATTTCTTCAAAGCTTACGTTTGCTTCATAATTTAACTTCTGGGCTTGTCTCAGTGGTAGTAGGTGCGACCAGTCATCACAACATTGCTCTAAAACATCTTGGCATCGCAGAGCAACAATCACCCAAACAGCAAAGCCGTACTTTCTTCGAAGCCGGAAGAAAATAACAATGGGTAAAATAAAAACTGCCGGTAACTCCATCCAAATAGGCCTGACCCAAGTGCTAATAATGGGGCAGCTGGGAGAAGTGAGGAACCAAGCTTCCGTGCTGAAGCACTAATCCGCCTGTATACTGAACTTTGCTTTTTGTAGCTATATCCAAAGCACCAACAGCTTCTTCTCCCAGATGTTGAATATGGTGTGTGCCCGACGTGGCCCTGTACTCACTATGGAAACATCCATGCAATGACTCTTTCATTTAACTCTTTTAAACAGTGAATAAAAGGGGGGTGATAATGACACAAGGCCTTGGAGCAGGCATCATCAATTTCTCTTTCATGTATCCATTCATTCAAGAACCATTTATTAGCATACCACTCTGTGCCGGGGGTTTTGCTAAGTCCCTAGGATATGAGGATGGTGAGACACACCACTTTCCTCAAGGATCTCATTGGCCGTAGACATGTGTAAGCATAAAACCTATAATATCATCTTTTAAAGGAATGGAAAAGTGCTGTGGGGTCTCTTAGGAAGGAATAGCACTGTCTGCCGGGCCACATGTAGCAAGGCTCCATCTGGGGTCTGCATCTTTAATGTGTGAGGAGAAGCTGACCAGCTGGACAAAGGTGGTAAATGGCGTGTGTTGAAGCCTGGAGTCATGGATGAGCAGCAGCTTTGGGAAGTGGTGAGAAATGTCAGAGCTTAGACTGTATGTGTGTGTGTGGCAGTGGGGACAGAATGACTGATGAGACTAGGTGATGAGACGACTAGGGAAGTAGGTTTGAAGCATACCCTACGAGGACTCATATGCTAAACTAAGGCGTTCAGTATCTACTCTACAGGCAACAGGAAGCCAACTGGAAGTTTCCAGCAAAGGGGGAGAGTAACATGACCTGACATCCTTTTTAGGATAACTCTGATAACTGTAAGGAAGTGACATTAGCCCCTCCAGAAGAGACTCATGCAAGAAGATGATTTAGGGCATGTACCATTCTCCCTATGCAGAAAACAATAGTCAGCTGAAGAAAAAGAGCCCCGATTCAAGAGACAGTTTGAGGGACTTAGACTGAGCTTCAGCAAAAACTCTCTGCAGGTGGCCATCTCATTCGTCCCCCCACCCCTCCGGTACTATCTAATCTGATGTGGGCACCTGCTGAGAATAACTTGCTGAAAATCCCAGGCTTCTTTCCAGGGAAAGGGAACTCAGTTCCTAAGGGTCTTATAGGATACAGAAAAAAAGATCATTCTTCTTCTGTTTTACACAGTGAGTTTGGTGAGTACAGAGAGCAGCCGTGCCTTCATGCACGGTGTTACCTTCCACTGCACCTCAACAGGACACTGAGGATAATACACTTCATGTTTTCCTGAATGAATGAATGAATGAATGAATGAATGAATGAATGACAAAACTGTGGAGTGCAATGTGTGTGTGTGTGTATATTACAGAGATTGTAAAAAAGCATTGCATTTGTTTAAAAGCTATAAGAATGTAAAAATCACTTTTACTTTTTTTGAGAGAGAAGTGACCAGTTTATTATAAACAATAAAAAGCTACCCTCTGGTCCTATTTGCAAACGAGCGCCCATCATCCTTTGTGGAAATAAGACTAAGTATAGGTTATTTAGGTTTAGTGGTCTCTAATGTTGATATCTTGGCCTCCTAAGTGACACACTCAGCATGTCTATGCGGCTACATGGCAGATTTGCTTCGGGGAGTGACCGTCCAGGCCTTGTACTTTTTTGGAGGTGAGGAGTTCCTGATGTTGCAAGAGAAGAGATCTGTTGCCTTCTACTGATGTTACTAAAGAAGCAATAGGTAAACATGGCTGACAGGGACAGTTGAGCAGTTTGTGCCCTGCACAAGGACACCCAGGTGAGGGGTGAGTGGCAACTGAAATCTAGGAGTTGTGTCTGATTTGGGGGAAGCTTTTTCTTTTTTTTTTTTTTTAGAACTTTTTTTTATTATGTTATGTTAATCACCATACATTACATCATTAGTTTTTGATGTAGTGTTCCATGATTCATTGTTTGCGTATAACACCCAGTGCTCCATGTAGTACGTGCCCTCTTTAATACCCATCACCAGGCTAACCCATCCCCCCACCCCCCTCCCCTCTAGAACCCTCAGTTTGTTTCTCAAAGTCCATAGTCTCTCATGGTTTGTCTCCCCCTCCAATTTCCCCACTTTCTTTTTTCCCTTCCTACTATCTTCTTCTTTTTTTTTAACATATAATGTATTATTTGTTTCAGAGGTACAGGTCTGTGATTCATCAGTCTTACACAATTCACAGCACTCACCATAGCATATACCCTCCCCAATGTCTATCACCCAGCCACTGCATACCTCCCACCCCCCACCACTCCAGCAACCCTCAGTTTGTTTCCTGAGATTAAGAATTCCTCATATCAGTGAGGTCATATGATACATGTCTTTCTCTGATTGACTTATTTCGCTCAGCATAATACCCTCCAGTTCCATCCACATCATTGCGAAAGGCAAGATCTCATTCCTTTTGATGGCTGCATAATATTCCATTGTATATATATATACCACATCTTCTTTATCCTTTCATCTGTTGATGGACACCTTGGCTCTTTCCACAGTTTGGCTATTGTGGACATTGCTGCTATAAACATTAGGGTGCACGTACCCTTTTGGATCCCTACATTTGTATCTTTGGGGTAAATACCCAGTAGTGCAATTCCTGGGTTGTAGGGTAGCTCTATTTTCAACTTTTTGAGGAACCTGAGGGAGGCTTTTTCTTAATCACACCAAAGTGTTATATGAGAGAATGGGATCTTGGGTTTAAGGTAAAGGGACCAGAATGAATAGAAAAAGATATTGCTGAGACCAGTTTCACGGACAATGCCCCAAACATATCCACCCCCCAGTCTGCATTGTGTCCTTTTAATATTATCTTCTCTTTATTTTCTCTGAGTTGTTTTTGAGCATCATATCCAGTCTTGCTGTTTGGGCCTTCCTTCTCACACTCTACTTGGCTGGTACAGTTTAAAGGGGCCTAAAAGGGAACAGGCGCACACTCTGGTCTTAAACACGACTGACGCAACCATCTGTCAGGCGCCAAGGGCGTCTGGAAGAGATTGAGCTTCCTGCTCATCTGGCCAACTGGTGGACTGCGGGACCCTAATAATTACATTATCGAAGTGGAAGCATCATCCACTGGATGAAACTTTAGACATTACTTATGGATGAAATGAGGTCAAAAGAGGTCAGGAAAGACAAGCGATGAGCTGGCCGTGACAGCTGTCCAGGCGGCCCCTGAGACGCATCACCCCTGCATCAGAGCTGGGGCTGTGTCTTCTCACGAAGAAGGGCTGCTGTCGACCCCCGCCACTTCTGCTGCGGTGTTTCAAGCCAAGGCAGGTCTCCCCCCAACAGCCCTCTCCTGGAGGAGGACGTAGGAAGAGCAAGTACAGCCTGCTTCTGAGATAACGACCTTAACCTCATGTCTGCGCTCTTCTTGTGAGCTTTTCCGCAGGGTGAGAGCTCCGCGGGAGCAGCTCGTCGCACTGTGGTCAGTGGGCAAGCGTCCCACTGAGAGAAAGCGAGCGTGCGGGCAGGAGTGAGTGGGCAGCTCGAGGACCGCCAAGTACATGCAGGCTGAGGCAGAGAGTTGGGGAGAGAGCTTTTTAAGAACAGGTGTCACGGAAGGAAAACTTTAAGTATGAATCTTTGTACAGTCAAATGAAAAGGCCCACTCCTGCGAATGACAGTTCACAGCTGTCTGCCTAGTTTTCTGGAGAAGTATGGAGTGAAGAGGTTCACTGGGAGACTTATGACAGGATTTAGTCTATCTTAATACACATGAAGACCACAAATGAAACCTTAAAACAAGATTGCGGTCTTTGATAAATTGCCCCTTACTTAGGGCCAGAAATGTTAATAAAAAGAAGAAATTTAGATACTTAATTTTATCACTCATTTCTATTTTTCTTGCACAAGAAAATAGTATACGAGCTTGAGAATTAGTCTCTCCATTAAAAGTGTTGCAAAGCTACCCCCCTTTTTTTAAAAATTTTTATTTATTTATTTGACAGAGAGAGACACAGCGAGAGAGGGAACACAAGCAGGGGGAGTGGGAGAAGGAGAAGCAGGCTTCCCGCGGAGCAGGGAGCCTGATGTGGGGCTCCATCCCAGGACCCCGGGGTCATGACCTGAGCCAAAGGCAGATGCTTAACGCCTGAGCCACCCAGGCACCCACAAAGCCCCCTTTTACTTTCACCTTGAATATTGTCCCAATAACAACCACCATGTATAGAAGGAAACACAAATATAATACACACATTCTTTGTGGAAAATAATTATTAATATTAACCTCAAGGAGCTAAAGGTTAAAAAGAGCAGAGTTCCCATTCTCAAGTACAATAAATCAGTCCAATTTGGAGTCAAGGTTGTAAAAACATGTCTAGAGTTTTTTACTGTAAACACAATGAGATCAAGAAAGTTTCCCTCTGGAGAAGCAAAAAAATGCACTTCTAAATTGCAAGCACTTCCGGCCTATTGCTCGATGCCAAATGCAGCTTCCTTCTGTTGCGCTTTATATTAATGCCATTCTTTTCACAGATGAAAATTTCATTACAAAAAAAAAAAAGGGTACAGGAATTATGTAGATAGTACGGGAGTGATGGCTAGGAGGGATAGCAATAGTTTATGTGGTCTGGGAATTCTCTTCTATGTCACCAACCTCCCCCTTCTGTGGGTGTAGCAAAATAATTGGCCAACATAATTAAATATGAATCCACATAATTTTAGACTCTGAATGTGCGATCAGTCCTTTGATAGGCTAAAAGAGGTGCTTCACCCAGCCCTGTATTCCAAAAGCAAAGTGAAAAAGCCTGTACGTTCTTTGATTTGTGAAAAGATACCTCTGCTGTAAATAAGAAGCACATACATGACATTTCCGTGGGAAGACATCTGAAACCTTAGCATGTACTTATCACAAATGCAGTGGGGACATGATAATACATTACAGTCCTTCAGGCCCAGGCTTCCCTACCAGCACTCCTATATTCTGGAAAGAAAGACGTTTTCAGCTTATTTGGGAGATAGTGGTACCACGGAACTAAAATAAAACAAACAATCAAAAAAAACCCAAAACCACACCCCAAAATGTAATGGTGATCAGCAGTTAGAAAATGAATCAATAATATTTACTGAAGACCTATGGTAGGCAGAGCTCTTTACCAGGGACCAGGAAGAGGTATAAATAAAGTGGCAAATAGATTTCCTTCCCTCAAAGGATCTACAGTCAAATGGAAGAAACATATGTAAACAAAGGCATGTGAATGTATACACTGCACGTGAATCTTAAAAACTCAGAGCATGCAAAACCAATTACAACCAAACACACATGCTTTTGTGCAAAGCACCTCGCTGACAGGCTGATTTCATTAGAGGCAGCCTTGGAACTTGGACTGCCAGCTTCAGCAACAGCTGGATGACACTTAGTGTCCGCGATATAAACGTATTTATTTTCCGTCAAAGCATTGATTTATTGTGAGAGAGGCCAGGAGTTACACAGTTTGATGACATCATAAAGGCTTAATAAAATTAATCCAATCTTGATTTGCTCACCCTTCCACTGCTTGTTTTCAACAGGCTGAATTTTGTGTTAGCTAAAAAGAAAAGGAGGTAGGGTGTAGACTTTTAACATGCAATATTTAAATAATGTACCTGAAAGATGATTTTTTTAGGTTAATAGAAGGAAATGTGACATCTCTCTGCTAACGTAGAGATTTTAAATTTAGAAGGCAAAAAATGAGAAGGCATTTTACCAGATTTTCCCTCTTACTCTAAGAATCACTAACAGAAACTATCATCGTAAATTTACTATCATCTGAATATTTAGTATTTTAGTATAAGAAAAAAACATCTGATTATAATAATTTCTCATAGAAAATTCTAACATTCACAACCAAATCTTACGAATATTCAAAAGGAATAAGCAGAAGCCCTACCTGAGTATAGAAATACTGGCTGCTATTTTTAATAAAGACTTAATCCATAAAACAGCAATGATACAATCAATGGCAGGATTATAGGCAGGAACATAAGTACAGTAAAAAATTACTGATCACTACATTTGGTTTAAGAGATTAGGGAGACAAGTTATTTTTTAACAGGATTCTCTGTCTAAACAACTATACTTACAGCTATACAAGTGAATGGTCAAACAAGTTAATCACAATTTTGATATCTATGAGTTATCACTACTTTGAGAAGCAGTGTCACTGATTTAAATGATAAAAGCATTATTTCAAATCCATCTGTGCCATAAATGACTTGGTTCTTTGGAATCTTCAACGTTTTGATAGGATCTATGGGGATATTATGAGAAATAATATGCACCAGAAAGAGCCCAAAACACAGAGAATAAAAGGATCTCCACAGCCCAGGTAAAACTGACATATATAAATTGCCTATTTATATAAATTCTATTAATTATAAAATTCACTTGTGATATTTATTAATATCGTAATAATAATTGGTATATAAAATTATAAACCTGAAACTCTTGAAATATCCTCTGAATCATCATTTTGGAGATAGCTTACATGTATTTTATTTGCTTACATATATCCATTCACACCAAACTGCTGTCCAAAAAAAAGGGTGGAGAGTTTGATGGTATACCATAAAACATACACACGTGCGTGCGCGCGCGCACACACACACATCCTAAAATAAAGATAAGTTACTTCGTGCAGTAGAGATCCTTTACTTTTTAAAAAATTTCTTGTTTGGAACTGTGGGAATTGTAGAGAAACATGACAGATGCCATCAGAATGGGATAGAGCAGAGAGGTCTCTGGTCATGGAGTCCGGGACTGCAGTTCCAGTCCTGGGGAGGGGGGGAGGGGGGTGGGGGAGTTGTGCGTCTGTTTCTGGTCTGTACAAGGCAGAAGCTCACCTCAGCTCCCACTGCTGACCTTCCAGTAATCTCATTAGGGGACTGAAAGAAACCCTTCTCTGACACATCCCACACATCTTGTAGGTAGAGCAGAGGCTAAAGATGCTAAAACCAAACTGAACAGCCATGATAAATTCCTGGGGGCATTGCTTTAATGAGGGGTCTGAAGCTGAAAAGCAGAAATTCTGAAATTCTGCGTTTGGACTACTAAAAGTCAGGTCCTGAAATCATGCTATCATCATCCTTTCATCTGCACCAGAAGCAACAATTCATTATAAAATCATGCATAAAATGCATTTTGTTTTAATTGACTTTGAACATGTTAATAGACTAACTTCAACGCATCAAAATTTATTTGCACACACACTTATAAATCTTGACACATGACAGATTTTTCATGTTATATAATCTGTTTTATATCTGTTACATAATATGTCACTTTCTTACACTTTAGAAGCTACTTAAGTATCTTCCAAATAGGTTACACAGTGGTGGGGGTGGGGGAAGAAGTGTACCTTGGTTATTTTCTATAAAACTGGTGAAACAGAGCAGTCTGTAGATTCCCTCCAGTGTGACAGGTGTTTGTGTTAGGCAGGATAAGAATTATGCCAAGCCCGGTAAACACCAAGGAGCTGTGGGACAACAGCTTGAAATGTTGGAGAAAGTTGGGTTCCAGCTGAGAATGTTGCACCTTTAATTTCTTGTGGTTGAATAGGATGGGGTGAAAAACTATAATTAGAAATTATGCGGGATACAAAAAGAAAAGCAACTTCTGTGTCATAAAAGCAACGTGGGTTCTACCTGGTCCCTTTTGGGCTAAGTAAGCTGTTTGATCAGCTTCCTCAGTCTCTGTGGATGTCCTTATATGAGTCTAATTGAAGGACTCCTGTTCTCTTTTTATTTTTGCTCTATGAAAAATGTATCGGAGATGTCTCATAATGAACTTTGATATGGTGAAATGATAATAATGTCCTAATTATATATAAAAATGTAATTACACTTGCTTCTATTATAGAAAAACTCCCTTTATAATGAAGTGTTATGTTGGAAAAAGATTTTCATTATAGGCAGACTCCTTTACTTGTTAATTTGAGCTCTGATTCATCACTTTAATATTAAAAAAATTCTTTGTAAGTTACTTTTGATGTGTCTCATTTATGGTTCATTTCACTTCTTGGGCACCACCAGGAGCCCAAATCCAAACTTCTTTGAAAGACACTTAAAAATACATCTTTCATAAGGAATTCTTCTTTCTATGTAATGGAACAGCAGTAGTCAAGAAAAATATTACTGATCTTCTCATCTACTTGAGCTCTGAAAACTTCTGTTTTGAAATTTGGAAACAAAAATATATATATGGCTTCTGAGATATTTAAAAATCCGTCATGCATAAGGTGGTAGTATATAGACTATTTGAAAATAGAGTTTAGCCAGTTACCAATTACAGAGGTGACTTCGTGGCGTTCAAACAATATGACTTCTTTCCTACTCCTTTTGGGATGGCTCAAAGCATCATTCTCACCAAATCAAGTGCAAAATTGAGGAGGGTCACAAATCCGTCTTCTTTGCCCTTTGCCCTAACAAATCTGGTCAGTCTTCATAGGAAAAATAATTAAATGGTTAAAATTAGTTTTGAGGTATTCAGTTATTCAACTGAATCTGTCTACCACCATCATGGGGGATGAATATTTCATTATTAACACTATAAAAAAAGAGATTAAGCTATAAACTGTCCAAACAAACAGGAAAACATAATTGAAACAAAGACTGTCCAAAGTGTTGCAAGAAAAATCCAAAAATTAACCTACAACTACCACAGAGTATTACATTTATTTTTAGGCATCTACTTTCAGATTTTAAGAAAGATTAATTTATTTAAAAAGTGATTTCCTTATAGTGTGGTGGGTCCTTAAGAAGTGAGAGTATGATTTAAATAGGTCTGACTTTTATAACATTGGAATCCTTACCTATTTCTATTATTCTATACTCTGTAAGTAGAACAGGAATCTTGAAAACTCTAGAAAATTCCAACTTCTTTTATAACCTCTTTCTGAATACGGTGACTGTAGGAATTTCACTAAAACTTTAGTTATGAAACTTTAAAGGAGTCGTATTTGATTGCTCCCTCTCCACTGCCCTGACCCAACATCCAGTCAGTAATGAATCATTTTGATTCTACCTCCTACATATTTCTCAAATCCACTGCATCCCATCCCTCGCCTCCCAGACTAAACCACCGCCATATCTCACTTGGATACCTGCAATGGCCTCCAGTCTCTTTGCTTCCTCCCCAATCTATTCTCCATGTATCAGTTGATGATCTCATAAATTGTAAACCAAGCCATGCCACTTCCTTGCATAAATCCTTTCCACGGTTTCCCTGGGCACTCAGAATAAAATCCAAGTTCCTTACATGGCACAGGAGGCTGGAGATGATCTGATTCCTGCATACTCCTCCTACTTTATCTCCTGCCACTCCCCTTCGCACACTCAACTGCTCTCAGACACACTGGCAGCCCCTTAAACACACCATACCCTGCTGCCTCTGCCTGAAGTGCTCTTTGCCAAATGTAACATGACTGGACTTTTTCACGTCTCAGTTTCAATGTCACTGAAATGCCTGGCAGCCTATCTGAACAGGGTCCAACTTCGGCTGTTTTCTCTCCCAACATCTTATTTCCTCTTTCACTCTACCTCCCCTAACTGTCACTCATTTAGGCATTTGTTTCACTTCTGTATCCTTCATAAAATGAGGCTTGGAAGAACAAGAGTCACGTACTGTCCCAAACCACATCCACTCTCCCAACTCTTGCCTCCCAGAATCTAACCCTCCTTGTTCTCCCGAGCTTACTAGACACAGCCACACCACTGGGTTCCTGCTCATGCTCTTCTCTGTGGAAAGCCTTCCTGACAATCTGCAGACTTTCAAAATCTTTCTTGTCTTTCCCCTCAAATGCCACCTCATCCCAGAAGCCTTCTTCGATTCCCATATTAGAATTACCTTATTGTTGAGTTTCAGCACCACTTTATTTAGAGTATGAATCCCATCATGGTTTGCACCAAGGTTAGTTGTATGTAGGTCTGTCACGTTCACAACCATACTTCTGATTGTTTGGGGTATTTCTCTTAGTATGAGGTTTTCAATTTTTAAACAACATTTAATTGATACCCTCCCTTCACCTCCTTTCCACAAATAAATTGTATGACTTACGAGACAAAGGATAATTCCACTTATTAAACAAAACTGGTAAATAAGTCAAAGGTCTTCTATATCAGAATTTTCATAAAAATCTCTAAAATCATTGCTATTTGTCAGACTTTAACAATAAGCAAGTTAACAGTAAAATAACTAAAATGCCTATTTGGCAAATAATGGCAACTAAAGGAGAACAACCATGTTTCCTCCTTTACACTTTTACTTTTAACCAAATGAAAATGGAAAACCAGTCTGTCAACAGGCTGTTCTAATGTGGATGATTTCGTAAGAATGTAAATATAATGATGTCTCAGATATAACAACATGGACTCATGAGTCCCAAAAGGAAACACGGCGCTTAATATTAACAGAAGGAAGACATAGCCAAGAACACCCACTGATTTTCAAAAACAATTTTATACAACTAATTTTTGGAATTATTTGGTAAAAGGTAAATATGAGTGACCTATTTTAATTCCCCTCAAAAGGATAGGTATAACAAGTAATGATGATACATTAAACTCAAAAGAGTGGGATTTCAGAATTGACAAAGTCCCTCTTCGGGTTTTGGATGTTTTGAGATTTTCATTACTCTGCTTGTTAAGATCTTTCAAGTTGTCTCATTTTAAATGTTAAAAAGGATGAAAAAAATGTATATATGAATCATTGCTGAAAATATTTTTCAAAGAATATTATTAGTACTGGAAATTCCCTCTCAAAATATCTCTATTTCTTTTTTTTTTTAATCTTAGCCATGTCTCCTTTCCCAGTAAACTATTTCATATTTATTTCCTTTCGATAACTAACATTTGAATCTAAAAAATAAAATCTAAAGGAACACCAGATAGGGTGTTTCTGAAAGAGTCACATTCAGCTGCATATAACAGAAAATCCAAATTGAATTGGCTAAGAAAAGACAGAGGTTTATTTTTCTCCCATATGAAAAAAGTTGGGGGCCACGCACTCAACCGAGTCACCCTAGTCAACCGGGACTCTGCCTTGTCTAGATTTGTGCACCATTCTTACTCACAGCTTTTATTCTCAAGATTGACACATGGCCCAACATGGCTGCTGGAGCTCTAGCTTAACGACCACAATTCAGGCAAGAAAAAAAAAAAAAAAGAAGGCAAGGAAAGGCAAAAGATCATGTCTTCTAGCTGCGTCGATTCCCTTAAGGAGATTTCCCAGAAATCTTGCCAACATCTTAATGTCTTCTGCCTATATCTCAATAACCACCCTTACCTGTTAAAAAACAAAACAAAACAAAACAAACAAGCAAAAAGCCCACCAAGAAATGTAGTCTTTTATTTAGGCACAATATGGTTTGGAATAAAATCATGACTTTGTTAGTAAGGAATGAAGGAAGAATGCATATTGGAAAAGCCACCTACTGTAATCCTGAAAGGACATATCTACTTGAAGATAAACATTTCTGACCTTATCTTATGCCCTCTCCCATGGACTCGCTATGACCCAACCAATAGCGCTTCATGGTAGGGCCCAGGACACTGCAGAATCCCTATAATTGCTTTCATCCTTCATGCAAAGGCCTGTCCTCTGACTTATTCCATTGGCTGGCCCCTTCTCATTTTCAGACCTCTTCTCTGCTAAAACGCCACCTCACAAGACTGTCCTCACAACTCTGGTCTGCCGGAGTCTCCTTTCCCAACCCCAATACTCTCCCCACAACACCCTATTATATCCTCCAAAGCACTTAACACAATGAGCAATTGCTGCCTTTACATATTTGTTTAATAGTTTATTATATGTAAATGCCCAAAGAGAGCATTAAACTCATGAGAAGGGGGGTCAGTCTTGATCACCATTCTGTCCCCAGAACCCAAACTCATGCCTGACACACTATGGGGTTCAATAAATCCTTATTAAACAAATGGGGAAAAACACCAAAGAAATTGGTAAATAAATATTTTGACAAATTGGTAAAAATTCAACTAGTAAATAAAAATATCACTTTACCAACATTTTTGTTTTGTGGAACCAATTAAACCCCAAATCCCCTCCTGTAGTTATGATTTGTATGAGTCATAAGAATCAGCTTTCATGTGTGGCAACCTAAGGGCAGTCCAGTTGGCTGGACTCATTCTGCTGGGCCCAAGATTTTATCTCCTTCTGCATAACATGATAGGAAAGCTGGCTTCCTCTACAAGCTTTGCTTTGGAAATCTCCTAGGAAAGCCTCTGTGAGCACACAGTCTTCTTCAAAGGCTTCTCGGAAGAGCCTAAGCAGACCACTCATGTATCTTTTTTTGTCCTTTTAATAGATCAGAAGTTTATGGAGAAAGTGATTCTAAAGCTTCTTTTTACCTTAGTATTTTACCTAGCATTCTTAGGACATAAATGGAAGGACTTAAGAAATGAAGAAAGAGAAGGCAAGAGGGAGAGAGGAAGAGAAAAAAGAGGAAGAAAGAGAGATGAAATGACAATTGGACCCTTTAGTGGCAAAGGAGAACTTGTCATTGTGGCCGACTGAGTCCCAGTCTGTTGAGAATTGCTAGAAGACATTTTAGCATCTAATTCTTCAAGTAGCTCATTAGGGTGATGAAAAGCCCACGATGAAGGGACAGCGCCATGTTTGAAGAGCCAGGGTTCCTGTTGTCCTGAATTATTAAGTAGTCAATATTCAGTGGGCCCCTCTGCCTTTCTCTAGAAAGCAGCTGCGTCCTCCCAGCATCCCCAGAGCTTGCAACAGCCATTTGTTTAATTTAAGACAGACACTGTCATTATTTTGTGCAAAACTTCACAGAAATATTTCCTCCTAAATGCTTGAACCATCTGAGTAGCACGGGGCAGGCTACTGGCTTCATTAATAATGCAACCATGCTTATCAATAGGTTTAGACAACTGGTATTTAGAAGTTTCTTCAGAAGGAATGGGATGGATTTTTGTTTCACACCAGTTAGCTTCATTCTGTCAGTTCCTTGATGTTGACATTACATCCAACTATGTTCTGAAAACCAAAGGTGCTAAAACTGTCTGGGCTATTCTCTCTTGCTTTGGAGTGCTTCTTGACATAGCTAAGTCATAGTGGTTGGCCTTTGCCCATTTCTGCCCTTCCTTTCAAGTGTACTCTAAAGGGAAAAATATTTCCAATCACTTCACTTGAAACCTTACTACAGGGTGACTCCTCACCCTAGGTTAATTCAGGCTGGTTCTTATTTGTACCCTGCTCTGGTCCTGCTATGTTTCAGTAGAAAACAGTAGAAGTGAACTCTGTGGCCATGTATCCTGTGCATGAAAAGTTACACAACCATTTTTGGATCACTTACAGTTCACAGAAGAAATAATACAACTTCTGGAGTTTGGGATGAGAAAGTTCAAAATATTGAACGGCAAAGTTCAATCTACTGGTTTGTTTGCAACCTGTCTGTACCCTGCCAAAAAGCAATGCCAAAAGTAATGAAGACACTCTGAAGTCCTATAAGGTATCAGTGACAGAAAGAAAAGCCATATAAGGCAATTAAAACATTATTTTTTTTCAAGGCTGGAGCATGAAATATATCAATGTAGGAATTTCTTTTCAGAATGATTTCTCAAGATTTCCTTTATAAAGCTCATGTTATCATTGCTGCTTATCAAAATATATAGCTATCTGAGGGAAACTGACAGAGCTAGTGTCAGAGTCCCATTTTTTTTTAAAGATTTTATTTATTTATTTGACAGAGAGAGAAATAGCGAGAGCAGGAACACAAGCAGGGGGAGTGGGAGAGCGAGAAGCAGGCTTCCCGCTGAGCAGGGAACCCGATGTGGGGCTCGATCCCAGGACCCTGGGATCATGACCTGAGCCGAAGGCAGACGCTTAACGACTGAGCCACCCAGGCGCCCAAGAGTCCCATTTTTAACGGAGAAATTATATAGCAGGAAGTTTAAGAATTTTTTCCTAGAGCCATACATACAAAAGGACAATATGCATAAAATCACACACACACACACAGACACACACAGACACACACCCCTACACACACACACATGCACACAGACGATGTGAAGGTAAAACTCAAATTGCACATACGAATTCATTAAAAATTCTTTACTATGCTGTATTTTTCAAGATAGGGAAGATTGAGACAATTTCCCTTTCTAGGCACTCATATCCTGTGGCTGAAAATGAGTGATTATTAAGTTATCCACAGTAGTGAGAATTCTGAGCTGGAAGTATCCTATATGTGCAGAAAAGTGAATGGAGTTGGGTCATATGCCATCAACCACTGTCAGCCTGAATTTAACCCAAAATAGGAAAGATGCCTGAGGGTTGTTTGTTCATGAGGCAAAGCAGGATGTTTGGAGCCAATGGGTAGGTCAAAGAATTGTTTGTTTGGCACTGTCTGATGTCCTCTTTTCAGGTTTTGTGGCGTATCAATGTGAACCAGCCACAGAAGACCCATCAGACAGAGGAAAGAACTTTTCTGGCTTAACTGAATGCTTTTCTTTGCTTTAGAATCTGCCTCTGACGCCTTTGTTAATTGATTTGTGATTTCATAGCCGAGCCAATATATCTTGGGCTCACTGATGAGAATAAAGTTTCTGTTTATTTTAAACTGTCTAATATATTAAAATAGCGTGTTTGGGGAGCATTTCAGCAGATACACATATATTCGAAATATATAACTGTGTATATAACTATATATAAGTATTTATAACTATATATAACTACAACTATCTATATAACTATGTATATAGTTTTTCAAAAGTTTTGGTTGACCCAAAGCAAAATATTTGGAATTTAAATTTCCAAAGGCATTAAAATAAATGTATTTACTGAGCACAACAACTCATTTAAAAGTGGCATTTCAGGGGCGCCTGGGTGGCTCAGTTAGTGGGGTGTCTGCTTTCAGCTCATGATCTCAAGGTCCTGGGATGGAGCCCCACGTTGGGTTCCCCGCTCAGTGCACAGTCTGCTTGAGATTTTCTCCCTCTCCCTCTGCCCTCCCCCTGCACTCTCTCTCTCTCAAATAAATAAATAGATAAAATCTTTAAAAAAAATAAAAGTGATATTTCAGTATTGCCATGGTGAAACTGACTAGTAAATTAGGTTCAATTTTTGCAGTTTTAGACAAAAATTTTTAAAAAGAGAGAAAGAAAATTTTACTAGTAATTTACTCCTTTTTTTTTCAACAGGGAATTGAACTTAAGAATTTAACACAATTTAAAAATTGAAATTTTACTTCTGTCTATATGATTGTTCATGAACTGACATCAATTTCTTCTGCCAATTTTACCTCTTTTTTCCTGACAAGAATACCACTCCTCCTCTGATAGAGGAGTCACTTGGAACACATGCTCTTTGTCACTATTTGTGTGGTAGAATGAATTTATATTAGCAGATAACACAAGAGTTTCCCTGTTTAGGAAAATTCCAGGATGGATAGTGGCCTTGAGTGAGGAAGTTGGGTCCTAACTTAATTCAAGAGAATGGTCTGGGGCGCCTGGGTGGCTCAGTTGGTTAAGCGACTGCCTTCGGCTCAGGTCATGATCCTGGAGTCCCGGGATCGAGTCCCACATCGGGCTCCCTGCTCAGCGGGGAGTCTGCTTTTCCCTCTCCCGCTCCCCCCCTCTTATGCGTGCTCTCTCTCTCTCATTCTCTCTCTCAAATAAATAAAATCTTTAAAAATCTAAAAAAAAAAAAAAAGAGAGAATGGTCTGGAGGAGAGGAAAGAATAGTAAAACAACAAGTAAATGAACTGTTCCATTTACAAAGTTAATGAGGATTGAAGATGGGAGTAGAACGAAGAGAAAGGAGAACAAAAGAGAACCAAAAGAGAGACTAGGATAAGCAGCATGTTGGGAAGCTGGATCCAACAGAGAAATGACTGGGGAAAGATTAAGGGGGCTGAGTACTCATAGACACTATTAGGAGCAGGATTTCCTAGTAACAATTGAAAGGTGTTGCCTGTTTCCACAGGCTTTAACCCATCAGCAAACCTGCTCCACCCCAAGTCTGGCATTCGTATTTTGGTCAGTAAAAGAGTCAAGTACACCATGGTGCAGAATGGCACACTGGGATAACTGGATGATCCAGGAACCTGGGACCAGTGGAGAGTGGCTAATCCCAACCATCCTCACCCACCCCAAACCATTCCACAAGGACACTCAGAGGTTCTCAGGGAAGCCAGGTCTTCCAACTGCAGACGAGATGGAAATTTGAGCCAATTTTCCTTGTATCACGAAAGCCTGGATGACCTGCTAATACCTGGCTTTTATTTGATTTTATAGAGTCATAGTGTTCTCTAATAATTTCTGTAGACTTGGAGGTTTCTATTAAGATTTTTACTAACTGTAGACACTTATATGCCTAAAATACCAGAGTCATTTACTCATTGAGAACGTGCAGCTCACAGAAGGTGATAAGCCATGTATACATGAAATTATAGCAAACCACAAGTCATCAGGTATGTGTAAATCCATACATTAAATTTTAAAATTAATATAGTAAGTCAGAAATTGTGCTGTGCAATTAAAATGGGCAAGTAAAGAAGTTGGCAGTAAAAAGTATAGTAAACTCTATTCCTATTGTCACTGCTCATTATCACTTATTAGACTTTGGTAAAAGCCTCTTGGCTCTCTGTCTTCAGTGCTCTCATCACTAAAAGTTATTCTTTACTTTGTTACTAAATTAATCATAATGAGGAAGAGTTCTGTCTGGCACAATGCCTGGCACAGGATAGGGTTTCAAGAAACACTTGTTAAATGAACAAATCAATTAGTGATTCTTTTCTATCCTACACACAAATTCCAGTGTCTCATTATTTCCTATTTATCTTTCTAATACTATAACTCATCATACCTCATTACTGTTTATAATGTTTCTATGTTCTAGCCCCATTCCCATTCTTATCTCTTATTCTATGCTCTTCCTTCATTCGATGTGCCCTTTTCCCCATTCCAGAAGTTTGCTTTATCCCTCTTTCAAAGCCCTTCCAACTATCAATGGCTCTTTCTCTCTGAACACCCCAGCAAGAAATAATAACTCTTCTTCCCATCTTCCATACAAATTTACCTTCACCTTCTTATCACACTAATTATTGTTTACTGGATAGTACACTAATTTGTGCCCAGCATATCTGTACAGTATAAAGGTCAGGGTACTTTGATACAGACAACAGAATCCACTCCAGCTAGCTTACATAAAATGGGATTTATCACAGGTTATTACATAGTTTATAGAATTACTGGGAGGACCAGGGAATCAAGCTTAGGTCATTCGATATCTAGCAACAATGCAACCAAAAGAACCATTTAACTTTATCAAGAGAACTGTTTGCCCAAAGATTCCATTTGTACTGCCTCCATTCATGGTACCTACAAGACCAGGGACAAAACATAGAGTCTAAAATCTCAGATGCCTTGGGAAAACCAAATGCTTCCACCATAGTCAGTCCCCCTACTGTGACCCCAAGCTCATGTTGCTACTTCTATTTTCAAAGTCTTATGCCCACTTAGCAGTGGCCACATGGAATTGTAGCTACAGGGGAGTCTGAGAAATGTTATTTCTAGGTGCCCACACTCTACAGTCCAGAAAGGCATGACAGAAGTGGGTCAGAGCAGATTGATCCAGTCTACGGGATCTACTGCATTTAGTAGGCAGACTGAGAGCATAACTCATGGCTGGTCATCTTTGTATTTTCCACTTGCCTATAGGCAGTGCTCAATGACTATGTGTCAAATAAATTATTACATGAGTGAATATATATCACGTGTACAGTATGCAAGGCAAAGGAGAGTTAAGAAAGGGGAACTGGAGCTGGTAAAAACTTTGATGTTGCCTTTTCAGAACTCTTTTATTTAAATCACCAAACTATCATCCTTTAAAATAAGCTCCTTAGTTTACCAAACACTATGAAGAAGAAGCAGGTGTCAGAGAAAGAGGATCCTAACCACTAACTGCCTCCTTCTTCTTTCACCACTAATGAAAAATGGCTTTG
This sequence comes from Mirounga leonina, assembly GCF_011800145.1. Taxonomy (NCBI): domain Eukaryota; kingdom Metazoa; phylum Chordata; class Mammalia; order Carnivora; family Phocidae; genus Mirounga; species Mirounga leonina. The sequence continues at coordinate 38,284,205 of NW_023270454.1, read as the reverse complement.
GATGTCCTTGCACTGCAAGTAAAATTACAATTTGTTCGTTTTTCCTCCCAAATAAAGAACAAATAAAAAGATAGTGTTTTTTCAGAAAGTTTATAGACCAAGAATAAAACCTTAAACAACTGATGATATGCATATCCCCCAGACACATAAATCACAGAAAAAACTTGTCTTATTTCTCCTATTAAAAAAATCTACCTAAGAGAGCCACCTCAAGTGCCTATTTCACTTCATTTGCAGGTTAGAAACACAGATTTTGGTAACATTCTTAACAGGTCACCCTCCAAAAAAAAAAAAAAAAAATCCAAGAAAGCAAAGTAATGTGTGTTTTATATTAATGATCATTTAGACATAAACTATTGATAATTTAAAAGTAAATTAGAAGTCGACAATGTTAAATAGCATTTAGATAACACCGATAAAACCGTGAAGGTCATCATTGACCAAGGTGAAGTATTTTATATATTCATAATAAGAGCCATTGAATATTGCCATCCCCAACTCCATGACTACCAACAAGTTTTAGTCCCTCCGCCTTCCTTTCCCTAATGAATTAGTGACAGACCATCATGCAACCACCAGAATTATTAAGGGATTCAAGAGTAGCTTCTGGAGTCACATCTAATGGAAATAATGGTGGGCAAAAAGTTCCCAATTTAATGAACACAAATACAATATTTCAAGAAACCATAAAAATATTTTTTGGCTTAGTGAAATATAGTTTTGTAGGGAAGAGAGAGTGGTAATGTAGCAGTTTTTACAAGCTCTGTGGTAATTCACTGTAGTAGAAAAGATTCTGGAAGAAAGGAAGCTAGCTTTATATCTGCTTACACAAACATGCCATTTTCCCAAACCACTTAAAACTCTATCATCTTCGGGCGCCTGGGTGGCTCAGTTGGTTAAAGCGACTGCCTTCAGCTCAGGTCACAATCCTGGAGTCCCCCGAGCCTGCTTCTCCCTCTGACCCTCTCCCCTCTCATGTGCTCTCTCATTCTCTCTCTCTCAAATAAATAAATAAAATCTTAAAAAAAAAAAAACTCTATCATCTTCATAATTTTCCTTTGAATTTTCCTATAACTCTGATTGAAGAGACTATCAATAGAAATCAGTCATCAGGGAAGCAGTGAGATACAGCTATGATTCTAAAGAAAGGAGAGAACAGTTACATTCCATAACACACCATCTGAAGAGCCCTAGGTCATTTGAAATTAAGAACGCACCAGTTATAAAGGACGGACTTTCTCTTATGTGCCACAATTTCCTGTATGGTCTGTTTTTGTTGTTTTGGTTTGGTGAAAAAGCTGGCATCTGGGATATAGTACACAGGGACACACACGTGAACATTTAAGATTGTTCTAAAATGTCCACTTAGTGTTATGGAGTTGGACAATGATTGGCTTCTGTTAACTGGCACAAGACCAGAGTCACTAGGACAACTTGCTTCCCAATTCCCTGATGTGTCTGAAAGAGCCAGTGGGAGGGGCACCTGGGTGGCTCAGTTGGTTGGACCTCCAACTCTTGGGTTTGGCTCAGGGCACCATCTCATGGGTTGTGAGATCAAGCCCTGCTTCGGGCCCCGCGCTCATCCAGGGGTCTGCTTGAGATTCTTTCCCTCTGCCCCTCCCCCCATTCACGTTCTCTTTCTCTTTCTCTCTCTCTTTCTCTCTAAAATAAATAAGACAATCTTTAAAAGAGCCAGTGGGAGGCTGCCTTGTGGAGGAAGAGAAAGAGGGCAGGAGATGGGAGAGTTTCTGTGGAGTGGACCAAAGTGGGGAACAGGGAAATGCAGGAATTCAGAGTTTAACTGCCTCCTCTGTGCCTGGTCGACGGAAAGATCTCCCCACTGCCTTCAAACTCCTCGATTAAATGCTTGCACTTTTGCAATGGAGAAGGTAATTCTCCACTAAATGTAACGTTCAACAACTTCACACTTTCCCTTTCTGTGCATTTCCAGGGGTGGTTGTGTACAGTTAAAAGAATCCAATAACATAAAACTATTTTAATAATTTTTAAAGGAAGTTTAAATGATACACACTCGATCAGGGTCGATGAAAACGGCACTAGTGTCGAAGGGCAACAGGTTGCTAATAAATACAATAGTTTAGGAAAGTGCTGTTTCTGTCATGGAAAAACTATATTCTGGGAAAAATAATACTACTATAATTCAGTTTTGAAAGCTATTGAGATTTCTTGGATGAAGAATGTAGTTATTAAAGGCAAAAGTACACAATATGTTGTAATGAAATGTTTGTGCTTCACACTTCATTAAATGTTTTGTGGGCCCCTGGGGAAATTCTATCTCTCACACACAGAAATAATGTTTATACATGGTGGTATCACTAGAGGGAGTGCATAGAGCGATGTTCAAAGGAAGAACTTGCTACGATTTCAGTATGTTCAATTTAAAACATCAAAACAAGACATGTGAAAAAATATGGGTAATATTGATGAAGGAGCACATGAAATTTTGCTGTGACTTTGGTAATCTTTATACCTAATTGAGATGCCATTTTTTCTTTACTTAATTTTAAAATAAAATATTATGGGTTTGGGGGCACCTGGGTGGCTCAGTTGGTTAAGCGTCTGACTTCAGCTTGGGTCGTGCTCTGGGGTCCTGGGATGGAGCCCCTCCTGGAGCTCTGCCTCTCTCCCTCTGCCCCTACCCCAACTCTTGCTCTCTCGCTAGTAAATAAATAAAATCTTTAAAATATATATATTATGGGTTTTGCTTGAAGTATAGGGTGATGGAGGACACCAGATGGTTTGAATTAGTGGAATTAACTGAAAAAAACATCAGATTCTAAATTCTGCTGCTAAGTAGAGCCAATATCATCACATTAAGGACTCTGAGATTCAGAAAGTTGGCAGTTTGGGGTCCACTGACTATATTAACTTACAGTATTTTGAAAGTAAAATGTAAAATAGTGGTACAATTGCAAAGAAATTCACAAAAAAATAAAATAAAATTCTTGGGAGGTAAGAAAGTCCACTCATAGGAAATATATGAAAAACATAATGAGTAACTTCATAAGGTCTCATTACCAAAGGATCATTAATCAAGAAAAGTAAAGTCATGTGAAGAAAAGAAAACTATGGAAGTTCTTGTCTGTTTATACCTGGTTTTGTTTGTTGTATGGACTTTGTCCTCTCAGCAGTGTTTCCTTAAGAGGCACATTCCGTTTGTCTGATCTAAACATACATACATACATACACACAACATTTCTAAGGAAAACAGAATGAGGAAACGTAAAAAGGAATCACATTCAAAGCAATATTGAAGAAAATGGGCTGATGTTCTACAGGCAACCAGGTATAAAGTACTAACACCAAGATCCTTTAAAAAGTACTATATGAGATTTCCAAGGAAGCTTTCCCTTGCCTCAAGAATATTTTTTCCCCTCAAGAAGTATGTTAACCTTAATGGCTTTCCCTAGAGCTAGAATTTCAATTAGCTGCTTTACTACTGTGACTCTAGCCACGTAAAAAAGTGGTGACTCTTGAAGAATCTTGTTCTAAGCTATATTCTTCATGTGCACATCTAAGTTGAGTTTAATTATTATTTTTTTAATTTCCAGGCTCCTGTATAATAACACTAAGATGTTAGTTATAAGAAATGCAAAACTTGAACTTGGAAGAGCATGATACTTGGATTTTCTTCTTGTTAATAAAAATACATGCTATATAAGTTGATGCTATTTATTGAATAGTTACAAATGTTATTAAAAATGAAAGCCCTACAGCGGGGCTCAGAGGAGATGATGCCAACTGTAACAAAATTCTCAGTCTCTACAATCATTTTTATCTGCTCTATTTAATAATTGAATGCATTTTGCTATATTAAGCATTATGACAATATACTTATATATTATATTACATTAAGCATTATGGTAATGTTTTAAAAACCTAAAAATATAAGTTCCTTGAGGAGTTCATATACTGAGGATTACCACCTGTACAATATCTAATGGTGTATTTCTAACTGACATTTCCAAAATAATTGATTACTACAATAATATTTATGTGGGCTCTTCACAGTTTTCTTGAAATACACACGAGCATCATCTCTGGGGATATTTGGAATAAAACACAAGTGACAGATAAATAACTAATTAAAACTTCCGGGGTCTCTAAAAGAGCTAAGAAAATGGCAAGAGTTCGGAGTCTAGTCTCTTGACTGCAATTTATATTTCAGTTCTTTAGGTAATTTCAACATTTTTATGTTTATGTAAAAGGCACATAATGTCTGACTCAGATTACCTAAATTATTCAAATAAAGGTCAAAACTTATCTAAAAGGATTCTTTAAAAACTAATCCTCATCACAAGAAAACAAATATTTTTGGAACTATGTGAGATGATCAACATTAACTAAACTTATTGTGATAATCATTTCACAGTATATACCTATTTCCAAGCATTTTGTTGTACACCTAAAGACTCATACAATGTCTTACGTCAATTATATCTTATTAAAACTGGAAAAAAATAATAATTCTATTATAAACACGTCCCTCTACTTATGAGCTGTTCATGCTGCATTACAGGTGGGCCGTGCTGACCCTCTTTAGGATGTTAGTCTTGGCACCCTTGCCTGTCAAGCATGGTTTCTTCTCCTCTACTTCATTTGTATATTAAGCCTAGAGAGGCCTTGATGTCATGTAGTTGAGCTCTTGAATGTATTCACCAATCAGGGACCAGCCAGGAAGACAGAAATCACTCTAGGTGTTTCCAGTGGAGGATTTAAGATAAGACATTGACTACACAGATGATGGAAAGAAGCCAAATGGGGTGGTGAGACAACTCAGAGATTAGCAACAGCAATAAGCTATGACCACCCTTGGGGATAAAGGGACAAAAGGAGGAGACAGTGCCGCCAGAGCCCAAAAGCTTGGGCCGCTGAGCAAGAATCCTAACATGGTGGAGGTCACCCAGCAGGAGCTGGGGTCATGGAGGAAGAGGTGGTCTTGCTGAAGTCAGAGCCATGGAGGAGATGCAGCTTCTGCTGAAGATGCTGCATGTTGAGAAAGAAGAAATACCCTGGATTTTCCCCGTCTCTCACCCTCAACCATTGTCTTTCTGTGTCCATGGCAACCTGCAAACCAGGAGGAAGGAAATCTCAGAATGGTAATTCTCAACAATAAGAAGAGAGGATAAGGACGATCAGTGCAGGGAACTGATCTGAATGCACAAACGGCAAGAATGTTTCCAAACCAGCCCAATAACTAAACTGCCTACAGAAAATGTCCTGGTTCACGTCATCACTTTTTATCTGATATCTGTCAAAAAAACCCCTATACAGTTCTTTTTGTCCTGAGTTTTGCCTCCTCCCAATTCTTCCATACTTTGGCCAGAATAGTTCTTCTAACAGGAAAATCTAAGGGCCTCTCTGGCCTTACCTTCTTCAATATAGCCCCATGGTCAACAGACAAATATCTAAACTCCCTCAGATTACATTGCTGGTCCTAATCATCTCTTCACCTTCAATTATGTACATTTACATAGAGCCATACTGAACTGCTTGTGATTTCCAGAACATTCCATAATCTCATGCCTTCCCATATTTGTCTCTAAGTAAACAACCACTTACCCTATCTGAGGTAGTGGTCATGAGCATGGACTCTAGATCCAGATGGCCTCGGTCTGAACCCAAACACCAATGCTTACTAGTTATATAGACTTGATTGAGTTACTTAAACTTCCTGTGATTAAACAGTTTCCTCTTCTGTAAATTAAGGGTAATAACAGAACCTACCTCACAGGGTTGCCGTAGATTAAATGAGAGTTTGTACATGGAAAGCACTTATAACAGTGGCTAGCACATAGTACCACATACACATCTGCTGTTCTTGTTATTATTATTTTATTCTTTAAGACAAATTAATTACTACCACTTCTATAAATGCCTCTCATAGAAAAAGCCCTGTACTCCTTTTCTTAAGCTTCCTCTAGACCTTTTGTACATCTCGTCATACTGTGGTCTGTGTGTACATTGGTCTCCAACAGCAGTGGACAGACAGTTTGAGGGCAGAGGTCTGAGCCCTGCCATCCTGGTCTCACTAGGTCTCCTGCAGGGCCTGACCCAAATAGATATTCATAAAGATGAGCATCTGTCACAGAAAGGAAATTTCTAAACAATATAATCTGAGTAGAAGAGGATAAGAACAAACTTAAATTTAATGATAATAGTGTCTTGGGATCTTTAGATAAAAGAAACTCTAGAACGTTGGTCTTTATGATTCTTTGGCGGGCGGGGGGGAAGGTATTCTTTTAAGGCAGGTTTCGCCTCTGAAACCACTTTTGTTTGCATATCACAATCCCCAATTTCCTTCTACACTCTTTCCAATGCCACATTCCCTTATGACGTTCTCCTTGATAGCTGCAGCCAGAAGATGGCCATTCTGTCACCACGGATTGTTCTAGTAGCTCTTTGTCAGGTCCTCTTGCATCACTCTGCATATCCAAAACTGAGCCACCTTTAAAATATTAAATCTGAATTCTTCACTCGGACTATGGGTTCCTAACACCCCATACCTATCCATGTCCTCCCACTGTAACACTCTGACTTCATGGAACTTCGAGCTTTGACCCCTCCCCTCTTCTCCCAGTTGATCACCCCCTTCCTGTCACATTTTATTTCTTCCTCTCATTTCTCACTGCGCAAACCCAAAAAGGATTTCAGGAAAAAAACCTGCAAGTTACCCTCCACCCTTTCAACAGCTTGTAAAAGTCACTAAAATGATGTATTGGATAAACTGGGACTTTTTATCCAACACTGTGCACTGAGCCTCATCTGAGAAAATGCTTTTGTGTTCCTTAAAAGTCCTGGTAGCTGAGTGATGATCTGTCACTAACCGTGTGAAGACAAATGGTGTTAAAGGGATGTGTCAATCCCTTCTGGGGGGATTTGGGGTGTACCGGGGATGGCAATGTTCAGTGGCCATGTAATGTGGCAGAGACTACTCTGCCATCAGGGAGTATCCTCCTGCTCTCTTCATCACACTGGTCCTGCACTTTCTTTCTTTCTCCCTCAGTCATCCTGTCCCTTCCCCATTCCATGGTAGCCATAATAAAGATGGCCAACATGACCCAATTCTAACATTGATTTTCTTCACTTAGAATGAGAGGGAAATCATAAACCACATTAAGCTGGAATAAATATAAACCTATGGTTCCCAATTTTACCCTGACTCTTAAAACCACTTGTAAATGGTTCATGTGTCTTCCATTAACTTCTCCCACTTTCCAAAGGAGCTATTCCAACTTGCACCCCACACAATCTCCATTGCACAAACTCAATGTTAACTTCTTTAATAAATTAATTCAGTGGAGTAAAGTCTAGCATCAGTTTCCCATATATTCTCCTATGGCAAACAAGTGGTTCCCAGGAGGCCTTGCATTTTTTAAAACATCACTTTAGTTAAGCACGAATGCAAGGCAAGTCAATGATGGAAAAATGTTGCTGGCTGCTGAGTGTATGAAGTGAACATCTATTACTTTAGCCTGATTAGTACCCACTCTTTTTTCCTATGAGAGCAGCATAACACATTTTCCTAGGACTGGCCAATGCCAGATTGGCATGTCTCCATCTATCCTGCAGGCTGGTCATAGTAACTGGTTCAGGGATGGACAAATGACTTAATCAGTAACAAAGTGATTCACATGGGAAGGATTTTACTGAAAAGGCTGGGAAAAAGAGTATCTCCTTTTTTTTTTTTTTCTGGGGCAGTGAAGCATATAGAATACAAGCCCGGAGCAAGGGGTATGCATTTCTTTTTCTTTCTTTTTTTTTTTTTAAGGGGTATGCATTTCTTTTTCTTTCTTTCTTTTTTTTTTTTTTTTAAGGGGTATGCATTTCTTTTTCTTTCTTTTTTTTTTTTTTTTAAGGGGTATGCATTTCTTTTCCATTTAGGGAAGATCAGTAGAACGGAGCCTATATAGAAAAGCAGAATCAAGAAATTTTTAAATCTTTTGAAAAGTAAGTTTAAATACCTGAAAAAAGTAAGTTTAATACCTGATAACACTTTTGAGCACCTGGACCTAGTCATCAGTCTAGAACTGATGATGAGCAAATTTCCATCTTCCATAAAAGTCATATTTTTATTATTTATAAACAGAAGAATCCCAACTAATATAGCATCTTTCCCCATTCAAGAGGATAGAAGAAAGAAGTATAAACAGTCTGAATATAAATTTAAGCTAATAAATTTGAAAATTGAGGCACAGAAATTATCATCTAGGAAGATGGAACTTACCAAAACTAACTTAAATAAGAAAGAGAAGAATCCCCAGAACACCTGTGATCACTAAAGAAATTGATTCAGTAGATTAAAAAAGTCTACCTTCTGGGGTGCAGGGTGGCTCAGTCGGTTAAGCGTCCAGCTCTTGATTTTGGCTCAGGTCATGATCTCAAGGTCGTGTGGGGCTCTGTGCTCAGTGGGGAGTCAGCTTGAGATTCTCTCTACCTCTCTCCCTCTGCCTCTCCCCCTACTCTCTCTCTTTCTCTCCCTAAAGCAAATAAATAAATCTTAAAAAAAGAACAAGAACAAGTAATTCTCTTGGCAATTTACACCAACCGTCCAAAAAAGAAAAAGGAAGAAAATCATCTCAAGTAATTTTATAAGATTACTATAAATTTGAGTCAAAATCAGAAAAGAACAGTATAAGAAACAACAATTATAAGCCAATTCCACTTTCAGTATAGAATGAGGCTAGACCAGAAGGTTTGATTTAAGTTTACAGACTGCCAAGAATGATGACTAAAATGTAGTTCATGGTGACCTTCATTTCAATCTCCTCTTGAACCAGTAAACAAATAAAACACAAAATATATGAGGTGAAGACACAAGAGTATACATACGGCTTCCCTGTTCCTGCCAAGTTTGTCAGAAAAGGCACTTCCTAAGTTTTGTTTTCAAAGAGAGGGCAGGATGAGAAACCTACTGCATCAAAGGAGTCCCTGTCACTAGTCTGCTTCCATTCCTGCATTAGAAAAGGAGAGGGGCCACATCATAAATTCAGGAGTTTATCTACTACTATATAAAGCAATGTTGGTCTACATGACAATGACACAATTTTGTGTCACTAATGTATTGTGGTTTTTATTGCAATGCTAGGCCCAGAGTAGGCTTGACCTATTACAGACACAAAACTCATGAAAATGTATATCTGCAAACTGAAGTCTGCAATGTATTTTTTAAAAGGGGGAGTGGGGGAGAAGAAATAAATGTGTCCCCCATAAGGGGCACTAAGAACAACAAAGGGGAGCTTGTGATGGAAAGCAGTTCAGAAATCAGAGTTGCTTCTTTCAGAGATGTTTAACTTTTATTATTTTTTTTTATAAAACTGAACAATGTTCAGTTCTTGTTCATCTATTTACCCAAGTTCATGTTCATTGAGTGAAATATAGATCATAGAATGTTGGACTTTCTGAACCTGGCTGCCTGTGAAAATGTATTCCTTCCCAAATGTCCACAGCCAGGTTGAATTGCCTCGTCCTCTAGCAGCAGTTCATGTTTTTTGTTAGTATTGCTAGGATTCCTCTGTGTCTGCTTTTAGGCCTATGTGTGTCCTGGTGAATTCTTCATTCTTTTCATCTGTTTCCTTTTAAAGCTGTTTTAAGGTTCATCGCTTCTTGACCTCTTCAGCCTTGCTGTTCCTCGAGCCCCCTGCAATTCCCCAACTGGGGCTTCAAGATTCTATTACTGCTGTGCTGTCAACAACCTTTTTTTCCCCTCCTTTCACCAACTTTTGGCTACTTTCGGGGTGCAGAAATGCTAGGAGTGAACAGTCAACCAATCCACAACCCCCACCAGCAGCACATAGGACAGAACCTATTTGGAATCCTTTTCCATGATGACTAGCTAATGCAGCTAAACTCCATAGCATCAGTTCACCCTCTGGAAGAAACCCAAATAGCAACACAAGAAGGGAGTCATGGATTAACTGATGCTAATAGAAATGTTCACAGGTGATCGTCCAGACGAAACAGCGCATCCCAGCTGATGAAGGTCTTCATACCATTATAGCGCGATGGAAAGGTATGCTTCCCTGGGAAGGAAAAACCCCCTTTCAATTGTAGTATAGCTTAATTGTTCACATCTTGTCTGCTAGCTGCATCGACTGTGGTAAGAACTGCGTACCGCAAGAAGAGTTTATAATGGCAGTGGGAACCACAAAGATGACGTTTATTCCATATCTAAGCCAATAAGCTCAATGCAGTATTTCATGGCTCCTCATCTTTTCCCGTATTATATGAGACTGATCCTTTCAGCAGGAGTTTTAATGCATTGTAAACCTATTTGGGCAGCAAGCTTTAAAAGCATTTAATAAAAGGAATGTGGAGGAAACGTCATCAAGGAGTGAGGTTTGCCTTAATGATTCCTTAACCTGTTTATTATTATCTCCTGCTTCCTACAGATGATGGTTCAGCAGTTCTACAAATCAAGCTGAAAAAAAACCTGAGACTTTTTGGAGCCAAAGGTCCTTCATCCCTACAGGATAATGCAGCCTGCTAGCCTTCCATTATGGGCAGGCTGTGGTTTATTCTGTTTCCTCAAAGGGACCTTCTGGAAGGAACTTTATGGCCATAGCCTTCATAGGGAGCATTAAGCAATCGGCGGCATGTGTGGGAAGAGAAAGCACTTGCCCAAAAAGCAGTGACTTCAGTTTTCCTTCCTACTTGCTGCCCAGGACTTGGTGGTCTCCTTTAGATGCAATGCCTCTTTGGAGAAAGCATTTTAAAAGTTATCTCTAGACCACACTCATTCATAGAACAGACAACGTGAGGGAAGGCCTGAAGTTTCCTGCTCACTCAATCGCTGAGGTGAAGAGATATAACCTGAATGGAAAAGTTTAGGAAAAATACTTCTGGCTCCCTGAACAGGGGCTAGTCTTACTTGGAGGATGTCTGGGGAGCTGATGCGAATCACCTTCCTCATTTTCATTTGGCCCAATCTTTCCCTTTGGTAAACACACATTTCTACAGACAGGGACATTCTGCTGACTTCTACTGGAAAGATCTACAAGCGAAGGTGAAGTCAAACTATATGGAGCAAATGAAAACAGAACCCGTGGGATAGCCTGACACTTTATAGAAGTAAATATGACAAACGTAGACCCACAGGAAACCATTTTATGGCAAAGACTGTGTCCTTCCAAAGAAAAGACAAGGCATTTTATTTTTCAAAATGAAACCTGAGATTAGTGATACTATTGCCAGATGCCTGGTGGAAATTATTTTGTCTGTAGGGACTTCCTGGTGCTCTCTCATGAAAAGAAAAATTAACCTTCAATGAATAAAAAATCTTTAAATTCCATGTTGGTAAAATTATTCTTACATTGTAGTTCTCATCAAGGACTAATATATATATAACACTTGAAGTTTTTCCATTAAACTGTTTTTGAGTTATGAGTGACAAAAAAAATAAGTTTGAACATATTGAAAGAAAAAAAAATGAAAAGACAGATCTTTCATGTCCCTTAGCTAGAAAGTACGTTATTTACACCTCTGGCAACTCTCTATACGCCTTTCCCCACCCCCATGTTGCTATGGGCAATACCATTAGTTACAAGTTTTAGGTAGAAAACATTTTTACTTTACTGTTTAATTCAACAAATATGTATACTTAGTAAGGGCAAAACTGTGTACCGAATGCAAAAAACATGTGATTGGTAACACGGCATTTGGATTTTTCTTTAAAAAAAGAGCAAGCTGTATATAATTAGGAATGATAGCCATTTAAATTCTGGAAATGTCAAATCTGAAATGTCTGTAAGACCAGGGAGGGGAGGGATGTTCATCGGGAAGCTGGAAACTTGGTCAGAAGACAGGTAAAATTGAACATATTGGGGTGGTAATCTTCTGTGTCATATGATGTAATACAAAGTAGGTTTCCAATGAAACATTAAATGACCACTACCATTTTAATCTCTTCCTTAAAATATCTTCTAAAGAGATAAATATGCTTTCCCTGGAAGTATTTCACAACAAATATGTTCAATTCTCCCTATAACCAGCCAAGGAGGTAAAGGGCTCAGGGAACCATAGTAACTCTTTGAGCGATGCTATCTATCCAGGTCCATAAGGAGCGAGATGGGGCCAGAGAACACAGCAGTGCCTGGGAAAGAAGAGAGAGTGGGAAGCCGAGCTATAGAACAGGTGAGGAAGAATTTTCTAAAGAATTGGTAAGTATAGAGATTTCTTCATGTAAAGAGTAAAAAAAAAAAAAAAAATTGAAAAAACAAAAAAACAAAGTAGCAAGGTGGGAATTTGTTGCTAACCCACTTAAATTTTGTATTTCTTTTTCTTATTACCCTGAAAAATATTTTCCTCCCTAAAACTTAGAAGCCATTTTTCAAAGTTGGGAATTGTTCTGTGGTCCAAATAACTTAAATAGGACTTTGCTACTATCCTGCAATGTATTTAATTGTAAGCCTGTATTGACCTAAGTTAGATCCTGAATAGCCTTTGGGCCCTTCCAGGAGTCAACGAGCCAAGTGAGGCAGCGAAGACTAGAGCCCGGCTACCTCAGTTATGATACTTTGGTAACACAGTGTCTTGGCATGCCTGCTGGCAATGGGCTGACAGTTATATGGGAAAATCATGAAAGCTTGAGATACAAATGGATCTAGTCACAAATTCTTGGGATGGAAAGAATTGGAAGGAAAATAGCTCTGCTGGATGTCAACTTGTGTAGCAATGAACATGATCTGTTAGGGTGCCATACAACTGAGGACCAAAGGAAAAGTCTTCCCTGGGGCTTGCTTTGAAATATACATTGGTTTCAGTTGAAATTTGAAATAGACACTGAAGTTCACACAAGTAAAGCGAAGGTGGATACAGTTTAGAGTGGATCTGATTTTGGACTCTTGAATTTTTAAAGTAACATTTGTTAAGTTATAGGATTTTTAGAAAGAAAAATAGAATTTGAAGGTATAAAGATTTGACTTGAACTATTTTTAAATAATAAACCAGCAGGCATATATACAAGTGCTCATTCATTTTTTAGTGAGAAAATGATTATTGTCTCATGAATTGTAGCTTTCTTGTCTGGCACTAAATAATGCAACCTTAGTGAGAAAATCAGGGCTCTGCGACACATTACAAACAGTTACAAATATAGCAGTTACATTAGTCTTTGCTAGCAAAAGTTTTCATTATAAATATGGATATTAAGAGGTGCATCATTCCTATATGTGCATGCTCTAATCTGATTCTTGACAGAATAGAGAAATGAACTCTCTGTGTGAGTGAAGATACTTTCTTTTCTTTCAATTTTTTTTTTTTCTGGAGACAAAAAGAGCACATTTTTTGAAAGCCTCTTTCTTGAGGACCAAGAAGACCCTTTAGATTGAGACAGGAATGTAATCCCACCACTGTGTAGAATCTATACCTAGTTTTTAATTGCACAAGTACATTACCATGTACAAGACAAGTACATTACCACGTGCAAGAAATTAAAATGATACAAATTCCCACCAAGCATTTTCATTAAGGCTCCAACCAAAAAATCATCTGATTTCTTGCTTGAGGACAGATAATCGGCTGTAGGGCATCTGCACGTGTCTGAAGAGCAGACTGGACAACCGTTCTGCACACAAACTTTTGATAAGCAGCCTGTTTTCTGGTCCATGTCTCATTCTTGCCTTCCATTATACCTGATGATTCAAAGTCCTGAGCCTATCCTAAATTATTATTCAGATCAGCAGTTCCCTGATGTGGTCCCTAAACCAACAACATCAGCATTAGCTGAGAACTTAGTGGGAATGCAAATTCTCAGGCTCTACCCCAGACCTACTGAACCAGAAACTGTGGGGATGGGGTCCAGCAATCTGTTTTAGCAAGCATGCCGGGCAATTCCGGTGCACACTGGCATCTGGGAACCATAAATATGGAGCAGATTAGCTCCTTTGGAGAACAGATCTGCTCTCTGCACTCTGGGCTCTGGTTTGCTCTGCTCTAGCAATCTCCACTCTTCCATCTGCTCTCAACTTTCAAATATGTAAAGTCTGTTCTAATGGCCTCATTCCTATTCTCTTTATTTGTGTGTTCTTTTAGCCTTTTCTTTCTTTTCTACCACTTTATTGGGGAATCAGGGAGGGAGAATTGACAGACATATGTTATTAGGCTACTGTCCTTAGCCATAAGTCTCATATATTTGTATAAACATTTCTAAGCACATGTATATTCATACTTAGTGCCCATTTATCTTTCCTAAAATTGAAATCACTAAAGTTTAGTCTTGTGGGGTGTGTGTGTGTGTGTGTGTGTGAGTGCCTTTAAAAAGAGCAAAATTTTTGCTTTGGGGATGAGCTCCTTTTTAGTTCATTACCTTCCTATATTATCTTTACTAATTACATTTTTGGAGGGGAGTTAATTTCCTAGTTTCTTGAGTTGAATAATATTTTTTTTTGCCGTCTAATAAATGCATTTATGGCTATAAATTTACCCAAAAGTACTACTTTGCCTAGTTCTCATTTTTTATATGTGGCTTCATTATCTCTTATTTTTAATGAAATTTGAAGCTAAATTGAAATTTAGTATAATTGAACCAAAGTTATTTGAAAAAGATTTTGCTTTTTTTTTTTTTTTTTTTTTTTTTCATCAAAAATGTAGGTATGAGGGCACCTGTGTGGCCTGGTCGGTTAAGTGTCTGCCTTTGGCTCAGGTCATGATCCCAGGGTTCTAGGATAGAGCCCTGCATCGGGCTCCCTTCTCAGTGGGGAGCCTGCTTCTCCCTCTGCCTCTCTTCCCTGCTCATGCACTCTCTCTCTTTCTCTGTCTCTCTCTCACAAAAATAAATAAAATCTTTAAAAAAAAAAGAATATAGGTATTGAAGTGGGTGGGAGAGACAATTGACATTTAAGAATTTATTTGAAATACTTTTGTAGCTTAGTATTTGTTCAACTTTTATAACCCTTCTTTATGCATGTGACAAGATTATGTATTAAGCTTTGAAATACAAAATTCTACATGTATCTGTTAGGCCAAACTTGTTTATTATGTTATTCAAATCTTCTGTACCTTGACATTTTAGGTCTATTTGATCTGTTCCATTCTGAGAGAGTTATATTAGCCTTCCATTATGATTATGAATTTGTTATTTTTCCATAAAATTTTGCTTTCTATATTTTCAACAGTTTTGTTAAAAATGAGTAAGTCTGTAAGCTTTTTATTGTCTGAAGGGATTGTATGCTTTTTATTATGAATTTATTATTATTATCTTATTGGGGTTTTTTTACCTTAAATTTTACTTGCTTAATAATAACTATACCATATTTCCATTTTGAAATATTTGCATGGTGTATATCCTTCTTTTTAAATTAATTATCTTCCAGTAACCGTCTCACATAGATAGCATACGGGGGGATATTTTTTTAAAGTACAATCTGAGAGAATTTGACTTTTTATGCAATTATGACATTTACTGAGTAAATAATATCCTTGGATTTCTTCCTGTTCCTTACTTTATGTTTTTGATTTTTTGTCCTTTATTTTTATTTTTTTCATTTCTTATATTTGTTAATTGGAAGGATTTTTTACTATTTTTTTCTTGGTTTGAAAGTTGTGTGTTTTAGTTAAAATTGTCTACTTGTTACACTGAAGTTTTAGCATATTTTAAATGTTTTTCTATAAATACTTAGAATCATGGTACATTTAGAGTTCTCTAATCCCACATCCTCCTCTGTACGACCCACCGTAGCTACAGCAATACCCATGTAGAGACTTTTTATTCTATAATATTTTTACAACTCTTAGACAACTACACATTTTGTTTATTTCTTTGCCTATCACTGTTTACTGTATTATATCTATTATTCTTTTTGATTCATTTATCATTTTGTTGAAATACATCCCTCTCTTTCAAGGAGTCCTTGCATATCTATTAATGATAGTTTGGCTGTGTTTAGAATTTGGAGTTCAAAGTAATTTTCTTTCTGAACTTTGATGTGCCTAGGTTGTGTTTTTTTTATTCATTCTGTTTGAGTCTGAGTGGGACTGTCAATATAAATATTCATACTTGAGATTTATTAATTTTTACAATCATATTTATTTCTTCTATTGTTAAATACTTAACAGATTTTGTTTTGTTTTGTTTTGTCAATGCCCTAATGAGAATATTATCTCGTCCTGATAAGGATATTAATAATACTTATACAGTGTACTTCTGTTTGTTCTATTAATATGACTCCCTCAGCCATTAAATTCTTTTGTTTGCCTGCTCAACTGGCACCTTTTCTTTTTTTTTTTTTTTTTTTAAGTTTTATTTATTTATTTGACAGAGAGAGAGTGAGAGAGAGAACACAAGCAGGGGGAGTGGGAGAGGGAAAGCAGGCTTCCTGTGGAGCAGGGAGCCCGATGTGGGGCTGGAGCCTGATGCGGGGCTCGATCCCAGGAGCCCGGGATCATGACCTGAGCCGAAGGCAGAGGTTAACGACTGAGCCACCCAGGCGCCCCTCAACTGGCACCTTTTCATTCAGGGTTCCTTGTTGGCCTAACTATGGTGCTATTTCTATAGGCGACCGGAACGGTATTGTTTTGAATGGGAAGAGAGGAGAAAGCAAGCAAGGAGATGCCCTGCGACAACAGCTGGATTTTCTGGGTTGAGTCCACACTCTGTTCCTCCTGGATGCCACAAGACACCTCGGGTACTGCCTACTTCCCAAATTCAGGCACCTACATCCTCTTTCTTCACTGGTAGCAGACGATTCCATGTTATCTGTTTTTCCTTACTCTGAGCCTGTTAAGGCACATTTTTCTCACTTTAAAGATGGCAAAAACTGGGGGCGCCTGGGTGGCTCAGTCGGTTAAGCATCTGCCTTCAGCTCAGGTCATGATCCCAGAGTCCTAGGATTGAGTCCTGCATTGGGCTCCCTGATCAATCAGGGAGCCTGCTTCTCCCTCTCCCTGTGCCCCGCCCCCTCTGCTCATGCTTTGTCTCTCGCTTTCTCTCCCTCTCAAATAAATAAATAAAATCTTAAAAAAAAAAAAAATGGGAAAAACAGAAGTACCATGGGGCAAAGCAATTTGTTCTACCATACTACTAACCAGTGACAGAGCCAAGAACAAAATTTAAATCTCCAGACTCCTGGGTCTATAGTTATTTCCTAGATCATGCCCAACAGAACACTTACCTTGGTCTGATTTGATTAACTGCCATTAAATTTCTGACCATTTGGAGAAAAGAATTTTTAAAAAGTAAAAGCATATCATTAGGGGAGAAGAAAAATCAACTATCTTTTAAAATGTTTTTTTAGGGACACCTGGGTGGCTCAGTCGGTTAAGCGTCTGCCTTTGGCTCAGGTCATGATCCCAGGGTCCTGGGACGGAGCCCTGCCTGGGGTTCCTTGCTCAGCAGGGAGCCTGCTTCTCCCTCTGCCTGTCACTCCCCCTGTCGTGCTTTCTCTCTGTCTCTCTCTTTCTGACAAATGAATAAAAAAAAATCTTACAAAAAAAATTTTTTTAATAATAAAATAAAATATTTTTTAAAGAATTTAATGTCAAAGGCTAATACAGAAAAAAATGTATTTTTCCCCATAAAATGAGATTAGACCAAAAGACTCACAGAAGACAACATCTTACAGGATGAATGTTAACGTTGGTAGCCACAAAGTTTAGCCTAGGTGCTCTCTTCGCTTCTGCTAATGTTACTGCTGCCACCTCACCACTTACTCTGAGCAAACTGGGTCTCTGATCAGACCAAGGACACGGCGAAGCTGAGAAAATTCGATTGAATCCTCATGAAACTGAAGCAATGGTGTGGAAGGTGACCCAACATAAGCAATCACTTAATAATGTCAGTGTCTTAAAAGGGAATTCTGCATGCCTGCACACGCATGCTGGAAAGAGAAAGTAGTTGGATCAGACTATCTATGTCATCTCAGAAACTGTAAGAATCACATATCCAAATGGAAGTTTAGGCCAATAGTAAGTAATAGACAAATTCCAAAATGTTGAGCTATGTTAGGATGATGGGACCATGGGATGACTTTATTTTAAAGATTCTTTATGATTTTCAAACATCATACAATAATGGTGTATCAGATAGCTTTTGCTGCATAACAAACCAAGCTAAAACTTACTGGAGTACACAAAAATAAACTATTTCATTCAAAGTTCTGCAGTTGGCAGTGTGGGCCAATTTGACCAATTTGACCTGGGCTCTCTCTTGTGTCTGCAGTCAGAGTTCAGGTCAACAGAGGCAGGCTGACCTTGCGCTAGGGCACCTCAGCCCTCCCCACATTGAGGAGTGAATTTACACTGCTGCTGTCATGATTTTAGGATGCCTTCTTTGTGGACGATGAACTGTGAAACTTCCTATCCTGTTAAAAATAAACTGTAATTACTCAGCTTAAATAATTCACTAGAGAAAATGATATAATGGTCTATTTGAGATACCTTATGTCATTGAGTTATAATTGGGAAAATTTTTATTTTCCAATAATTTCTTTCAGTTTTACTGTCAACTCCCTTCCCATGAATAATTTCTAAATCCAATTTCATGGCTGTTCTGTCATCTTTAGTTATTTGGTTCAGATCCAACCTCCTATTAAAGTCAAGGATTTTCCCTACTCGGACCCATGAAGGCCATCAGACCTTAGGTTCTAGAACTTTGCTCTGCTTCTTTCCCCTTGCACTTTTCCTCTGGTGTTAGTATGGGGAGGAGGTAGGGAGAAGATCCATCTCCTGACATGTCTTAGCATGGCACACAGGCTGTCCTCTTCTTTGTTGGCCCAAATACTCTTCCCTTACATCAACAACCAACTTCAACAGTACACAAATTCCTGTTGCTTTTTCTCTGTGGTCAGCCCCCCTAATCTAACTGTGGTCTATGAAGTAGAAGTGGTCAAGAAGAGGTCCCAAGACCCTGTTGGCACTGGATTCAACTCCAAGGTATTTCCTTTAAAAATCTGAAAGCATCTTCAAAAGTTGGCCCTCACCTGGCTACCATATTACTTCCCAGGCTGTAGGAGTCCCTAGAAAGCTGACAGTCACCCCTCCCCATCTCATCTATATTCTACAACTCTTCCCAGCCCATTCTTGGAAACCATAAAATACTCAAGAGAGTCAATGCATGCCTCCTCCATTTGGCTTTATTATCCCACTATCTTTCCTTAATGCCCCTGCCCTCAGAACACCAAAGCAAGTTTGCAAGTCCTATTGCTTAGGAGACATAAAGAGGGAAACAGTGTCCATTTCTTCTGATACCCACAAACCTTATGAGGAAGGCTTTTATTACGCATTCCCTTTAGCTCCAGAGAAGAGACCAATAAATGCCTGCTTCTCTTTCCTTTAGGAAAGGTAAGAGGAGGTCAAGGCCTCTAACAGTTATCTCCTGGCCCCTTTCCAATCTTCTTTATACTAAGAGAAGATAAGTAGACAGTAAGAAAAGTAGTGGTTGGGAAGAGGTGTTTCTCTCTGAATCTGCTCAAATGGCACTTTTTAGCAAGCCCTTTGGGAAAGTAACTGAACCCCAGCCTTATGTACTCTCTGAATTTAGAATGCAGAATACATAGTGGCCTTTACTCTCAGCTGTGAGTTCCAAAGACTGGGAAGTTCCAAAGACTGGGCATTTTACACCATCATGCTATACAGAATAAGCTTTTAATCGAGGTAAATCTTAAAAAAGAGTCCCAGTTGTAACTTCACTATTGCTGTAAATAGAAGTCTTTTTTTTCAACTTCTGTGGCCCATTTTCCTTTACCCTTGTTGTAGATCACTCTTCTTCTTCTTCTTCTTCTTTTTTTACAAATCAAAACAATTTATTGTAAGAGTTTAACAGTATCTCTATAGGCATCGATTAGTTTAAATATCACAGTTCATTCTCTTTCCTTCAGCACCAAGAAAATTGCTATGATGGCCTGTCTTAAGTTGGTTTCCTCTATTGGTCTTTTATCTGACAAGACACCTTTGGCAATGTAATGACAAAGGCTCATCAATATGCTACTTTTCATCTGCCTGACACTGAAATCAATGGACTGCAGAAGAAGTCCCTCTATCAGCATTGTCAGAAATGATCACTGTGCTGGACAGAGCATGCTACTTGATTTCTCTGAGCACTCATTCATTCCTGAAAGCTTTTTACAACAGTGACCCTGCTTAAAGGTCAGAGATAAAGATGCTGTACAATCAAAGGATGTTCAGTAAGTCTGGAAAGGGGAGATTCTCTCAGAGTGTGAGATGATATAATGGTCTGCGTATCCGGCCCCTGGGAGAAATCACATTCTCCATCTCAGGGACATGTGACCTGCAGGATCTGCATTTGTGGGACTGGAAGCCCTAATTTGTCATAAGTGACAGCTGGGAATAGAGGGTTACACTCAGCACCAAGGAAAGAACTTATCCAAGCAAAAGTGGTTGGGTTGGCATAATCCAAAAAAAAAAAAAAAATCTTCAACCAAAAATTTAAAAATAATACAGACATGATTATATAAATATTTTGGTATGATTGGCCAATAATAATAATTCAGTAGAAGAAAACAATTTATCTTGTAACATATTTAACATATTTAGATCATTTATGATCATCATCACAATTACACATAGAACACTGAATTCTACTAGCAATCATAAACCTCATAGAATTAGGTCTCCCTGACTTAGAAACAGCTGGGCTTGGGCTCATTCTAAAAGAATAACATCCTAGAAACCTGCAGCCTTCAGTTGGAACTCTAATCCAAAGTACAAGAAAGATTGAAGAATGTTGATTTCAGAGGGTGACATCCAAATTATTCTGACTGCTGAATATCTAAATCATCAGGGCAGTTGATTGTTTTTCTGCTTGAAGAGATACAAAAACATCATGCCCTAAAAAGCAAGAAGTTCTTTTACAAAAAACAAAAACAAAAAACAAGAAACAAAAAAACACAAAACAAATTTTGCCTACTTAAAGTGCACTTTCTTTTGTTCCTCATATTGGCAGGTACTTATATACTCTTTTCCCCCAAAAAACAATTGCTTATTCTAAAGTGGCAATATGACTCTTGAGATGTTTTTCCCCTCCTCTTCTTGTCCCCATCAGTGGTGAAATGTGATGACAATATATAAAATCTGGGAAAGCTGTGAAGCTATGTAGGTAACTAATAGATTCAGAGACAACTCCTCTGAGGAGTTAGGTGGTGTGTACTTCAATGGCATCTTACTAATGGGGTCACCAACAGAAACCCAAACCAAAATTGCCTGGAAAGAGAATGAGTGGGTGCAGTAAGGGAAACCCTACAGAAACACTGGTCACAATGTCAGGGGCCAGGTATTCCCTTAGAAGTAAATATCCTGTAAAACCCCAAAAGGCATAGTCAAAGAGCAACTACAAATCCCAGAAGAGAGGGAAGGAGACACGGCAGCCCCTTTCAGATCAAGCAAAGAAGCAAGACATGAAGGGAGTCAAATGGTCAAGATTTAGAAGGATGAGAAGTCAGTCAGGAAATGGGTAGATGAGTTCGCATCTGAAATTCACCTATGAGATTATGGACAAAGGGGGATTCCCCTCAATACAACAGTGAAAGGAGGATAAGAATGAGTAGGAATTACTTCCTATAAGTCCAGGAAGCATTACCTTTCCTTCTAGCTGGCAGGACACTAAGTAAGAACTCAGTGATCTAAAAACCTTGATGCTCCCTCCAAAACTGTGTAAATTCTCCCAGAATATAATTTGTGTGAGACAAAAACTTTGGTTGGCACTCAATAGCCACCTCTTTGATAACAGAAAGAGCTGGTTTCATCAGCAGTCCCCCAGGAACCCACGCATAGAAGGACCCTGCGCTTGGTTTAATGCTCCATTGTCATCATCTTCAAATTTTTAATAATTTTCAAACAAGGGGCCCCACATTTTCATTTTGTGCCGAGCTCCACAGATCCTCAAATTTATTCTCCCTCCTGCAGGTGGCCAAGTCCTCCTGGAGAGCCTGGCCCTTCTGTAGCTCAGAGTGGTTTTTGTCTGTCCACACGTTGTGGTCTCATTCCACCTGCCAGTAAATTGGCGTAGGGCTAGGTTTAAGATGCCATTCACACAAATAAGAACCAAGAAGCAAGCTGGGAGGTTTCTGGAAAACCTTATCTCAATCTTAAAAAGGGACACCGGAGGAATGTTTCCATTGTTCCTATCTCAGGATATCAGTGAATGGGGCTGTCAGCATATATCCTGAATCTGACCACCTCCTCCTCCCTGCACCTACTGTAACCTGGGCTACTTCTGTAGCCCGCTAAGCACACTACCTATTTCCACTCTCACCCTTTAGAGTCAGTTCTCCAATGTTTACAAACATAAATCATGTCACCTACCAGCTCAAATGCTCAAAAAACTTCCCATCTTATGATAAAATTCAAAATTCTAACCATGGCCCATAAAGGCTCTTATGATCTGACATTTGCTACCTTGGAAGTCCTATTGCCTATAAATCTTCTCCTTGCTCACACCTTTCCAGCCCCAGTGGCCTCTGTGTTGTTTCTCAAACACACTAACCACGCCCTTATGTGAAGGGCTTTAGCTTACTCAGAAGCCCTCCCCCCGACATGTTCTCATGGCACGCCACCCCCTTCATTCAGGCCCTTGCTTGGAGCCAAAGACTTTCTGGACAACCATTCATAAAGCAGCCCCGCCATGCTTCTCTATTACCACAGGCCACTTCATGGTTCTTCACAGCACTTTCAACTACTTGAAGTATTACATATTTATTTCTTCCCATCCCTTTTGTTGATCTCTGCTCCCATTAGAATGTAAACTTGACGAAGGCAGAGAATTTGTCTCTTACCTAATACTATAGTAGAAAATCTATTTGGAAATTTATGGCCAAATCATTCCACTGTGTCCACATAGTCCCATTATGTTCCCATTACCTAGAACCTTGGCACATAATATTCCCTAGATAAATAACTATTGAATAAATGAATTAATGTTCTGCCTAGAGCTACTACAGCTATCCTGTGACCCTAAAGGAATTTCTTGACATGTGGTGGGAGGTGGAGCAGAAAGATCCCAGATCTACTGTGAGGTCCTTGAGCTGTGGGATTCTTCAGTCAAGCACAGCCCTACCTCCTACCTGCCATGTGAGACAATACATTGTTAAAGTCATTTTGATTTGGACTTGCTGCTTCCTTGTAGCTGAAAGTATCCTAACTGGGGCACCTCAGTGGTTCAGTCATTAAGCGTCTGCCTTCGGCTTAGGTCATGATCCCAGGGTCCTGGGATCGAGCCCCGCATCAGGCTCCCTGCTCAGCGGGGAGCCTGCTTCTCCCTCTCCCACTCCCCCTGCTTGTGCTCCCTCTCTCGCTGTGTCTCTCTCTGTCAAATAAATAAATAAAATCTTTAAAAAGAAAAAAAAAGAAAGTATCCTAACTGATGCATAATTCTAACCTTCTAGAAAATTGTGACATTTTAAATTCTGGAATACACCATCTAAGAACACTTTTTTTCCTTCTCTCATATCTCATACAATCTGGACAAATTCAGCTAAGCAGCTTATGACTTTTAGGACTAACTCGGTAATATTAATCACATCATTTACCTACCTACCATGATCCATTATTATAAGCATTTGAATACCCCCCATGCAGCTGATGCAAAAACATTTCTTGTGCAACCAGGCAAAAATGAATTATAACATTTGGGTTTTTTTTAAAGACTTTATTAATTTATTTGACAGAGAGAGACACAACGAGAGAGGGAACACAAGCAGGGGGAGGGGGGGAGGGAGAAGCAGGCTTCCCGCGGAGCAGGGAGCCCGATGCGGGGCTCGATCCCAGGACCCTGGGATCATGACCTGAGCTGAAGGCAGACGCTTAACGACTGAGCCACCCATTTGTTATTGATGAAAAAAACAACAAAAGAAACCCCCCTATACACAGAAAAATACCCCAAACCTTGTTTTTCAGATACTTGTCTTTAAGTATCTTTCTAATAAAACTGTTTGAACCTTTTAGAAACATTCAAGTAGAAAATACTTCTGGAAGTTGACTTTATAAGAGAAAAGAATGTGTTACAGAGACATACAAAAATTTAAATCATAGGCACATTACATCCTTCAGAAATGCCTCCCATATTCTCAAACATATTATTCTGTTTTCCAAGAATTCAATCTTTGAATTCATAGTATGTCCCTCTGAATTCACTGTTAATTAATTATAACCATGTTATTGGCATTTGGAATTAGTTCTTCGTTTATTTATCGAGTGCTTACTTTGTATCAGACTTGAAGACACTGAGGAAATGGATACAAAGAGATAATAGCTTCTATTCTCTGGCTTTAGCTTAGAGGAAAACCTCTTGAAAGCCTTCATACTAGTATGCACCGTAACAGCTAAGATTTTTTTCCCAATTCAGAGGCCTATGGGGTCCATCACAAACTTCCTCATCCGCGTTCTGAGGCCCAGTCAGTGACCTACAGTCCCAGAATCTGCGAGCAGAGAAGGCAAATCACACTGTAAATGATGTGACCATTTATGTAATCGGTATACCCCCTTCGAGTTGGACAGTACCCAGCCTGTGTGCCTTGTGATAGGCACCAGTCCATCCCAGCTGTACCTCCCTGTGTCACCAGAGATACATTTGGAAACTTATGACCAACTTATTTCTCTGGCTCTCACACTACTGTCGTTCTTGATCGTGGCTAAAGTGAATGTCTCTCTTATGCTCTTTCCTGTCCCTTTGTCTTTTCTAATACTGCTCTGTCCCTCTTTTACCCCCATGCTATGGGTTGAATGGTGACCCCGCCCACAAAAAAATAAAAGGTATATTTCAGTCCTAATCCCAGTACCTTATAATGTGGCCTTGTTTAGAAATAGAGTTGCTGCTAATGTACTTAGTTGAAATGAGAGAGAAAGTAGAGTGGGCCCTAATTCAATATGACTGGTGTCCTTATTTTAAAAACAAAAAACAAAAAACAAAAAAACCTTGTGAACAGACAAGAGATATGGAGTGAACAGCATGTGAAAGTGAGAAGAGATTAGGGTGATATGTCTACAAGCCAAGTAACAGCAAGGATTGCCAGCAAACACCCGAAGCTGGGGGAGAGGCATGGAACAGATTCTTCCTCACAGCCCCCAGAAGGAACCAATCCTATTGACACCTTGATTTTGGATTTCCAGCCTCCAGAACCATGAGACAATACATTTCTGTTGTTTAAGCCACCCAGTTTGTAGTATTTGGTTATGCAGCCCTAGCAAACTAATGCACCCCATCTATTGCTGCCATTCTCATAAAGAATTTTAGCTGTTACCTCTGGAACCCCCACTTCATGTTCAATAAGTTTCCTGACATCATTTTCTTCCCCAAACAACCTCTCCACTTCCGGCACTCTCTTGAGGATGGTGCTTTACATGTGGCTCTCTCAAGTACTACTCATCCAGAACTGAGCTGGCATTCTCTGGCTTCCGGTTGCTATTCCCAGGGATAGTTGCCCCCATATATTGTAAAACTCCTTGCTCTGCAGATGTAGCCATTAGATATCTTCTACCCACGCCCATCAGTATTATTTTCCAACCATTCCATCACATTCATATATAAATTTGACACCTGCTTCAAACCCTTCGTCTCTGCTCCAAGTCCTGTCCTCATCTCAGCCATCTTTGAGGGCCACACGAATAAGTCACCAAAGTCCTTAACCCAACAACTCACTGCTACTGATTGCCCTCTTCAAACCCAGTGGCCACTGTCTTCCACTTCACTCATTGAGCCTTAGGTGCCTTGTCTGAACTCGATCTGCTCTACATACAAACCCTTAAATCCCAATATGCCATAACCTCTTAGCCTTCATTTTTCTCGTGGTCTCTTTCCTGCCCAAATTGTCTCTCTTCTCTTGGCTTCATAAAGATCTCTCAGCTCTTTGTGCCTCCACATTGTCCAGATGATGAGACCCTTCCCGGCTTTCCTCTCCCACCTGGAACAGACCTCTTCACTGATCACTGACAGTCTCTCTTCCACAAAGGCAGAATATGAGGGTACAGATGGTTCTTGGGATATACCATCAAAGATGTGTGTGAAAGAGAGACAGAAAGAGACAAAGGGAGAGAAGGAGTGAGAATTGGTGGAACGCTAATGGCTCAGGTAATTGGGCCACTTTTAATAGTTTTCAATTTATTTCAGAGTAATAGTTACTTACCTCACTTAAAATTTGTGGTATAGCACTCATTTGCTTGCTGCTCTTCAATTGTTCTCCAGCAATTACAGAACTGAGTTCAAGTTCTTTAGATCATCTTCCTGGGCCGGTAATAACTGGATGTTGTCTACCCCTCTAGAATCATTTCCTAGCACTTCCTACCTCTCACATAGTACAATTCCAAAGCTTTCTACTTTCAGATATGCTTCTGCCTGCAGCCTTATCTTGCCTTCTTTGTGTAATCCCTTAAGGAAGTCCCTCTCACCCCCATCTCTGGTGAACTGCTAAGCTTCTTCAAAACTCACTGAAGCTCTGATATCACTTTCCTATCATTCTCAGATTCCTTTGGATAGAATTTACAAGTCCTATCTTTAAAACACTTCTTCATTTTGTACATTCTTCTACAATTGTACTGATTTTAATATTAATTTTTCCCCCATGTATCTTTATTATAGTGCAGTTTCTCAACCTCAGCACTATGGATATTTTGGACCAGTTAAGTCTTGATTGTGCTTGTCTGTACTACATATTGTTGAACGCTTAGTAGCATCCCTGGCTTCTGCCCCCTAGATGCCGAGAGCATCTCTCCAAGCTTTGACAACCAAAAATGTCTCCAGATATTATCAAATATCCCCTGGAGGACAACGCTGGCTCAGTTATCGTGTAAGCCCCTCCGGGGCTGTACTTTGTCTTTTTCATCTTACTAAGCTCGGAAGCTAACATAGTACCTGGCTCAAAACATACATTCGGGCAATGTGTAGTGAAGGGATCTGAAGCACAGGAAGAATGACACTGCTCGAGCAAAATGCCACAGACTGCCCAGGCAGTGTCCATAGCACCCCTCAGTGATTTCCAAATAACGATATTTTCTAGTTAAACACGCTGTTTCACTACTAAGAAAGACAAAGGAATTCTGTTGTTTCTTTCTACAAGCAAAGGGCATATTGGAAAAGTTTTCTGAGCACCGCGGCCGAAGGCTAGTTTTGACTGTGTAGCTCTTAACACCTTCCAGGCTCACTCCCTGCTCATCTGTTTCCTCGCTCTCTTGAAGACCCTTCTGCCAGTCCCTACCTCCCCAGCAGTCTCTCCATTGCCCTACACACACAGCAGCGGGGCAGAGCCCCTCCCTAGGCATGCACAGCTCCTCAGAAGCCAGCCTTCAGCCAAGGTGAATGGCTCCAGTGGATGACTGCCAAGCCCGTTCTCTGATTCCTGAGCCAGGGCATCTGGGACCTGTTTACGGAGCTGTTATCTCCATTTATCTTTTCAAACAAATGAATTAAAATTATGTCTTTACCTTTTACTACCGAGGTGGCCTAAATCCCCCTTCTATCTTTTTTTTTTTTAATGTGGATTTTTTTTTAAAGATTTTATTTATTTATTTGAGAGAGAGAATGAGAGAGAGAGTGAACATGAGAGGTGAGAGGGTCAGAGGGAGAAGCAGACTCCCTGCCGAGCAGGGAGCCCGATGCGGGACTCGATCCCAGGACTCCAGGATCATGACCTGAGCTGAAGGCAGTCGCTTAGCCAACTGAGCCACCCAGGCGCCCCAATCCCCCTTCTATCTTAATATGACTTCCTACTACAGTCCATTTTCCTCTCTAAGAGAGGGTTAAAACTACTGGAGATAGGAAACGGACTACTTCTAGGAAAACCTTGTGAGTCCAGTTTGGTGCATGTGGGAAGGGTTCAGACTTCCCAGCACCCCAGGGCAGGACTCAAAGAAGATTATTTTATATTTAAACAGAAGGTAACTTACGGCTTTTCTCCCACCTGCCAAATGGCAGGCCTCACATCCTTCTGTTTGCATAGTAGATTATGGAAAGACAAAGAGACTCTGGAAAACTCAGCATGGTAAAACCAAATGGAGATTACTTTTTTTTCCCTTAAAACAACTGTACACATTAGGAGAGAAGCTAAATCCTTCACCAGCAGCTGATGGGCCAATGTGACAGAGCAGGGCTATCTTCATCCAGTTCTGTTTGCCTTTTGCTTTCTCTGCCTTGGCCTTTGTGAAAATACAAAGCGTTGATTTTATGCTCTTATGTTTAAAACTATCATGGCAGACAACGCAGGTCGGCTAGCCCAATTTCCATTTCCAACTCTTTTCTGACTCCCTTCTCCCTTGTTCTGCCTCTAACTAAGAAGCTGGAAACACTGCATACTCACTCTCCCAGCTTCTCTTGAAGCTTGCATGGACATGTCAGGTCTTTTTGCCCAATAGGACCTAAGAATAATTTTGCTGGGAGAGTCAAGGAAAGTGCTTGCCTTCCTTATATAAAAGACAGGGGTTTCAAAAAAAAAAGACAGGTGTTTCTTGTGCTGCCCCCTTCCCCTTCTTCCCGCTTCGAATGTGCACATGTTCCTAGAGCTGCAGTCACCCTCTGAAGACTGGGAAGCACGTCTTCCATCAGTAGGCAGCTCCACCGTTCTGCCAAGTGAGGAAAAGAAATCTCTTTCTCCAGACCTGGTAGACAACTGTTCTGTTGTTTGCTGCCAAAAGCACTTATAATGAAAACAGCCGTGTTTATACTCCCATCAAGTCACCATAAAAGGAAATGGGCTTGGTACACCCCTTCTCTCTTCATTGTGCACTTTCACCCGAAATCCATCGGGATACAGTGTGGTTAGGCCAAAATCTGCCTGGCATTGAGCATTAATCTAAGCCAACAATGACATTATAGCTCAAGTTGATTCCAGACGACAGGTTGAAAAATCTAGGTTCTAGTCCCTGGATGCCTGGCTTTCAGATAGCTAGCACTTACTGAATGCTTACTATGTTCTAAGCACTCTTTCAGTGCTGCTTTAAATGAATTAACTCACTTAGTGTTCATAAGAACCTCTGAAGTAAGTCCCAAGATCATGCTCCTTTTAAAGATGAGGGAACAAAGACACAGAGTAACTAACTTAGCCAAGGTTACCCAGCTAATAAGTAGCAGATGGCTATAAAGGCTTGGACTTTCTGAGCCAACAGAGTACACATCCTGAAGAATATGCACCTTGAAGGGAAAAAACCATTGCCATTCTACATACGTTGGGAAACAGATAAACTCCTATTTGCACCTTTGGGAGAACATCAGGGTTACTACACTGTAAGATAAAATCCAGCCATATGAAGGGAAAGGTGATTCTGCCCACATCAGAGAAAAAAGTGCACTTAAAGAAAATAATATTAAATACCAATATGAATAAAAATAACAATAACCACTAACTTCTATTGTGGACGTATCATTTGTCAGGTACTTTGCTAAGTAATTTTCTCGGTCTTTCTATTCAATTCTTGGAACAATACAGAGGAAGTAAGGCAGATACTCAGCTGCCAGTCCCAAAGCAATCGCTTCTCCTTCTTTCTTGCTGTCTGAGCCCCAATATTTTTTACTGTGTTTACCACCCTCTTGCCAAGAGCTCAGAGAAGTCTATTCCAACCCCAGCCCAGAGGAACAATCATGACCAGTCACTGTCTATCATCTCCTTTGTCAGCCGCTGATTACAGGTAGGCAGAGTCTTCCTTGAGAAGATCTGCATGTGGTGGAAGATAGGCATGGACAAGCCACCCAGGTCTCTACATATCTATTCTAGTTACTTCTTATGAATGTCATTGTCTTACCTAGTGTGCATCTTGTCAGGACTTTAGGTCCCACATTCTAATGTGGAGAGGACAAAGCTTTTTCTGAAGCCATCTTGTGATGCAGATCTTCCAAGCAAGGGTGCTTGCCTTTCCCCAAACACAGGGCACTCTCTCTCATCCTTGCTCAGTTATTTCTTCTGGTACTGCTCTCCCCACAGCATGCTAGTCTAAATCTTACCTCTTCTGTAGGGCCCAGTTTTAACACTGCCATTTCCCAAATCCCACTTGGGATTTGGCCTCCCACTTTGTTGTACCACGATAGTATGTTATCTTATTATCCAGCTGAATATTATCTTAATTTGTATGTATAAGTATACATTCGGCTTCCTTGTTCAGACGATAAATGGAATGAAGGCAAACCTGTGTTTTCTTCATCACTATAATCTCTACCAAGTGCTTTCTACTAAGTACCTTAAAGAGAGATTTGGACTTTAAAAAAAAAATCAACATTCTGAATCCTATAGCATTAATGGAGTATCTTTATGATTAAATATACAGCCTATTCTTTCTAAAATGAAGCCATTCATTGTTTTCCTCTTCTTCTTCTTCTTCTTTTTTTTTACTAAATTGCTACACCCAACATGGACCTTGAACTGACGACCCTGAGATCAAGAGTCACACACTTACACACTCTTCAGACTTAGCCACCTGAGCACCTCTGTTCATTCTTTTCTAATTAACATTTTTTAATTTTTACATTTTTGTTTTAATTTTAGAGATACCAAAAGAGAGTAATTTTATGAACTATTACCCTATGTCAAGTTAGGATTTTCAAAGGACTTTTCCTTTTTTCCCCCTTTCCTGCCCCCTTATCCCTCTATTTAGTGATGCAGAGAGAGAATACAGGTCCTGGGTGGTGAATAGAGAAAGCAGGTCTTGTAAGGGCTATGCTAGGGCAGGTGGCAGAAATCAACTCTGTCATGACAGTAACTCTCTGACAGCACAGAGAGGTTGAGAGAAGTACTCACCTGTCAAGGAAAACCATTTAAGGAGCAGGGGCCCTGATTTCCAAACCTGGAAACATAAAGCTTTATGGCCTAATAAAGTAGGCTATCTAAGAGAAAGACCCCAATCATTACAGTTAATATGAACCACATAGCAAGGTAAAAAGAACATAGCAACTGATGACGACTAGAGCCAGTTTGAACATAAAAAGCAACTTTTCTAAAAACAATGACCATCAGTCTGGTCAGCTTTATAAGTCACATTGAGTTCACTTATGTTTTCATAGACTGCAGCACCTCTCTATTTGTGCGGACGCTTTCTCCTGGAATTTGGTGTTCTATTGCTTCCATATTCCCCTGCTGCTGTGGTCTATTCCTATTTGCATCGTTAGCTGGCTTAATTAGAGAACCAGAGTGCAAGAGTGGGGAACGAACACTCATAAACTTAAATACTCTCTCTGTGTCAGAGGTGTGCTATATCCATCATGTAGTCCCCAGCACGACCCCATGATGTGGCACTGGCTCCATTTTACAGAAGGGATTGTTTGACCTATGAGTTCATGTGCTTTCATCACACCATGAATGGTGTGCCTGAAGCACCAGGGCCTCTGGGTAGAGGTGGCAGACACCTGGTCGCAAATGGAAGTAGGAGGTATGATGAGTGTTCACTTGCTGAGCAGAGTGATGTTGTCTATAAATGACTGCGAACTTTACAGCCCTCCATTTGCTATTTGAAAAAGAGCAAAGAAAGCAATTCTTACCAAATGCATGTTCCTCATGGCAAAACCAGTGAGTGGCCAATGCTAAAAATTTTTTTTTTATCCAAGTCAACAGACAAGTGTAGCTGGGACAGATAAGATTGACCTTGGGATTCTGAGAAAATTCAAAGATGAAAATGGAGAGCCTTTGGTCAATATTTACTTCTTAATAACTCTTAAAGGATGATAATACTCAATTACAAGGGTGACCACTTAGAACATAGGGAACACACAGGAGGCCTTCATGACCTACGCCAAACGGGATAGGCTTGTGGAACCTAAAATAAACCCATCACTTAGGAATAACCTATGGGAAATTCGGTCATTATTTCTGTAAGGGTGTGATGTGAAGAAATTACGATTATTTCATTTGCTCGAAATCTCTGAGGTGGGAAATAGGCAATATGAATAAAAGAAAATAGTGTATGTGATCCATCTAAAGCCTTCAACTTAGAGCAAATGAATCAAGATGGAATTGGGGGAGGTCTATTGGGGCTTAGGAAAACTAGAACTGGTTATATTCAGTTAAATCACCAAGGAAATCAGGGACTCAGAATTAAAGTATGACAAGATCTCAAAAATTACCTAATTTAAATCCCTAATCTTACACACTTGGAAACTACAGTCCAGGGATGGTTCTAGAACACCCGATTCTTGACAACCAGGCCAGCATTCTTCTCCTACTTTATGATGTTCTCTAACACATCAGTTAGTTAGGATCAGTTATGAAATATATATAACATATTCTACTATATAACTACTCTCCACAAGTAGTTATAGATTAGAATGAAAATTACTTCAAGCTTCCCCAGGGCCAGATAAGAGCTGCCTTCAACATGGAAATATGAATTACAAATACCGAAATGAGGTTATTCTAAGGGAACTCTAGAGTAAGTTCATCAAAACGTATACAGGAAATATGCCAGGAGAGAGAATTCTAATCTCTAAATAAAATATTAGTCCCTCTGCCACAGAAATATAGTGTACAATTTTATTTATTCTTGTTCAAGAAAAAATAAAACACACCTAGAGAATTCTGGAGATCATGTGTAAAGTCAACTCAAGTACACTTATTCTCATAATTCTCAATTCCTCACTAGAGGAGGAGGACTCCCTCGAATTGACTGAGGTGAGTTAAGAACAAATAAAACAAAGTATTACATTGCTTAGAAATTAATAAACACATGGAGCTCATTACCACAAAAGAAGTACAGGCAAGGAATATAAATGGATTCATAAAGGTTTGATCAAATTTATGAATGTCAGAGTCATAAATGGCTACTGAGAGTACACCTAACCTTTAAGGTTAATGTCAGGGAGGAAAACTATGTCCTTTCCTGGCAAATCCCTTGAGGTCTCTGTTGTCAACACAATAATGGGTTGGACAGAACACCGGGCTTGCCTGGCAGAGCAGTTCTTTTTTTTTTTTTAAGATTTTATTTATTTATTTATTTGAGAGAGAGAATGAGAGAGAGCACATGAGAGGGAGGAGGGTCAGAGGGAGAAGCAGACTCCCTGCTGAGCAGGGAGCCCAATGCGGGACCCAATCCAGGGACTCCAGGATCATGACCTGAGCCAAAGGCAGTCCCTTAACCAACTGAGCCACCCAGGCGCCCTGGCAGAGCAGTTCTTAAATTCCTTTTAACTAATGGGTATCTGCACCAGAGGAACATTCATCTCTTCAATGGGAGCATAAATGAAAAATGTTCCATTTTAGACAGGAAGCTTGATGAAATGCTGCTGTTGGACACTATTATTTACATAATCAGAGTTGAACAAGAGGAAAAATTTTAGTTTTGGAATCAAAAGAAGGCAAGTGTTGAATCCAGGCCATGCCACTGAGTGGGCCCTGGTGCAAGTTACTTACTTTTCTGCACTCAGCTTTCTTTCTCACATGTGAAACGGGAAGAATCATATCCATGCTACAGACATCTTGCTGAGACTTCTACAAGAAAACGCTCTGTACACTGCAAAACAAAAAATACATATTACTATGTAGTGACAGTTTTAAGCAAATCTCAGTCACTTTGGGAGAGCGTCTATGAGATACATGAAGACAGAGCGATCCTTGCTTTATTTTTCTGGAGAGAACTGATAAGATTCTTCAAAAAGGACCCTCGTGACCCAAGTTAGATGTCAACTCCCCAAGGCAGAGTTTCTTTCTCCTCTAAATTTCCAGAAACCTCTAGTCATGTCTCACAGCACTTGCATTATTGTTTATAAGATTACTCTCCTTCTTCATTTAACTGTGAGCTCCTCTAAGACAGATGCTTCATCTTATTCATCTTTGCATCCCTAATATTTATCATAGTTCCTGGTATATAGTTAGCACTCAATAGATTTTGAACAAATTACTTAATGTGTGGGTGAGCCTGCTGTCTCCACTTTACAACAGTAAGGTAAAGAAATGATTCAACTATAAAATGAAATAAGTTAAAAGTGACTAAGGTACAAAATCAAGACTGATCCTCAGTTTTCCTAATTTCTAGACTTCAGTCTCTAAGTCCCTAATTTGGGAATAAGAGCATCTTGGTCCTATTTGCATAAAAAATAAAAAGAAAGACATGGATCATTGGGTACTGAAATATTTACAAATGGCACATATTTGCAATCCTAAAATCACAATCCTAAAAATCCTTTAAAATTAGATGAATATAATTTTTGACCATAACATAAAATTTTAGGTAAGGACAAGATTGCAAAGTCTGATCACCACCATCATCTTCTTCAAAGAGAAAACCTCCAGCTTTGTTATCTGCAGAATTCAATAAAGGGATAAAAATTGATGTGAAAATGCAAACTTCATATTCAGTCCAGGACATGAACCAACAGTTGCAGGTATTTAGATCTTTTTAAATATCTAAGAAATTTTCTCTTCCAATTCATAAAGTTAGAAAGGTAAATAGGAAGTTAAATAAGTATGCATGCCAATAATATAGAAAAAGTATTATATACTGTATATTATATAACCAAGTGGAATTTATCCCAGGTATGCAAGGTATGCAAGCCTGTTTAACTTGCAGATGACATGATACTATATATAGAAAACCCTAAAGACTCCACCAAAAAACTACTAGGAACTGATAAACGAATTCAGTAAAATGACAAGTTACAAAATCAATATACAGAAATCCATGCATTTCTATATACTAATTAAGTAGCAGAAAGAGAAATTAAGAAAATAGTCCCATTTAGAATTGCACCAAAAATAATAAAAAACCTAGGAATAAACCTTAACCAAAGAGCTGAAAGACCAGTACTCTGTAAACTATAAAACGCTGATGAAAGAAACTGAAGATGACACAAACAAACAGAAAGATATTCCATGCTCATGGGTTGGGAGAACAAATATTATTAAAATGCTCACACTACCCAAAGCAATCAATAGATTTAATGCAATTCCCATCAGAATACGAATAGCTTTTTTCACAGAACCAGAACAAATACTCCTAAAATTTGTATAGAACCACAAAAGACCCTGATAACCAAAGCAATCTTGAAAAAGAAGAACAAAACTGGAGGTATCACAATCCCAGATTTCAAGATATACTACAAAGTTGTAGTAATCAAAACAGTATGTACTGGCATAAAAATAGACACAAAGGGGCACCTGGGTGGCTCAGTTGGTTAGGCGTCTCCTTTGGCTCAGGTCATGATCCCAGGGT
This sequence comes from Mirounga leonina, assembly GCF_011800145.1. NCBI lineage: Eukaryota > Metazoa > Chordata > Mammalia > Carnivora > Phocidae > Mirounga > Mirounga leonina. Next base: position 38,249,123 of record NW_023270454.1, on the reverse strand, counting down.
CCTGGGATGGAGTCCCATATCAGGCTCCCTGCTCAGCAGGGAGTCTGCTTCTCCCTCTCACCCTCCTCCCTCTCGTGCTCTCTCTCTCACACTCTCTCTCTGATATAAATAAATGAAATCTTAAAAAAAAATAGACACAAAGATCAGTAGAATAGAATATAAAGCCCAGAAATAAACCCATGATTAAGTGATCAATTAATTTTCGACAAAGGCATGAATATGCAATGGGAAAAATCTCTTCAACAATGGTGTTGGGAAAACTGGACAGCCACCTGCAAAAGAACGAAATGGGACTGCTTCTTTATACCATACACAAAAATAAACTGAAAATGAATTAAGGACCTTAATGTGAGACCTAAGTCTATAAAAACTCTAGAAGAGAACACAGGCAGTAATTTTCTGACATCAGTCATTGAAATATTTTTCTAGATATATCTTCTGAGGCAAGGAAAACAAAAGCAAAAATAAACTATAGGGATTACATCAAAATAAAAAGCTTCTGCACAGCAAAAAAAAAAAAAAATCATCAAAACTAAAAGACAACCTACTGAATGGGAAAAGATATTTGCAAATGACATATTTGATAAAGGGTTACTATCCAAAATATATAAAGAACTTATACAATTCAATGCCAAAAAACCCCCCACAAATAATCCAATTAAAAATAGGCAGAAGACATGAACATTTTTTCAGAGAAGACAGATGGCCAAAAGACACATGAGAAGATGCTCAATATAACTCATCATCAGAAAAATGCAAATAAAAACCACAATGAGATATCACCTCACACCTCACATCAGAATGGCTAAAATCAAAATTATAAGAAACAACAAGTGTTGGTGAAGATGTGGAGAAAAAGGAACCCCCATGCACTGTTGGTGGGAATGCAAACTGATACAGCCACTGTGGAAAACAGTATGGAGGTTCTTCAAAAAATTAAAAATGGCATTACCATTTGATCCAGTAATTCCACTACTAGGTATTTACCCAAAGAATACAAAAACACTAATTCAAAGGGATACATGGACCCCTATGTTTATTGTAGCATTATTTACAATAGCCAAGATATGGAAGCAATCCAAGTGTCTGTCAGTAGATAAAGGGATAAAGAAGGTGTGGTATATATATATATACACAATGGAATATTACTCGCCTTAAAAAAGAAGAAAATCTTGCCATTTGCAACAACATGGATGGACCTAGAGGGTATAATGCTAAGTGAAATAAGTCAGTCAAGGAAAGACAAATACCATATGATTTCACTCATATGTATAATTTAAGAAACAAAACAAATGAATAAAAAAAAAAGGACAAACCAAGAAACAGACTCTTAACTATAGAAAACAAACAGATGGCTACCAGAGCAGAAGTAGATGCAGGGGGGTGGTGAAACAGGTGAAGAGGATTAAGAATACACTTGTGATGAGCACTGAGTAATATACAGAATTGTCGAATCACTATATGGTACACCTGAAACTAATATAACACTGTATGTTAATTATACTGGAAATAACATTGGAAAAAAATTAATGTAACCTATCATATTAACAGACTATAAATGAAAGTCACATGATCACATCAATAAATGCAGAAAAGCATTTGAAAAAATCCAACACCTATCCATGATAAAAACTCTCAGTAAACTAAGAATAGAAGGAAACTTCCTCAAGTTGATAAAGAACAGCTACAAAATATCTACAACTAACATCATACTTAATAGTGAGAAATTAGAAGATTTCTCACTAAGATCAGGAGCAAGGCAAGGAACTCCCCTTACCATTCCCTTTCACTATTGTACTAGAAGTTCTAGCTAATAAGACAAGAAGAGAAAAAAGGGAAGGGAAAGGAATGGTATACAGTTTGGGAAGGAAGAAATAAAACTGTCTTTGTTCACAGATGATCATCTATATAAAAAATCTATAAGAATAAACAACAACAAAATAACCTCCTGGAACTAACAAGCAATTATAGCAAGGTTGTAGGATACAAGGTTAACATACAAAAGTCAATCTGTCTCCTGCATAACAGCAATGAACAAGTGGAATTTGAAATTAAAAAATAAATACCATTTATAATCACACCCAAAAACATTTAAGTATATAAAGCTAACAAAATCTGAACAAGATCTCTACAGGGAAAACTATAAAACTCTGATGAATAAAATCAAAGAACTAAATAAATGGAGAGAGATCCTATATTCATTGATAGGAAGACTCAATATTGTCAAGATGTCAGTTCTTCCCAACCTGATCTATAGATTCAATGCAATCCCAGTCAAAATCCCAGCAAATTATTTTGTGGATTATCAACAAACTGATTCTAAAGTTTGCACAGAGAGGTAAAAGGTAGAACAGCCATAACAATATTAAAGAAGAACAAAGTTGGAGGACTGACATTACCCAACTTCAAGATTCACTATAAAGCTATAGGAATCAAGATAGCAAGGTACTGATCAAAGAATAGACAAATAGATCATGGGACAGAAGAGGGCCCAGAAACAGGTCCCCCATAAATAGTCCACTGATCTTTGACAAAGGAGCAAATATAAAACAATGGGGCAAACATCATCTTTTCACCCAACTCTGTTGGAGCAACTGGACATTCACAAGCAAACAGATTGATTTAGACACAGACCTCATACCCTTCACAAAAATTAATTCAAAGTGGATGACAGACCTAGCTAGAAGATGCAAAACTATAAAACCCCTAAAATATAACACAGGAGAAAACCTAGATGACTTGGGTATGGCAATAACTTTTCAGGTACGACACCAAAGGTGTAATCCATGAAAAAAAATAATTGATAAAATGGACTTCATTAAAATTACAAACTTCTGCTCTGTGAAAGACAATGTCAAGAGAATGGGAAGATAAGCCACAGACTGGGAGAAAATATTTGCAAAAGACACATCTGATAAAAGACTGTTATTCAAGATATACAAAGAACTCTTACAACTCAACAATAACAAAACAACCTGATTTAAAGATGGGCCAAAGACCTTCACAGACACCTCCCCAAAGAAGATACACAGATGACAAATTAACATATGAAAAAATATTCCACATCATTTGTCATCAAGGAAAAGCAAATTAAAACAACAAGATACCACCACACGCCTATTAGAATGACCAAAATCCCGAATACCGGCAACACCAAATGCTGGTAAGGACATGGAGAAACAGAAATTTTCCCTTATTGCTGCTGGGAATGCAAAATGGTACAGCCACTCTGAAAGGTAATTTGGCTGCTTCTTATAAAACAAGATATACTCTTACCATACCATTCATCAATTGTGCTTCTTGGCATTTATCTAAAGGGGTTGAAAACTTATGTCCACACAAAAACCTGCACATAGATGCTTACAACAGCTTTCTTCATAATTACCAAAACTTGGATACAAGCCATGAAAAGACTTGGCAGAACCTTAAATGCATTATTGCTAAATGAAAGAAGCTAGCCTGAAAGGCTACATACTGTAGGCAAAACTATTCCAGAGACAGTAAGAGGATCAGTGGTTGCCAGGGGTTAGGGGTGGGGAGAGATGAATAGGCAGAGCACTGCAGATATTTAGGGCAATGAAACTTCTCTGTATGGTACTGTAATAACAGATATATGTCCTTATACATTTGTCCAAACCCACAGGATGAATGCACAGCACCAAGAATGTAATGTAAACCATGAGTGATTGTGTGATGTGTCAGTGGAGTTTCATCAATGACAACAAATAGCCCACTCTGCTGGCGGATGTTGATAATGAGGGGAAGCTATGCATGTGTCAGGGCAGGGGCCATATGGGAAATCTCTGTACTTTCCTCTCAATTTTGCTGTGATCCTAACACTGCTCTTAAAAACTAAAGTCTAATAAATAAGTAAATAAGCAATCACATATATAGATGTATCTCTGTGTGTGTGTGTGTGTGTGTGTCCTTTCCTCACTTTCAAAATAGTTGCAAGGATGAGTGAAATGGGTCAACAGGCCCCGGATAGTAGAATTTTCCTGTGTGCCCAGGAGCTAGCCCAGCCCTTACCGCCGCCTGGGTAGAGCTCATGCCAGGTTTACTGAGCACCTTCTATTCAGCACTTGCAGCCCTGCTTGCAAAGCTGACCCTTGGCTCCTCTGAATTCTGAAACGCTATCCACGAATATAAACAGTCTCTCTTGTCAAAGGGCCTGGAATGAATGTTTATTTCACGTCTATTCTTCCTCGGCTTATCTGTGGCCAGACTGACTTCTCCGCCCTCAGATTTCTCCAAGGCCAAATTTACATTGGTAGTTAATAATATCCTGGTTTATTCTGACCAACAACACATATATACCTCTCCCGCCTCTCTGCATCCTAAATGCATCCTACACTGACTTTATTGTCACTATTTCCTGCTGTCAGTCTCATATTGGAATAGGCGACATGACTCTACTTTGTCATGGTGAAAAGTTTATCCTGCAAATTTTCAGTTTCTTAGGTCTTCCGTGAATGGCTGTGCTACTCATGTGTGCTTCTAGGCATCTCCAGGGCTCTGCATTTTAACTTCATACATCTAAAAGCATCTGTACAGAGATAATATTAATGTTATTGCAACAGACAGGCAGAGTCTCATTTCTCTCTGCTTTGACTGAAAATGCCTTTTCGTAGGGAAAATGTGCAGACATTGGCATTTTTGTGTGAGGTCTGAATGTGTGTGGGTCCAGCCATTGGAGGCAGGAAGAAATAAGACACAGCTGCCAGATGGTTTGGCTTAAAAAAAAAAAAAAAAAAAACAGTCAAATTGACTGGTGATCCACAACCATTAAAATTATTTTCCCAAAGGAAAATATTCTGGAGCTGGGAAAAACTCCTAAATGCACTCTCAGTTGCTTGGCAGAGTGGGGGATCTAAAGGTCACTTATCTTGCCAAATAGCTACTTACTAAACATGTTGGGTGTTTTAAAATCTGCATACAACTGCTGATCATATTCAAATTTTTTAAATACCTGATTTAGAATTCTGAGTAGGAAGGTAGCTAGTAATGGAAAGATAATCGGAGTCGGAGTTAGGTTCTAGTTTCTACTGCTAATTGATTATCCTTAATGCAGCCCTAAGCCTCAGTTTACTGCTCTGTATAATGGGGATAAAAAAAATCTGCTCTGACTAGGTCATAGCTGTAGGTTTGTTTAAAGATCTTGTGATAAAAATGCATGGGAATGAACTCTATAAACTACCTAGTACTACAGAATCTAAGTTGTTGCCATAATACTAAAACAGAAGTTCCTGAAAAAATGACAACTTCATAGGAATCCATGAAAAGCCCTGGCAGAATTAGCAGACCGGCTTTCTGCAGATCATCCACATTGCAACTTTGATTTTGTTGGTTGTTAGCATAATTCTCCTTACGTTGTTTTCTCTATTTTTAGCCCCAATCAACTCTAGAGCAGAGTTGTCTTCTAATAATAAATAATGTTTAGGAAAAAAATCTGGTGCAAAACAATGGTATTTTAAATTTTCATCATGCACACTGGCAACAAGAATTTCAGGAGAAAATAGTTTACTGTTGTCACAGTAGTTTATATGACACTGGTGGTTATGCTGAGACAACACTGCTTCTTCACCTTACACTTCCACTCAGTGTTCCCATGGGGTCCTCACTGATCCTCAGCCTGCCTTCCCACCAGCCCCTGCTCCTTACTGTGGATCGGCTCACTCTAAGCTCCTTGAGGTCAGTGACCTCCTCCCTCGGACTTCTGGGATCCAGATCACTTTCTCAAGTGCAGTAGGAATGCGGTAGAAACTTGCTGCATGAGTGAGGGAGGATGACACATCTCTTCTCCTCAAAGGCCCACAGACTGACACCTGGGTGGCTCAGCTGGTTAAGCAACTGCCTTCAACTCAGGTCGTGATCTCCAGATCCTAGGATGGAACCCTGTGTGGAATCCCGCATTGGGCTCCTTGCTGCTCAGCAGGAAGCCCGATTCTCTCTCTGCCCTGCCCCCCTGCTCATGCTCTCTCTCTCTCTCTCTCTCTCTCTCAAATAAATAAAATCTTTTTTTAAAAAAGCCCACAGACTAAGGCACTGCAGAGAGAGTCAAATCCCACATCTGGTCATGACTAAACTCAACATCCCCAGATTCCTGGGCCCACTAAATGCGACGATTTTTTTTTTCTAAGAAATAACGAGTAAATAAAATGGAATGTCATCTGCCCTGAATGATGCTGTTCTCAAGGATGGGGTTTCTCTATGACCTCTGTACCACACAGTATGGAAGAGCAGTGTTCAGGAACATTTTAAAGGCAGAAAGGAGCAAGTACTTTGCAGAGGTCTACGAATTACTACAGAGAGCACTGAAATACTGCCAAATCTCTATTTCTAAGCTATTATCCCATCTCAAACAGAAGAAGTTCATGTTTTAACAGAAGTTTGCTATAACCACTAAGTGAAACTACAACTCTGTAATCTTTAACTGTGTTCCTCATTAGGCCGTGACAACTAGGGACATATAAGTAACGATCATGACTTTTGAAAGAGCCATGATATTGAGCAGCCATGATCATGAAACTGTGAGGTTATAATATAAAATAAATTAGGCTCAGAGCATATAAGCATTTCAATTAAAAACATACAATAAGAGATACTGTCCCAGAACTCTTTCTCTAGTTGATCTTTCACCATTCATATTATTCAGCCTAACAAAACCTGGGAGTAATTGAAGAAAAATGTGTAGTACTGAAATCACAAGAACTGAAGTAAAAATATGTAGGTTCTGTTCCAACTTCCACCACTCCGCTCTCTTAGATCCAGTCTGTTGGTATACATTGCACTTTGTGGGTTGATGTGGGGTCGAAAAATGTTATGATAGAGAGTGTAAATTTTTATAAACTCTGCATTCCCATTCTGTTTTTAAAACATGGTTTGTGAGAAATGGATTCAATCAGGAAACTGGCTTTTACTTTTGCTCTTTTTGAAGGCTGAGCTCTTCACACATACTTTTATTTTAATGACTTTATCCAAATAGGCATTCGTGACCCCAAATTATGAGATCATTGCAACACAATTACCCACCACATGGATAAAGCGTTCTCTTCAGGTGTATGTTATCACTAAGCTTTCTTAGGCACTTGATGAAAGTAACTTCAGACACGCCTTAGTTTTGAGGACAAGCTGTGGCATGAGCAATAAATAAGCAAAATTTTAAATATGGACGTGGAGTGATGGAATGCCTCTCTGCTCCCGTATTCAGATGCTGAAAGCCCAGCCAACTTGGGCAAAGGCAAGTAGCTTTCCAAGGCAATTGCTAAGCCTCGGTATCTGGAGCAACCAGCCACCTAATGTGAAATTCTTTTCATCTTCCCTCCACACTCCTGTGAAAACCAGGAGGATTTCTGAAAGGCGCAGAGATTCTCAACCCTTGCAACGAGGCGGCTTTCTTCTAGCTCGAGCTCATGAGAGGAAGAACAATTTCACGTTAACCATACACACAAGATGACAGGGAAGGAGGCCAGCTGATGGCACAAAATGCATATGCAAACCCTCCCTTGGAAGCTCGCTTTTCACTATCTTGTACGAAGTTAATGGAGACCAAGGAACTACCATTCCAGAATTGTCGCCCCTTTAATCCTTAATCACCAAATAAAAATGGGCAGCCTGTATTCAGGAGCAGCTCTAGCAAGCAGATCTCCAGGAGACAAGGCTCCCTACAGACTTTCCCTTGATCTTAAAGCTTAACTTGAAACATTTATATGCACGGAGCACCTGGCCAGGAGATGTGAGAAGGCTTTTTTTTCACCTTGGCTCTATTTCTTTCTTTAATAATAAATTCTCGGCTTTCTTTCTTTCCCTTCCTGGAAACTAATTTCATTCTAAATAATGTTTTTTGTTCTTTCTTAATAGTTTAAGAAAAGCAAAACAAACTTGAAAACCCCCCATTAACACCCATCAGGTTCTCTGCCTGCTGATCGATATCATCTTTGCTTCAGGGAAGATGCAGAAGTCAGGGCAGGTTAATTCCAATCAGGTTGAGAACTTCTTTTGTTTGAATTCAAAGGACTCAGGTTAACCTATTAGCAATTTCTTATCAGCTGGCTACACAGATCTTCCATCTTCACACACCTTGGGGGGGTGGGGGGCGGTGGTGATGAGCTCAGTAACATGATGGCACCGTCTTAAGTCCACAGGAATTCGGAATTACGGTCAGATGTTTGAGGAGGTAAAAGCCGGTCCCAGGTAAAAGCCAGTCCCGAAATGGTAAGGCCGTCTGGGTCACGTCCTCGACAAGGATACAAGGCATTTACTAGTGAAGACACACACAGAGTCTGCGATAAAGCCTTTCTCCCAAACCAGGTCAGACCCAGGAAAGAAACCAGACAGCTACTTTGAAATACATATATTTCAAGAAAGGAGTCCTAGTTCCTAAGTATCCTCTCTCTCCCCTCTCTCTTTCCTACTTCATCCTATAAAGTATGTTTCAGGAGACTCACCCAAAGACCCACACAATACAAAAGGATACAATAAGTCTTTGAAATTGGAGCAAAGGGGGAAGCGGGTCAAAGAGCAAATGCTGACCGAAGTATTCTCTCCTGGGTGGCTTCTGGAAGGTGGAAGGTACAAGCTTGCTTTATGGATGGCGGACCTAGTCCAGGGCCTGCCATCGCCCGGTGAGGGTTCCATCCCGCAGCCTCGCCTCCTCTCAGCCCACTCTCCACGCCCCCGAGTGATGCCTCTAAAAAGTAAATCGGATTGAGCCTCATTCCCACTCACAGCACGGTGATGGCTTCCTGCTGTATTTAGGGTCAGGTCAGAATTCCTCCCTGTAGCATACGTGGCCCTCGTGACCTGGCCCCTCACTGCTCTCAGCCCTGTCTCGGGGCCCCCTGCCACTCTGCCCTCCGGCCACACCAAACCTCCCGCACCATCTCTGACGTGCCCTTCCCTGCACAGCTTGGCCTCTCTACTGGGTGAACTTGCACTTAAACTTCCTCTAGTTCTGGGTTCATCTCCAGTTCACATGCTCCTGAAACATGCCCCCACCCCTCCTCCCTCATCATGGCATCTGTCACACTTGACTATTTCCTTAAGAGCTTGTTTTTGCTGGCCGGTAACACCCTCTGACAATAGCAACTGGGTCTAGGTTGCTCTGTGTTTTATTCCCAGCATCTAGCAGAGTGCCTGACGTATTACTACCGTTTAACTGTATGTATTGTTCGTTGCATGAATAAATAATAGTAACAATAACTCACATCTATTAAGTATCTACCAGGGGCCACAAAAGATGCCCAATGTTTTACTTTCATTATCTTTATGAGAAAAAAAGAACTATTCTTCACAGTAAAGCCATGAGGCAGATTATGACCATCTTCATTTTACAGATGAGAAAACCGAGGTTTCTCGTGTAACCGTAGGTGCTAAGCTACCAGCTTGATTCTCAGGTTTGAACTCTAACCACTACCTTATACTGCCTTTCTAAAGATAAATGATGCTTCCTTATGGCCTAAGCAAAGAAGGAACAATGCTCAGTTACAAGATTCATAGCATCTGAAAAAAAAAAAAAAAACCCAAAAAAAACATGCACCAACTGTTGGGGAGAATCATGGATTTTCCTAGATTCTGAAACTTAAAATATTTCTTCCTTGGGTTATATCAAGGCATTTCCCAGTGGCCTGATTTTGTGGATGGCAGCCTGGGAATCCCTTCAGGGAACAGAAGAGCAGATTTTCTAGAGCCTCTTCCTAGAATGTCCCTCAGTACATGCCAGTGGCACCATATAAAAGCCTATTGAGGGGGCGCCTGGGTGGCTCAGTCGTTAAGCGTCTGCCTTCGGCTCAGGTCATGATCCCGGGGTCCTGGGATCGAGCCCCGCATCGGGCTCCCTGCTCCGCGGGAAGCCTGCTTCTCCCTCTCCCTCTCTCTCTGTGATCTCTCTCGCTCTCACTCTCTCTCAAATCAATCAATCAATCAATCTTAAAAAAAAAAAAATATGAGATTCTGTTCTCCACCAGGCAGACTATACAGTTCTCTGCTGATCTGGCTTAAACCAACAGGTTAGTTAATTCACCAAAGTCAAACTCAGCAAATATTCGTGTTGTTACTTCAAGATCAGTTTCCCCTTGAGAAGAGAGAGGAAGCGGACAGCTGGTGGGAAAGGAAGGCAAGGGCTGGTGACCCTCTGTGACCTGGCACAGTAATGATGCGTTCGCAGGGGAACTGGCTTGGCCTGCTCGGCTCTGGCTGAGGGATCTCTGAGAAAACCGGCATCTGGGTCCAGCTTCCTCCTCAGTAACCTGGAGACCCCACTGCCGAGGGTCCTCTCTGCTCTCACGTTCCCTCCGTTGTGGGAGGCCGCTCTCCTCGGAAGGTGCCATGGTTTGTGGTTTTGTGTAGAAGTTAAAAGCCCGCTGCCCCTCTAAAAGCTTGGATATGTTTGGGTCTTGGTCATCAAAACTCAGAAAGAACTAACCAAGCAATTCTGGCTCCCTGCTCCTTACCGTCTGCTGCCACGGAGGTGGGAAGCCCTCAGCCACAGAAAATCACACACACACATACACACACACACACACCTTTTTATTTTTTTTAACTTTTTTTTTTTAAGATTTTATTTATTTATTTGAGAGAGAGAGAATGAGAGAGAGAGAACACCTGAGAGGGGGAAGGGTCAGAGGGAGAAGCAGACTCCCTGCTGAGCAAGGAGCCCGATGTGGGACTCGATCCCGGGACTCCAGGATCATGACCTGAGCCGAAGGCAGTCGCTTAACCAACTGAGCCACCCAGGCGCCCCAACACACACCTTTTCTGATGGGTGTAACTGTCCACTGGGGCATCCAGGGCCGTTTGCACCCTTGCTTTCTGCGTCTGCCAGAGTCTCTCTGAAACAACTATGCCTTCACCCATGATTGCTGCTCTGTCCCTGCCTCCCTCCCTTGGAAGCATTTCCCCCTAAAACCCAGTTACGGTTGTTTTACCGCAACTCCTCTACAGCACTGTGAATGGAAATCTTAGATTCTGTGAAGAGAGAAGACCGTAAAGCAGAGCACATTTTCTCTTTAATCACATCATTGTAACATCTCAACAAAGTCTGTTACATATGTGAGTCTTTTCCTCTTAAAGCCATGCACCTATGTATCTGGTTTTAAAAACATACACTTCTTGTCTTGCATGCATTTGCAGTTATTCCCAACCTTTACATTACCCTCATAAAATGGCTCTGAAGTGGGTAAACAGTAGAAAGTCTCTGAACAAACAGACTCCCTTTTCCCATGAAGACATGACGGAAAAAAAAAAAAAAACACGCCAAAATCCGAAAATTCTAGGATAAGAGAGGTTGGAATCTTTAGACTATTTCCAACCCACTTGTTTGTTTTTGAGGGATTTTGTAAGTAAATGAGTCTAATTCTACCAACTGGGAGAGAATAAAGCGGTCTACTTCTAGGACAGGCAATTTTATTCTTCCTGTTAGCCCCGATATTTACAATTCTACAACAGTAAGTTTATACTGTATTTCTATGTATGATTTTCAGTATTTTATTCTGAATTTCTTTTAACTCAACACTTACTAGATATCTAATATCCTCTTATTTCCAGTTAAGTCCTCCACAGATGAGAGAAATGGTAAAAAGTTCAAAACCATTCAAAAGAAAAAATTGAACTAGTTGAGAAATAAGTCCAAACTTCAAAAGCAAAATGATAAACATGTAAAACAAAGGATTTTGGTGTATTTGTCTTGACAAAGAAAAGGGGCGTTTTATATTTTTCTAGTAAGAAAGAAAAGTAGTCACCTTAAATTTGTGAAGGGAAATTCCGGTTAGACTTCTAAAGAAAATGATCTTATGTGTTTGAAAGGCAGTATGTGTGCGGTCTATGGGGGAAACTGAAAGTCAGTAGATACTCATCTTGGGGAGGGAGGAGGCAGGCCTCCAAAATGGAAAAATGCAGTTAATGATTTCTGAAGATCAGTTCCTGCCAGGCCTACGGACTGGCAATTCGCCCAACATTTAGTAAATAACCCTTACTTAGTGGAGGGTGGCCTAGTGCTTGAAAAGGATATGCACGTCTCTCATGGTCCCTGCTCATCAGTTCACACAGACCTCAAGAACCTTTGGTGCTGAATTAATGCCAAGCGTCTCACTGAAGTGACACAACCCCTCTTCCATTAGAGGCAGGTAAGGAGAGGCACCATTTTATTTTTTTTTAGCAACCAGGTTTAAAAACAAAGAAAAATTGCCCATGCTCATCCCAAAACTTTCCGATAGCTTGTCAAAATAAGGGACAGTGGAAGCATACAACATAACAAAATGCAAACACCAAACCTAGTCCTTCGAAGAAACTCCTCAGCGTTCCCTACGTGGTTCAATCATGCTGCTCATTAAACAAGTCATTTTAATACTCACTGTCAGCCCAATCTTCCAGGTGCCAGGATTTCCTTTTGAAGAGAGAAGTTACGCTATGGGCCAGCTCCTCAGAGAGGTAAACATATGGAAACAAGGACAGGCTTTTCTGGTGCTTAGGATCTGGCACCTTCTAAATTTAGAGCCCTCTCTCTCTCTCTCTCTCTCTTATTTTTTGGTTTAAAATATTTTTAAAATTTATTTTAATTTTTCAGTTTGCACAGAAACAAGGTGCTGTGAAACACACCTCAAGTGTCTTTTAAAAATTAAAACCGGATTGATTTGTAGTGTCAGTGATTCCTGCTAATCAAAATCACTGACAATTTTTCAGGAGGGAAGAGAGCACTGCTTCCTTTTTCTGTTTTGATGTAAATCTGAATATTTTCCTACAGATAATCCTCTTGCATTTTTTAAAGGAGAGAAACAGGGAATAAAATCTTGGAAAATAAATGTTTATTTGGACCCACAGATTCCTCGGGCTGGGCCTAGATGGACGAGCAGCACTCCAGATCCCTCTGCTGGCCCAGCTCAGGAGGCGCTTCCTCTGGAAGTGCAGGTCCAGAGTCCTCAGGCTCTAAGTTAAAACTTGCAGGGAGAATGTTCTGTTCACTCTGTTCCTCTACCAAGGACCAGCACTAGCATGCAGGGAGTGGTTAAGTGAGGACACCACTTTGGACAAGAAAAACAAGCATCCGCCCAAAGGAGGATTCCTCTAAGTTGTCTATCTACTCTGAAACCAATGCATAGTTCAATTCATGTGCCACTTTCTTGCCATTGTATTTTAAAAATTAGAAGTGACTTCTAATATATGCGGATCTTTTTGTCTTTAAATTCAAGGATTTCTTAAGCAGAGAAACAAAAAGAGACAGAGGGATTTAACAAAGCAGTGAGAATCCCAGAAACTTGCCTTCTAGCAACAAAAAGTCACATAAGTACAGTTTTGTGAGCAGTAGATTTGACGCTTTGAAACTGGTGAATCATGTTATGGCATCTTAGTGTTCTTTTTTCTATGAAAACAAAATTGTTCTATGTGGTTTTAAAAGGTATCTGTACTTTAGTTTTAAACACATTCAAGAAAGCACCATCCTCCTCAGATTGTTATCATGAGGACCTTTATATAAACCCATGAATTAACACCAGAAAAGGATGGTGTTCTTTTCTAATGCTAATCACCATGATATTTTTAATGTCCAAAAAAAAAAAAGATGATATTGGATAAAGGAAAAAACTCATGAGATCAGTTGATTCAAATAGGTCAAGGCAAATAATATATAAACAGTGATTAGCGGGTCTCAAACTATAACATTAAACCAAAAAGTAAATAAAGACCCAGAGCAAAAAAAAAAAAAGAGAGAGAGAGAGAGACCCAGAGCAAATAATGAGAGACTGAGACGGAGACACACAGATAAAGAGAAATAGAGGAGAAAAGAAGAAAATGAGAAATGACAAAGAAAATCAGTATTTCATATATTTCATATAGCTAATGAGACCTTCAAATTTTTCAAAAGTAGTAATTAATTATTTTTTTAAGATATACATCTTAATACATAATGTGACAATAGAGGGACATCATTCTGGAATATCTGAAATTATTTCTATACCAATCCACCACACACCAGTTTGAGAATCTTCCAATATGAGAAACACACAGGAGAGGCAAAACTATGAACAAGCTATCTTTCTCATCACATCAATTCCAGCCCATACACAGATCTGATAACCTTTGTTTTAGATATTTAAGGTGAATAAATATTTCAATTACTAGAGCTCTATTATTATTACAGTGATTTCAACTTTTTCATAATTTCATAATTTTTCATAATGCTTGAGTATTTTTATTTTAATTATTATTAAAAAATTTTTATTTAAATTTAATTTAGTTAACATATGGTGTATTATTAGTTTCAGCGGTAGAATTTAGTGATTCATCAGTTGCACACAACACCCAGTGCTCATTACTATCACGTGCCCTCCTTCATGCCCATCACCCAGTTACCCCATCCCCCCACCCACCTCCCCTCCAACAACCCTCAGTTTGTTCCCTATAGTTAAGAGTCTCTTATAGTTTGTCTCCCTCTGTTTTCATCTTATTTTAATTTTCCTTCCCTTCCCCTATGATCCTCTGTTCTGTTTCTTAAATTCCACATATGAGTGAAATCATATGGTATTTGGCTGGAGTATTTTTAATTAAGACTTTTTCTCTTAAAAAAGTGCATATGGCAATTTTAAGTTAAACGGAGTTAAAATTCATTTTGTTTTGAGGATTCTGTTGCTGGAGAAATTAAGGACATGAGGTCCACTTCCAAACTTACTGATAATCAAAATCATGTGGAGGTGCTTTTAAAAATCCAGACACCCATGCACCACTTTATATCTACTGAATCAGAATCCATTGGGGAGAGTCCCTGGAATCTTGTACTTATTTACTATTATGCCTCTGGGTTTGGAATCGAGAGAGTTTAAATGATTTTGAATAAAAAAACCATCCAACATCTGGGCAGTTCCCTGCAGCCATGAACACCAGATGAACCGAGGCCACACTATGTATGGTCTAAAAGCACCAGGCACAAATGTTTTCTCCCAAGGTGCAAGCAAACAGAATATTGTCAAGTTTCTTTCTAGGTAAGTAAATCACAAATTTGTAATTTAATATGCTCTATCTTATTCCTATTATACAGAGTGATGCATTTAAATTACTAGCCTTTACTTTTCATTCATTCATTCATTCATTCATTCATTCATTCATTCATTTATTTATTTATTTATTTATTTATTTATTTATTTATTTATTTTACTTTGGCTGTTAGAAAAATAAATCTATAGTGTTTATTGGCGTCAAAGCTGTAACACAAAAGAGCAACGTTGCCATCTAGTGGTCAACTGGGGACATTAAAGAAGCAGGCTGCCTTGTGAAATGCCATGTTGGAGGAAATGAACCCTCAGGACCGTGAACAAATTTCAAGAGCACAGACTTCAGGACTGAGAGAACTCCTCTAAACTATGGCTTCTACCCCCAGGCTCCCTGAACCCCTGTGTCAGCTTCTATTCCTAGAATCACAAGTAATGGTCAATTGACAGCAGAGCTGTTTCATTTGGCTTTTGGGTTTGTTTGTTTGTTTTTTTTATAAGATTTACTTATTTATTTTAGAGAGAGAGCGAGGGCGCACACGAGGGGGGGAGGGGCAAAGGGAGAGAATCTTCAAGCAGACTCCCTGCAGAGCACAGAGCCCCATGTGGGGCTCGATCTTACCACCAGTGAGATTATGACCTGAGCCCAAACCAAGAGTCAAACCAAGGGTCTCGGATGCTCAACTGACTGAGCCACCCAGGCGCCCCCATTTGGCTTTTTAAAAATAACATTGTAAACTTGCTCAGGTTGGTGTCTTTGTGTAGGTTTGAAGGTGAATTTTAATACTGGGAGTTTCTCAAACCATCAGGGATACCATTCTTCACAATCATGGCAAATTTTTCCTCCAGTTGCTCAGGCTGCCTGAACCCATGGCCATTCCCCACCTCTGACAGCTTAGGGAAGCTAACACTGTTCCTGAGGTATCTCCTCTAGAAGCCTTCCTTGCCTGAGCCCTCCCACGTTCAAAGCATGCAGTCATGGTAAGGAGTTGGTTTCCCAGGTCACGTGGATGAGGGCGCCTTCCATGTCCACAGGTGCGTGTACATGTTCATGGAAGTGAGCACACATATGATCACAAAGGAGGAAATGGACATCATTCAAAGAAAAAACACTAGGTGGCAATTTTAGTTATTTTCATTTTAAATATTTGGCTTGATCTAGATCATAGTATTTCTTAAAGTTTAATGTAACTCTAACTTAATTTTTTTTATTTCTGAGAGCTACAAGACTGTTTGGGGACAGCCACTGTATCTGTCTTTAAAAGGTGAAGGGCATAACACTGTCTTTCAAAGAGCAATAAAATAGTCTGTCTTATACACTGAAATAGGGTCTCCTAGGGAAGAATAGATGGGACTATTCTATAGTAGAGTTCCCTAGTGAGTTTCTTAGAGGGACATCAGGGTTAATTCTGAGAGTCACCTGTTCTTTGCTTTTTTTTCATTTAACAGCACACACATCTATCTTTATTTGGCTAAAAGGCATTCTCACTCAAGATTTCCTTCTTCCTGATTGATTTAGGCATACAGATTCTTTGTTATCCAGTCCTTTGAAAATGAAAAGGTGCCTGATGCCTGACCAGTAGGGCAGAACGACAAGCTCATTCCAATATGTGCACACACAGGAAGATATGCCTGGAGAGAATATGTAAAGATAACCCAGAGAAAGGTGGTAGAGAACACTAGGTTCATAGCAGTCTTCCAGGTGATATTACAAACTCCTGGCCGGTGAGGCCTTAGATATGGAGTTTATTGAGTAATTACATTAAAGAGAGAGAGAGGTTATTATGTCAGATACTCTTCTTTGCTCTTTAGATAAATAAACTCCTTTAATCCTCAGAACAACCTAGAAGGTAGGTGCTTCCATTGTCCCCATTGAGGAAATTAAGGCATAGGAGGATTCAGTGACATGTCCAAGGTCACACGGCCAGCAATCATAGGAATGTAATTTGATTCCAGGCAATCAGTCTCCAGAGTCCACACTTCTAACTGCCATACAAAACCACCTTCGTCTATGGAACCTCAGCCCTTCTCAAAGAATTACAATTCAATAAAACTCAAGCAAAATTATATGTAACAATAAATTTTCCTGGATTATTTTAAAGGCTTTGGTGGATCAAGAGTCCTCTGGTTCCTCATCGAGAATGCCAGTCCTCATCACAAAGTACTAAGCCAGATGAATCACAACAAATTTAGGCTGTGTGTGGACCAAGACTCATAACCAGCAGATGACATCTGTGATCAAAAATCAATCTACTCCAAACATTAGAAACTGTATTTTAAAGTTCCTTTCTTGTATTGATTTATTGCACTGCCTTTTTGCCACTCTCAAAATTATGACATTGCAGCAGGAGAAAAAACCTGGCTTCTTTGGGCTTTTGGTAGTTTGGCCTTCAAATATATAAATACATACACATATATGCTTATTCTGTAAATGCTTATTGAGCACCTACTACATGCAAGGCATTTCCTTGATGCTGCTGGGGATGGGAAGTCACTGCAATCAAGATGCTCACAGACAGTCGGGGAGATTAAAAAAAGATGTAAAAATAACTGTGATTGGGGCACCTGGGTGGCTCAGTCGGTTAAGCATCTGCCTTCTGCTCACGTCATGATCTGGGAGTCTCAGGACTGAGCCCCGCATTAGACTCCCTGCTTAGTAGAGAGACTGCTTCTCCCCTCTATACCTCAGCTCACTTGTGCTCTCTCGCGTGCACACGTTCACTCGCTCACTCTCAAATAAAGAAATAAAATCTTTATTAAAAAAACTAACTGTGATCTTACAATGACATAGTGATTCTTTCTAAAGGAGAGGCACAGAGCCATGGGTCTTGTGAATCCTGTAATTCTCTGTGGACCAGAGCTAGTCCTCAATTTGACCACAATGGATAAAGAGCATTTTTGGAACACATAATTCACTGACTCACAAAAAACACACTAGATCTTAGTTTAAAATTCACCAAGCAACCACAGTACTATAGGGAGGCACAAAGAATGCAACCAGAGAATGCAATTATGTGGAGGAAGCAAGAGCAAGAAGAATCACCCAAGAACAACAACTAAAACATGCTTATTAGCTTTTCCATTAAGCCATGGCTTTGACATCATTCCAGTAACACAAGGGGTTTTATATCATATTCAGAAGAAGGTTAAAGTTTCTCGTGACTTCATTCTGATCTACAGTATCTCATAAAAATTATCTAGAGTGCCCCTTAGTTTTTCACTCAGTCCTGAACAAACCACATGTTCCCCCTCACCAGAGCGGTTATTAAAGACTGCTAGCCACCCCAGCCCCTCTCTCCACCTACTTTTTGTCCCAGGCTATTCTCACCCCTGATTTGTAACTGCTAGTTGCTTCTATGGCAGTTGGAGGTCCCATAAAGATTACTCAGATTAGGTTAGGTTAAAAGATGCATGAGACCTCAAGAAGCATGCTCTCCTAAGGCTTAAAATAAAGGCAAAAGCTATGGTGCACTGGGGTGGTGGGGCGGGGGGAGAGAGAGAGAGAGGGCGAGCATGCCAGCATTGGGAGTCAAGACTTCCAGGCAAAACTACAGGATTATTCTTATTTGCTGAAGGACATGCTTGGTCTCCAGATTAAACCACTAAGATTTGTACTCTATATCTTGGCTTCCCAAGACCTCCAGGCAGAAGTCCCCAGTAGGGTCTTTAATGCCCCCAGCTCCTATTAACCAAGCCAGACCAACTGATTACATCGGGTGAAATCTACTGAAAAACAATCTGGCCTAGGGTTTCACCAGGGGAGTTTTGGACTATAAACAGAGCATCATAAATCATTAGTTAGCTGGTTGGCTAGCCCATTAACCTTAAATTGGCCAAGAGTCAAAGCTACCCATCCAGCCATCCATGGAAACAGCATAGGGCTGCTTTAGTCCAGCTATAAAATAACTTTACAACACAGGTGCTTTGGTTGCAAGCAAAAGCAGCTGATTCTGATTAACTTAAGCAAAGAGGAATTTACTTGGAGGCAAGAGAATTGCATTTGAGCACAGACATTTAACAAGGCAGTTCCCAGGGAAGGGAGCAGGAATGACAAGATGTTGCCAGGACCTAATGGAGTTCCAGCCAATTTTCCTGTCCCTTTGCTCCTCATTTCAAAATTCAAATGTATGGGGAAGGGGAGATTCCAATAGCTAAACTTGCCCCTGCCCCCTGTCTCAGGATGGGTGGGACTCCTGATAGCAGTTGAACTAGACTGGGTAAAAGGTCACTTCTGACAAGAAAATTGACTGTTATTAGAAAGGCAAAATGCATTTCGGGTTGTCAAACTTGGCCAATGTTCATCACAGCTTATATCCCATCTTTGTAAGTGAGAAGTTTCAGGCAATTCAAGTAAAGCACTTTATGTCTAAGATAACAGCATAAATTCATTTGCTTATGAAAGCACTCTTTTTTTTTTTTCTTCCTTCCCTCTGCCTATGTTGCACTCTCCATCCGCCGGTAGCAGGACTCATCTCTTGTCATTTTAGAAAAAGTTATATATTACCTGATATGAAAAAGGAAACCAAAAAAAAAAATAGCTGGTGGTTTTAAAATATTTTTTCTTATTATAAAACTTACAGATGCCCATTAAAGACTATTTTGAAAGTGAAGAAAATAAAGCAGTTAAAATCACTGGTAATCTCGCCACATAGAGGTAGATTCCTATAAACATTTTGTTATATTTCCTTCCAGGTTTTAGGTTGTTATTATAGTTTTGTCTGTGCATCTGTATAGTAATATGAACATTCATCTATGACTATATTGTTACATAATTTGGACCATGTAGTTTCTTCAGGGTTTTGGTGGGTTTTTTGCCCCCTTTTTTTTTTTTTAAGATTTATTTATTTATTTATTTGTCAGAGAGAGAGAGAGAGCACAAGCAGGGGTAGCAGCAGAGGCAGAGGGAGAAACAGGCTCCCTGCTGAGCAAGGAGCCCGATGCAGGGCTTGATCCCAGGACCCTGGGATCATGACCTGAGCCGAAGGCAGACGCTTAACCGACTGAGCCACCCAGGCGCCCCTTGCCTCTTTTTTTTAAAACTTTGTTTCAATAAACATTTTTAAGTAATTACATTTTATTCAAATTTATGGCTTTCCCCATCAATATGCATATATGTTTTTGAAAAATTTGTATTTCTGGTGGCTTTTAAAGAACCATGTGGAATAACTGTTGCTAAAAAAAACTCTGAAGAGAAAAATCAACTCCATGACCTAATGTAACCCTGGAAGAGGGTGCCCGTGATGGGAAGCGGCTGGAAATCAGCCCCAGAGCTTGCTAGGAAGAGGCAAAGAGGGCATGGGCCAGCAGAAATCAAATGATTTAACAAGAGAGGGAAAAATAAACAGTTCTTTGACCTGGCCCGTGCCCTCTTTGCCTCTGACCAGAGAACTGCCCAGCCAGCCCCTCTGAGAAGAAAACACTATTAATAACAGAAGTCTAGGTTCTGGCATCAATTTAACCCGTATCTTAGTCCTCCCCCACCTTCTGGCCTCAATTTCCCACCCCACCCAGAACTGCTAGATCTTCTGGTGTCTCCATATCCTTTGCAGACCCACTAAGAATCTAATTATAACTGTGGAAGTTCCGCAGGGGCCGCTGTGACACGCAGATGCTCAGAGGGGTCTCCTGAGGAGGGGACTTGGGGAGGGCACTTTGAGGCCCTGCCATCAGAATGAGCATAACTCTCCTCATGGCTCCCCAGTCAGGGCTCCGTCTCATCCAGAGACCAAGAACATGCGTGAAAACTGCAGAACACCGGCATCTGGCTACTTTCTTTTTCTCTCTTTTCTTTCTTTCTTTTCTTTCTTTCTTTCTTTCTTTCTTTCTTTCTTTCTTTCTTTCTTTCTTTCTTTCTTTCTTTCTTTCTTTCTTTCTTTTTTTCTTTCTTTCTTTCTCTCTCTCTCTTTCTCTCTCTCTCTTTCTCTCTCTCTCTTTCTTTCTCTTTCTTCTTTCTTCTTTCTTTCTTTTTTCTTTCTTTCTTTCTTTCTTTCTCTCTCTTTCTCTCTTTCTCTCTCTCTCTTTCTTTCTTTCTCTTTCTTCTTTCTTCTTTCTTTCTTTCTTTCTTTTTTTCTTTCTTTCTTTCTTTCTCTCTCTCTCTTTCTCTCTCTCTTTCTTTCTTTCTTTCTCTTTCTTTCTTCTTTCTTCTTTCTTTCTTTCTCTCTCTCTTTCTTTCTTTCTTTCTTTCTTTCTTTCTTTCTTTCTTTTTCTTTTCTTTCTTTCTTTCACTACAGTGAAGTGATGATAACAGGAATATTTTTTACTTTTCTGGAAATTACCGAACTCCTTTTGTTGGTTCACAAGGTAACCACTAAACCTAAAAATGAATCGGGCTCGATGCTGCAAATCAAGCAACTATGATATGTAAGCAGATCCATCACCCACCAAAACAGCACTATGAACGTGTAATGTCTAGGTCCTGGGGCTAAACTCCTGGTTAATAGCATAGAAGGATCACAGATCTATTCACACTACAATCATATGTAAACAAATTACAGATTTCCACTTCCCCCTTTCACTGACTCTATAGACCTCTATCTGCTGGATAATTGGGGGCGGGGCTTAATCAACGTAGTCTGGCACAATAATTAAAACTACCCCTTAAGTAAATGTTCCCTCTTCTTAGGCCAAGTTCAGCCTCTCAAATGTCACTCTAGATCATCTCTGGTCTTATTAGCAAGGATGTGGCCTGCAAGACCATATGGTGACAGAGGGCCCAGGTGGTCCATGGACTGAGGTGGCATCCTCTGGATCTTCACAGGCCCGTTAGGTATAGTGACTTTTTCAGGCTGGATGTAAACACGGGGGTGTGAGGAATTCATCTCTGGGCTTCTTGCGGCATCTGCTGTTGGAAAACTGTAGTATTTCCAGGCTCCACACTCGGGATTCCGTGGGGCTGCCTTCCGTCCTAGGCTTCAGCTTGCCTAGCACATGTACCGCAGACCCACTGGAGTTTCCGCCTCATCCTCGTCTTCCCTTGGCCAGGCTGGGTCCACTCTGTTGTGGGGTCATCGCTTTGACCCCTGTGCCTACTGCGGCCCCATGGCCCACGCCCTGGCTCCTGGGCTGTGGGGCTTTCTAGAGACTAAATGTTTTTGTTCCCCCCCACTACCCCCCCAAATCCATATACCAGAATCCTAACTCCCAAGGTGATGGTGTTAAGAGGTGGGGCCTTTGGGAATTCCTTAGATCACGAGGGTGGAGCCCTCATGAATGAGTTTAGTGCCCTTATAAAAGAAACCCCAGAGGGATCCCTCACCCCTTCCTCAGTCTTGAGCTCCCCACCACCTGGTTTACAAAACCTTTGGCCTTGCCCAAGAAGTTAAGAAAATTAGCTTTGAGTTTTGAGCCCCTCTAGGCCATTGGTTCTTAGCAAAGGTAGCCCAGCCCATCAGGAGGCATTTGGAAAATTGTGGGGTTATCTACGTTGTCACAAAAACTGGGGAGGTGAGTGTTACTAGCATTTAGTAGAAAGAGGTCAAGGATGATCATCATCCTGTAATGCAGGAGGCAGTCTCATAATGAAGAATCATTCTGTCCCAATTTTGTATATGTGAAAAACCTGTTTATAATTTTCTGAGCTTAGGGCGCCTGGGTGGCTCAGTTGGTTAAGCGACTGCCTTCGGCTCAGGTCATGATCCTGGAGTCCCGGGATCGAGTCCCGCATCGGGCTCCCTGCTCGGCAGGGAGTCTGCTTCTCCCTCTGACCCTCCCCCCTCTCACGTGCTCTCTCTCTCTCATTCTCTCTCTCAAATAAATAAATAAAATCTTTAAAATAATAATAATAATAATAATTTTCTGAGCTTAAAACCTAATTCGAACAAAGTGTTTCTGCTTGGTTTAAATATAAACCACATGTTTGGTTTATATAAACCAACATAAAATTTCCAGTAATGCAACTAATACCTAAGTGAGGAGAGATCATTCTCTGCCTTGTTTGAAATGTTACAAAGAGTTCCTCACGATTTCAAAAGGTCGCCAAGAGCAGTACCACCCATAGCACAGAAGTCACACAGCTAAACAGTTCTGGGTGGTCTGGTGGGGGCTCAGCAGCCACGGTGTCCTTGAGCCTGAGCATTAGAAAGAAATGCGTATTATTTCACCATCAGTCCAATTCTCCTTTCTAGTTTTCTTTTCTGTTTCAATTAGAACACCACACTGCTATTCGAAGAATGTGGTAGGTAGCTTGTATTAGCTCTAAAATTCCACTTTAAGAAGGTAAAGAGGGAATATTTGTTATCTAGAGAGGGCTGCTCTGGGCATCCCCCCATCCTCCCTTTCCGTACCAAGCACTTAGTATGTGCCACATGCTAAATGTTTTCCAGACTCGCTCTCCAGTACTCTTCTCAACTACCCCACGAGGCAGACGTTATCATCCTTGTTCTATAGATGATGCAACTGAAGCTCAGACAAGCTAAGTAAACCAGGAAGTAGAAAAGCTGGGATTCAAATTCAAGTCTACTCCACTCTAAGACCTGGCATCTTAACTGTTCCACATATTTAACTAATATACAGAAAATGAAAAAAGATCATCTTTTGTAAATTTTATTTACAACTACCTTTCTGTTTACATAGTTTAATAACCCATCCTTTGAAAATATTTATCAGGCAATTAAAAGGAGAAGCAACCGAGAACTAGAGTCTTCTGTTTTTTTTTTTTTTTTTTAAAGATTTTATTTATTTGACAGAGAGAGACAGTGAGAGAGGGAACACAAGCAGGGAGAGTGGGAGAGGGAGAAGCAGGCTTCCCGCTGAGCAGGAGCCTGATGCGGGGCTCGATCCCAGGACCCTGGGATCATGACCTGAGCCGAAGGCAGACGCTTAACGACTGAGCCACCCAGGCGCCCCTAGAGTCTTCTGTTTTAACGAACCCTCTGTGGAATCCTTTATGAACTGTGCTATCTAATTGCCTTACTTATCATATCTCTGTGCTGTGATGACCTCCGGAACATTTCATGTGGGGAATGTAATGTGATAGAAGCTAACAATTTTATAATGTGATAGAAGAGAGACGCTCACCGAAGAAACCCAAAGTACTTTAGCAGCATTAGTCCTATATGAAAAGTAGTCCTACCCCCTAATAACAAAGAAGGACAAGGAGTTCATTTTTTCCCTCTCTGAGGACAGTCAGATCATGGAGCACCTAAACAATACTCATCCAGTTTCAGAGAAGGGTTTTTGTCACAAGTTGTCTTGCACCTAAGGTTGACAGAGAACCTCAGCTGATAAAAACGACAAGGTTGATTGCTTTTTATCAAGTGCCTGTTATATGTCCATCACTTTAGGTATGTTCTTTCACTAAAACCCTTACGAAAACCTATGCGTTACGCGTCATCACCCTCACTGCACAGATAAAAACATAAGGGACCTATGAAGTTGTAAGTGGCCCCCGAGCATCCAATAACCAAGTGTACCAGCTGGGAAGGGAGCCCAGCCATGTACCATTATGCTTGCTTCTACTCAACCTCGAGTGTGTGGGGATCTTTAACCCCACCACAATTACTGTGTCATACAGGAGCTTTGGGGGCAGGGGGGCAGTGAGGGCTTTGGATTAAACCTCCAGTTAGGTTTTAAACACCTCAGAAGTCTAATTTCTAGGGAATGTCCCCAACTGTGTCCAACAGATATGAATGTAGCTAGAATCTGGGCAATTGGCAGGTCACTTCAACGAGGGGACTGTTTCTTGCAAAATCCAACCATGACAGGAAAACTTGAGTATGTTCTTTAATAAAATGCAAAATGATGGGCCAGAGAATTCCCAGAACTGTTTCCCTACCTTCCAGCACTCTCTATATTTGGTGTTGCTGTTAGGTTGTTCCCATGTCCTGGAAAACTCAGGTCACTGCTGAGAAACTCTTCTTCAAAAGTAACTCTGACTTCCGTATTCTCATCATCTTCTTAACTGGAGCTGGGAGAGAGCCTGACAAAGTTAAACTGAAAATAAAAAAAGGGAAATATAAAAGCAGCTGCCACTGGGTGTCACTGATTTACCACTTGAATATACCTTGTCCCCACATTTCTATAGCAGGAGAAACCCTGGGCTTTTAAGTGGGATATTTTGAAATGCTTCACGTTCTTGAGAAGTTGAGATAAATATAGAAGAGTTTGGAATACAAGGATCCTCGTGACATTGAGAAGACGTTGTTCTCCATTGTAAACAATTCATAACTGTAATAATGGTCCCATTTTAGAGATGCATACACCGAAGCCAAACAAGCTAATGTCAAGGATGTCCGAAAACACATTCCTGAACTTTATTTTTAAATCCAGACTTTGATGCTTTATTTTTATCTTAAGATAATTCTCTAAAGCAAGGGACACAGTGCCCATTACTTTTTCTTGTCCCTACCTCCCAAGTCTATACCTAAGAAGAGAAAAAAGAAATCTTTCAGAAACACCTGAGAATTTGGGGCTTGGGATTATAGTCAAGCTCCTCCAAATGGTGTCAGAAGCTACCATTTATCAGATATCTCTTCTGAGCCTGGGACAGTCGTAGCAGTATCTCATTTAATGCTCACCACAAAACAGAACACAGGTTGTCATTACCCCCAGGTGAAAAAAACTAGAGATCAGAGAGGGTAAGTAACTTGTGGAAGATAACAAAGGAAGCAAGATAAAGATTTCAGATTCAAACGCACATTTTTGGCCCCCAAAGCCATGCTCATTCTGCTGTACCAGGCCATATTTCTTCAGAAACGTTATCTTTAGTTTGGACATATCCCTTTCGAAACTACTTAATGTGCCATACCTATGGTTAACCAACTAGTAGATGTTAAAGATACTAAGTCCAAGACAACTGTATGTGTTGTGTTTTAGGATCATTTCCCAGGAATTCCACTGGCTGAGGGAGTCACTTATAGTCCCTCATTGTATAAAAAATTTAGAATTTCCCCCCCCCAAGCTCCTCAGGGTGATGTTCTGGCCTGGGATTTAGTTTCTCCGGATCTTCCGCTGTCTAAGTAAGCTGAGTCTTATCTCTTTCTATAGTGGATGTGTTCCTGCTCTCATTTTTGGCTTAACAATACCCATCCATCTGGAGAAAAGTAATCCTTCTTTAGGCTAAAGAGTGGTGGAGAGCTTTGGGGTTGTTTATCTTCCAATAAAGTGCAGAAACAGCCCAGCGAAGCTATAAACTCGTAAGCTTCCTGATTCATCCTTGCCAATACAATTAAGCTCAGAGCCGGAGGCTTTCTCTGGGGGAGATAAGATAGTATGTCCACTTCACCGTTAGTTTCTGCCAAGTTCCTGCTCTACAGAGAAGTAAGTTCTCTAGCTGATGGCCTTCTGATGCCTCACCTCCCTGAATCACACCTTAATTGTGGATGTTTCCTTTCTTTAACCCAAAGTCAAAACACCATGACTCCTTCTTTGCTTTCCACTTTCTCATCCCAGATCCTTAGGTTTCTTTTCAGACCTGGTTATGGTGGTAACTTAATACTGACCCCATATAATCTGGCAAATAATCTCATTACTTCATATTTTAAAAAAAGAATCACGTTTTAAAGTAAAGCCCTGTGTCCCTTTCCAGTGTTCATTTCAAGGAAATGGCAATACATTTCTTGTCACGCTCAGCAAATCCCAGGTATCTGGGAGGGTAACCTTTTCTTCGTCGCTTCTCCCCGTGGTGATTGCTTCTTCTCCTGCTCCTTTCAACGTGATCTGCCGGATAACAGCATCAAAATACACCTGGAAATCTCACACAGAACTCAAGCTTCATCTCTAGATGACCACTGACAAAACAGAGAGGAAGTCACCGTACAACGGATGCAATCTGGCTGAAACCTGATTCTCTTTATCAAAAAATAATATTCCAAAATTTTCTCCTAAAAGTTAGATTTATGGTAAAAAGATACAAATAATATGTATTTTTAAATATGGGCCTCTTTGCTGCCCACAGGAACCCTGCTGTTGGTTGAAGTATGGATACGAATGAATAGGAAGGTGTGGGGAAGGACTTTTACATGCTTGTGACATATCATACACTGGGCATCTGTGTAAAGGCAGAGAAGGATTTGGCCTCTTTTTGCCCTAAATTTTAATAGGAGCACTTCTCATCTTGTTCTGCTTTCAGCTCACTTGGCCGTGCCTCAGCACCTGCCGGCCCCACCACCGCCATCACATAATCTTCCCCCGCCCCGCTCCCCGGTCAACCTCTGCAGAGCACTGTCCTCACTCCAGACTTAGAAGCTTGGCACTGTTTGTCCTCTCATTCATCTTACACACGTGTGCTAAGTGACGCTCTATTCCACGCCCTGACTTGGCATTTTTCCTTCTGTGTCATGCCCCCCACCCCGCCTTCTTTGGTCACTGCTTCTAATAGCACTGCCAGTTAAGTGGTGGTGGCCCAAAGTCACATTCTGCCCAAACAATGGGCAGAGGAAAGATTCAAAGTGAAACATAAGCTCCGACCTGACATGTGGTACCAGCTCTGGGATTTATGACATTTATGTTAGGAGGGTTTTTCCTCTCCTGTTCCTGTTCTTTCCTTTCCTCATTGAAGAAGTTTCCTGAAAGACAAGGTCAATTGAAAATAAAATACTGTAAGGTACCTTAAGCTAGTGGATATTCTAAAAGATAAGGCATGAATACAGATGAAATGAGTGTTTCATTTTCTTAAAATTAACAAATACTACATAAAATCTGACATGTAGTTATCTCCACATTTATATCCATATGACTTTTCCTTCCTTTGCCAATGTATTTTAGCCATTGGTCACTATGAAGATCAGAATAATTAGCTTATCCAAGGAAACCTGTTTTCAGAAAATATGTTAATTTGGGGGCACCTGGGTGGCTCAGTCGTTAAGCGTCTGCCTTCGGCTCAGGTCATGATCCCGGGGTCCTGGGATCGAGCCCCGCATCAGGCTCCCTGCTCCACGGGAAGCCTGCTTCTCCCTCTCCCTCTCCCCCTGCTTGTGTTCCTTCTCTTGCTTTGTATCTCTCTGTCAAATAAATAAATAAAATCTTTAAAAATATATATGTTAATTTGGAGAACATGCCTCCTGAACACGGGGAGCTGGTCTTATTCCCCTTCAGGATCAGATCAGGATGAGGGCGGTGGAGGAAATAACCGAATACTCATTTTGGCAAGGTCTGTCACCAGATTTCACTTTCACAATCCACATGAACAATTTTTTTTC
The DNA here is from genome assembly GCF_011800145.1 of Mirounga leonina. Taxonomy (NCBI): domain Eukaryota; kingdom Metazoa; phylum Chordata; class Mammalia; order Carnivora; family Phocidae; genus Mirounga; species Mirounga leonina. Next base: position 38,221,012 of record NW_023270454.1, on the reverse strand, counting down.
GCCACTGGCATAATTACACTCGCATCGTGTTCATAGTGTTTAAGAAGACCGAGAATGCCTTCCACACGTTTCCGCGTTGCCGTCTGGACCGTCTTCTGCTGACTCTAGTTGCACATGCGTAGCGAAGGCCCACAGCCCGCAGATACTCTGAGGGCCCCCGGCAACCACCTCAGCACACCCCAAGCTCCCTGGCACTGATGGGGACAAGCCTCACCTCCGGGAGGCCAGGCACATGCCGCCCACCCACTCGAAGGCAGAAGCATCCAGCAGTCTCGGCTGAACACCCACCACCCCCACCTCAGCTCAAGCTGACTTTAGACACCCGGGTAATGCCCCCGAGAGGGTGCATCATTCCTGCTACTGCAATACCAGGTCAATGTGTGCAGTGGATGGAGGAAGCTCCTATTCCATCTCCCTGCTCCAAAAATGCATTTAATATATTGTCTTCAGGTATTAAATTGATCTGAACAGATATTACACTTAATCTCAGCCAAAAGGCCGGCAAGCAATCCACATGAACAACTGAAAAGGTGAAAGTTTTCCAAAGCCGTGGGCACAATAAGGCATTATCTGCAGAGAAAAAACTCTAAACTCTGCCTACATAAAGAGAATGAATGAAAATCGGAGTAGGTATATTAAGTAATAAATTAGGAAACTTGGCAGAAGTAAACAGTTTTCTCTGTCCCCTTATTACAATGATACGGCCATTGTCTCACTTTCTGATAAAGGGAACACTTCCCACTGACAAGTACACTCTGCTCTCTGAGAGTAACTGTGTTCTCACGATGCTGTAAATGCGAGAGTAGGGTCAATATGTTCGGTCCGGTCCGTGGGAGGTTCGTAGCGGAACACAGCCATCTCAGCACAGACTCCTCACTGTCTCATCCAGGTGTTGGGCATGAGGCCAGAACAAGCCAGGAGGTGAAGGCCACCACCAGGGAATTCCCACTACCCGGGTCTCCTCTCCTTGCAGCCTTACCATGGCTGAAGAGTTTTACCATTCAGCTAATTCATCCCCACTCAGCATCCTCCCCTCCCTTTCCAGCATCACTTCCACTCAGGGAGCAGGGAAACTGTAGAGGTTGTTGGTCCTTGCTGATCCTTAAAATAAGGAATATGGTCACTGGTAAGAACCGAGCCATGCATAACAGCTCCAACTAGGTTGCCTCCCCGTTCTTCGGACTTGAGCTTGACTTGCTAGCCAGAAAACCCTCAAAGCCTGCTGACTGAACAGGTCTTTTTGTCCCCATAAAGCATGGAGCTTAAAGAAATTACTTGCAACTTCCCTAACCAAAGGAATGACATACAGGTATTGTCAACTAGTAAATCACTCATGCCCTAAGACACAGTAAGACTACGTTATGTTGCCAGTTCAATGGGCTGCTAGCACATCCTTGGGTAAATATGCCCAGAACACTAAAGAAATATGTAAAATAAATTATTTCTTTCAACCTGCCCTCAAACAAACAAGCAAAAATGCCTTTGTTCGAAGTCCTCAAACATTCGGTTTTCTGTTTTTTAAACACATTGCTCAAAATATTATGTGCGGGGATATAAGATCGAAACAGGGAGCAGGATCTGAGCCCCGCCATCTGGAGTAACACCCCTCAAGGAGATGGAGCTTGCAGGTAGCATGGCGTTTAAGGGACAGGGAGTATGTCTGGATTTTGCTTTAGGTTTTTATTCTCCCCTCCCCATAGGTACTTGTTGTGCCTTACCTGAAGTAAAACAGAAAAGGAAAGGAGAAGAGTTGGGGGAAGGGGAAGTGGTTCAAGTTTCTGGTCCTCGTGGCAGTTTTTCTTTATTCTAGTTGAGAAAAGAACAATCTGGAAAGGTACATTATGATCGCGGAATTGCTAACTGAGCAATCTGAGTCATCAGACAACTCCCCCTCAGTGACCATGAACCCAGAACTATGGGAGCCGGCGAGGGTGCATGATGCCAAAGTGGCCTAAAGGAGAAGCCTGGAGGGGTCTGACCCCCCAAAAGCAGTCAATATGTTGTTAAGGAGCACTCTCCTCAAGTTCTAGGAAGAAAGCCAAGCTTAATTAAGCTTAATCCATGGTGAGAAACCATTCCTTAGACCTGGTTTTCTTTTCTTTTCTTTTCTTTTTTTTTTTTTAAGATTTTATTTATTTATTTGAGAGAGAGAAAGCTAGAGCATGAACACAAGTAGGGGGAGAGGGAGAAGCAGGCTTGCCACGGAGCAGGGGGCCCGATGAGGGGCTCAATCCCAGGACCTGGGGATCATGACCTGAGCCGAAGGCAGATGCTTAACCTACTGAGCCACCCAGGCGCCCCCCTGGTTTTCTTTTAAAAACATACTCTCTTGAACTCGTTTTTAAGCTAGGATGAACTTTGTAATTTTAATGCTGTTCAGGTTCCACTAAACTCTGCCAGAGTTTGGACCTTACCTTAGCATCTTCGTGTGTGTATGTATGTAGTAATACGGCCTTCCTATTCAGGATACAAGGTCGTATTTACAAAGTCCTATATTTTAGGAAATTAAAACTTCTGTAGGTTAAAGCCACAATCATAAACATTTAAAATGATGTTAAAGTTCAAATCTCATCCCCTACTACCTGAATTCATTGTTCTGATTGCTGTACTTGATAATTATCATCCTGAGACTTACTCAGTGTTCGTTTTATTCCCCTCATGACAACATTCAATTCAACATAAATAAAAACAAACAAACAAAAAGCAACAACAACAACAAAAAACCCTGATGTAACAATAAATAAGGATGTCTGGAAATAAATATAAAGTATTTAAAATAATATAAAGCATCAGGCCAAGTAAAAAAAACACTTATCGATGATAACTAGGATGAAAACAAAAGGATAGGTCAGGTCAGAGAGATTCCGATGCAAAATTTTAAAATCTCCTTTCCTGGTGAGGTGAGAAAACAGTATTTTGTGTACAAATAGCCTTGTCCAACAACTACTTTTGTGTTTCTTTTTAGAAAAAGATGAATTATCTTTTTAAAACTGTTCCAAAGGAAAAGAAAAACAAATGTCCCAGATGGACAGCCACTCCCAGATGCATGCACTAGAACTCAGGATTTGTGCTTCAGAAATTACCATCTCATAAAGCAGGTGGTTTAGCTACTAGTGAGACTGATTTCTTAAAATGGCCAGCTAAGCTACAGACTGCAGTCTAGATGTATTTTTGTCTTCCTCTATCTCTGCTGTGAATTATTAAAGCAGCACATTCCACAGTTTGCATGTGGCCCACATGTTAAATCAAGTTCACCAAAATAACAACACTCAATGTACTAATTTCCATTTAACAGAAATATTTCTGTAAATTCCTAATACGACTGAAAGGCAATATGAAGCAAAGCACAAAAACATTTCTAAAAATTCATTTTATCCCAGGAGAAATTATTCTTTCTACAAAAATATCATGCAAATATTTATTTGCAAAGAATTCTAAGCATAACTCTAGAAAACCACATTTATAAACAAACTAGTGGGGCTGTTTAAAAAGACCCTCCACCAAATTGGTGATTCTTTCATGTTTTTTAATTACTTTTGTAGAAATGTATTGTGTAGGGAAGACCCTACATGATTTTTAACTGGATAGAGAATTTTCATTTTTAAAAAGTAAAAAATGTGTTAGAGTATTACTACAGTTTATTGAAGCGAGTTCTTCCACTAGCTAATCTCCTACAGGGACAAATTTTCTAGAAAAGTAGATGAAGCAAACTAGAAAAGAAGAAAGTTTGGATTTTAGAATCTAAAACCTGGAGGTTCACCTCTGCCTTCTCTGGATTACTGGGAACATTTTCAGGTCAAACAGTAATTAATGGGCCCTCCCAGAGGTCTTTGGTTTCATGATACTGGCTTGTAAGTCTCTCCATCTGCTCCAAGGCAATTCTGAGCAAAATTTTGAAGTATTCCCTGTATGTGTAAGAATACCCATGTCATTTTCCTTGGCTCTACCCTAACCTCTTGTGCAATGGCCTTGTAAAAATTAGAACAGGCACCCATCCAATCAACACAACCATCCACACCCAACCAATTTATATATAAATATAAATTTGTATTTTTGTACATGGTAGGCTTACTCTGCTCTCTTTTGACAGTATTGTCTTGTGATGTCATAAAGATTAATGTCTCTACTGAAAAGAAAGAATGTTTCTGTGATAATTACCTGGAGGAGAGAAAAGTCCTTCGATAGAAACCTGGACCTTGGAAGACAGGCCCTAAATGTATTCATTCCCTCAGCCGATGAATATTCATTGAGTACATGCTGCACACCTAGGGGCCTTCTCCAGCTGAACCACTGCCTAAACTAGAGACTGACAGGGGAGGCACAATTTTACCTCACCTTCGTAGGGTTATTTTCGGCTGGACCTGAGACTCAAATTGACAAATCAGTAAGAGAAAGACATACAAATTCATTAAATGATACAAGTTTTACAGGATGTGGAAGCCTTCGTAAGGAATGAAGACACAAAGAAATGGCAAAACCTATTTGCTTTTTTGTATTAGGTTGAACAGAGAAACAATTCTGGAGAAGAGTCTGTACTGTGGGGAGGGTCCTGAATTTAAAAATATATATATATTTTCACAAGGCCCATTTGTGTAGAATTCTCTGTCTCAACTTCTCATCGTTGATAAGAATGTGACTTTCCTTCTGGTATAGGGAGGGCATCTTTCATATAGGAATTTTACGTCCTGTTTTTAAGAAAAATAAGGAAGGACAAAGTGTTTTCTTTTTGCTGTCATTCAAGCGCCCTTAACCCAAAATAACCAATATGCCAGTGTGGCATACTTTGGAGTTGCATGTTCTGAACTCCTTCAAGACCATAATCCATAGGGCGCCTGGGTGGCTCAGTGGGTTAAGCATCCGCCTTCGGCTCAGGTCATGTTCCCAGGGTCCTGGGATCGAGTCCCACATCGGGCTCCCTACACGGCGGGAAGCCTGCTTCTCCCTCTCCCACTCCCCCTGCTTGTGTTCCCTCTCTCGCTCTCTCTCGCTCTCTGTCAAATAAATAAATAAAATCTTAAAAAAAAAAAAAGGCTCTTTATCTCTATTATCCTCCTCACCCCAAAGGAGCATAACTCCTATCCAGTCATGAAAGCACATCAGACAAATCCAGATTGAGAGACAATCTACAAAATACCTAACCAGGCTCTTCAAAACTGTCAAGTTCATCAAAGACAAGAAAAGGGAGAAACTGTCACGATCAAGAAGACTCTAAAGAGGTATGCCAACTAAATGTAACATGGGTGGCTCAGTCGTTAAGCATCTGCCTTTGGCTCGGGTCATGATCCCAGGGTCCTGGAATCTAGCCCCGCATCGGGCTCCCTGCTCAGCGGGGAGCCTGCTTCTCCCTCTGCCTCTCCCCCCCACCCCCAGCCTGGCTTGTGTTCTCTCTCTCACTTACCCTCTCTCTCTAATAAATAAAATCTTTAAAAAAAAAAAAAAACAAAAAAAAACCCTCTTCTTAAAAAAAAAAAAAAAGACCATAATCCACACCTACTCAGAGTTTCCATCTGGATATCTAAACAGCATCTTCAGTTCCATGTGTCCACAGCTAAATATGCTCCTTCCCTCACTCAGCTGATGGCAAGTTTCCAGTGGCTTCAGCCTGAAGACCTGATTCCTCCCTTTTTTACTCACTCCATATTCAGTGGAAATTCTATTGGCTCTACCTTCAAAGTACATCCAGGGTCTGGCCCCTTCTCCTACCTCCTCCAAGCTCACCTGGTAGGATCCTGTCGTCGCGACTGGAATATCGTGACACCTTCCACATCAGTTCTTCAGCTTTTACCTTGCTTCCCTGTAGTCTATTCCCAGTACAACAACCCAAACCATTCTGATAAAGATTAAGTCCAAATCAATGCCACACCTCGGCACAAAACCCTCCGGTGATTCTGCATTTCACTCTAGAAAAGCTGAAGTTCTTACTGTTCTTACTTACCTCAAGGCACCCATGACCATGTGCCCCAGGTTACCTGACCTCATCCCACATCCTCCCCTCCTAGCCCATGCTCCTCCAGCCACCCTGGCCTCTGCACCCTTTCTCTGATGAACTGGGCATGCTATCACCTCTAGGCACTGGCTCATTCCTCTGCCTGGAAAACTGCCCCCATATGTTCACATGGTCAATTCCCAGACCTCCTTCTCCGTGAGGCCTCCTCAAACTACTCCATTTTGTGAATTCTTTTTTTTTTTATTCTTATGTTAATCCCCATACATTACATCATTAGTTTTAGATGAAGTGTTCCATGATTCATTGTTTGTGCATAACACCCAGTGCTCCATGCAGAATGTGCCCTCCTCAATACCCACCACCAGGCTAACCCATCCTCCCACCCCCCTCCCCTCTAGAACCCTGTTTGTTTTTCAGAGTCCATCGTCTCTCATGGTTCGTCTACCCCTCCGATTTCCCCCGCTTCATTCTTCCCCTCCGCTACCTTCTTCTTCTTCTTTTTTTTTTTCTTGACATATATTGCATTATTTGTTTCAGAGGTACAGATCTGAGATTCAACAGTCTTGCACAATTCACAGCGCTTACCGGAGCACATACCCTCCCCAGTGTCTATCACCCAGCCACCCCATCCCTCCCACCCCACCCCCCACTCCAGCAACCCTCACTTTGTTTCCTGCGATTAAGAATTCCTTATATCAGTGAGATCATATGATACATGTCTTTCTCTGTTTGACTTATTTCGCTCAACATAATACCCTCCAGTTCCATCCACGTCGTTGCAAATGGCAAGATCTCATTCCTTTTGATGGCTGCATAATATTCCATTGTATATATATACCACTTCTTCTTTATCCATTCATCTGTTGATGGACATCTTGGCTCTTTCCACAGTTTGGCTACTGTGGACATTGCTGCTATAAACATCAGGGTGGACGTACCGTTTCGGATCCCTACTTTTGTATCTTTGGGGTAAATACCCAGTAGTGCAATTGCTGGATCATATGGTAGCTATATTTTCAACTTTTTGAGGAACCTCCATACTGTTTTCCAGAGTGGCTGCACCAGCTTGCATTCCCACCAACAGTGTAGGAGGGTTCCCTTTTCACCGCATCCCCGCCAACATCTGTCGTTTCCTGACTTGTTAATTTTAGCCATTCTGACTGGTGTGAGGTGGTATCTCATTGAGGTTTTGCAAACTACTCCATTTTGAATTGCAGAGACAGCCCAAACACGCAAACTCCCTGCTGGCATTTTCAACCTCTCTTAACCTGATTATTTTTCTCCATGGCACTTCCTTCAATCTACCAAAACTTACTTATTAGGTTTTGTTATTGGCTGTTTGCTGCTTCATGACACTGGGGGTTTTGGGTTTTGTTTTGTTTTGATGGTTCTTAAGTTTCTTCATGTATCCTAAGCATCTGCCATAGGGTGGGAGCTCAATGAACAACTGTTCAATGAAGGAATCTAAGCAGCACAGATGTGTTCTCTGCCAACAAGAAGGTTACAGTCTGCAAGAGTGATTACTCTTTTCTCTCCAGGATTCCTTTTGTGCTCGAGACCTCAATGAACCTAGATGGGACTGGAGGTGCCAGAGGATGCTTTCAGGTGAAGGAGGAAGGATGGCCTCTTCCCTCCATGAGCAGCTAGACTGGAGCTGCTAGACCATAACTTGAAGAGAAAGTTGTTATTCCCCTTTTCTCCTTAACCTTAGTGAAGCATATCTGACAAAACTATAATATATTTAAAGTATACAACGTAATAATTTGATATACACATACCTTGGAAAGGGTCCCTCCAGTGAGTTATTACCACATCCATCACCTCACAAATTTACCTTTGTGTGCATGAGAACACTTAAGTTCTATTCTCTTGGAAAATTTTAATTGTACAATACAGTATTATCAACTCTAGTCACTATGTTACACATTATACCCTCAGATATTATTTGACTTATAACTGAAAATGTGTATCCTTTTAACAATCTCTCCTTATGTCTCGCCTCCATCAGCTCCTGGCAATCACCATTCTACTCTCTGTTTCTATGAGTTTGACCCCTCCCCCCTGCACCCAATTACACATATAAGAAGACTTTCCGGGGGACAGGGTGGGGTCAGAGGGCAGCTGCCTCATTGTCACTCCTGTGGCAGTCTCTCTCTGAGGTCACTCTTGGGAATGGGTCAGATTTTTCCTCAGGTAGGTGGTAGGTTTCCCTCCAGCCTCCACGATGCATGCTACCGGCAGGGACACCCATCTCCATCTGCTTTAACTGCACCTCCTCTAGTGTCTTATTTATCCATCCTTAACCTTGTCAAAACTTCTGTCTCAGGGAAGGTGGTTTCAGTGAACCATCAGGAAGTATAATCAGTGTTTATTAATCCAGTGGTTCCCTGACACAGAGCTACACAGCAACATGATGCAAACTATCGTAGGCAATCTAGGAGAGATCTTTTGGGTCAAGAGAGTCCTCCAGGTCCCCTCGGCCAAGCATCATAGATAGCTAATGACTTCATCCACTCATCTAGCCCTTTCTCTATGTGTTGTCCTCCTCAGGGAGTTCACATTTGGTGCTTGATATGACAGGAAATATTAACAGTTTGGGAAATTCTAGGAGAAAGGAAAGCTAGGTAATCCAACTGTTTCCTGATGGTAAGAAATTTTAATAGAAGTAGAATTAACTGTTTAAAGTCATAACACTGCCATTTAGCAAAATATTCATGTTCTAAAGAAATAATGACCCGTGTCTGTGTCCAAGTGGTGTACTCATTCAAAGAAATTGTCTCCTTTATCTTTACAGCCTCGCCAGAAGCTAGCACAGTGCCTGGCCAAATAGTTGCTCAATAAATGTGAACAATCCAATATTCAGTCAGCCACCACCAACAACAAAAAATGAAGAGCTCACATTATCTCCTTTCTCTTCTCATGCATCCAATTGTGAATATGTGTAACAGTTAGATCCTTGGTCCCCAAACAAGCAAACCATTTTCCCCCAATTAATTAACAGGGCCCATGGCTTTGTACTACAAGGCATGATTGAGACATTTATTCTCCAGGAGCCAAATTGAATAGCTTTGGCAATTTCCCTTTCATGTCCAAATTTAAGCTTTCTTGAAAATCAATGAGGTTATGGTTTATTGTAAAACTGCTCTGGGTAGAGTCCTGGACAGCAAGCCCCATAATTCCCCATCCAGATTTATATCACATTAACTTGTTTCATGCTTCTCTCAGATCTTCAACTTACCTCATCCAATGTGGTTTTGAAAGGAAGTCGCTGATCTGACCATCAGTTCAAAGTTCTACCAAACTAAGGCAAGTAGAATGCTGGCTTCCTGATTTACTTTATTTTTAAAAGTTATTTTAATAGACTGAATCCAGGGTTTCAGCTTTTTAAAAACATTTTTGTGTCAGGGACTTCTTCAACAGTTTTTTGAAACCAACAGATAAATGCATAAAATAAAATGTACAGAACTACAAAGGATATCAGATATTATTGTTATTATTGACATTCTGTGGGCCAATAGAGAATTTTCCATTCCCTGAAATTTAAATCTGTGAATAGAGTTTTAACTACCCATTATTAACTATCATAGGCTACCATCTCTATATACTCTAGATTGACTTGGAATTTAATATAGAGTTAATAACTGAGCAATTTAGATTACAGTCTGTAAGAAAGCTCTGATAATATTTACATCTAACTAAGTCAGCTTAGCCACCTCATTGTTAGCCTCTCCTGGCTAACTACACTTGTCCTGTAGCTGGCTTGCCACATATTGACTCCTCCTGTCAATATGATTTGGACCCTTAGACTTTTCCAATTCCTCCCAAATCGAAATCAATTTAATTCACTGAGAATTTCTTAAGGATTTCTAAGTATAACTGAAATAGGATGCTCTGGTACCTATATCAATGGCTTTCTTCCATCACCTGCAATTTTATATAATATTCCCTTTCTGCTTAAGTATCTGGAATATATCAATGAATAATGAGCAGTCTGTCTTCTTGTTCTTCTCCTCCTGACCAGGTATAATGGTGAAAAGATCCTTCTTGGTCCTCGTTCTCTCAGAGGATGAAGACGCAGCTCTCTGTGACCTGACATGGTTGGTTTGGGCCTGAGGATTTCTCTAGAGACTTCTTTTTTATTTTTTTTAAAGATTTATTTATTTATTTAAGAGGAACAGAGAAAACGAGCTGGTGGGGAGGGGGGGAAATGGGGTGAGGGAGAGGGAGAAGCAGACTCCCCGCTGAGAAGGGAGCCCAAAGAGGGCCTTGATCCCAAGATCCTGAGATCATGATCTGAGCCGAAGGCTGACACTTAACCGACTGAGCCACGCAGGCGCCCTGCTTTAGAGACTTCTCATCTCCCTACAATTTACCGAGGTCTGGAAGCGAGTATTTGAGCTGGAGATGACACCTGAAAAGGAAAATGAACTTGATAGCTAGTAATAATAATAATTATTATTAATAATAACTCACTTATAATAAAAATTGTCATTATTATCATGGCTATCATTATTGAGTTCATCTGTTGAGTAATCATAAATATTTCACTTGTAGGACATGTCCTAATTTTGAATTTTATTGAAAAATACTAGGTAGAGCTTACATACCAGCATTTGTGCACATATATGCTATAGGGTTCATTCAACAAATACTAAGTGCTTACTCTGTATCAAACACCAACTATTCCTGATCTGGTAAGTGTGTCTTATTGATCTGGGAATGCTGGAAACCCCCTGAATTTAAAACATTAAAATTATGTTGATGTGTTCCAACCCAGCTAAGCTTCTGACACCTTCTGGCTCTAATTCTATTCAAATGCAAAATTTTTAGCAATGAACAGTAGCTGATTTCAATTGGCTTTCAATAAGTTGCAATGACATTTTCACAACTCAATCACCAAAACTTCACCATTAGAAAATGGTAAAAGGTATGAAAAATGTCGGCCCAAAGGCAAAATTATTTAGCAATTTAAAAGTGAAAGTAGAAATTCGCTAGAAAAAGTAATCTTTACCTTGGAATCTTAACTTCTGAAATGTGTAGTTAATTTTTGTGAACTTCTGAAATGTGTAGTTAATTTTTGTGAACAGCCATTTCCATTTCATTTTACAAATAAAAGATGAGCTAATTAAGCCTAGAAGTCAAGGATTTTACTAAAAGAAAAATGATGAGCTCATTCCCAATTAGCAATTTACTTGATGGATACCACGGCTTAAAAATGCGAGAAACAGAAAATATCAAGTAAATGCATACCTTCCATGGCTGTTTCATGGTATCTTTGAGAACAGAGATAAAACTGAACAACCGCTCTTCCCCCTCAAATATGTACATTAACAAGACGGATCTTTGCAGAGTGAACTAGAGTCATTTCTTTTTTTTTTTAATGTTATGTTAATCACCATACCTTACATCATTAGTTTTTGATGTAGTGCTCCATGATTCATTGTTTGCGTATAACACCCAGTGCTCCATGCAGTACGTGCCCTCTTTAATACCCATCACCAGGCTAACCCATCCCCCCCCCCCAGAACCCTCAGTTTGTTTCCCATAGTCTCTCATGGTTCGTCTCCCCCTCCGAAATCCCCCCTTCATTTTTCCCTTCCTGTTATTTCTAATCAAACCGAAGTCAGTAACTCACTGTCTGGAAAGACAACTGAACCAAACGGCTATTTGTTGATTGGAATTACTTTAAATTATTTTAGAAAACGTCAAAAAATAAATTAGATTTTCCTTCTTGAATGTATTTTTCCAGATCCTTTTAAAAACAAAATGTTCATTTGGGGCCATGACAGCTAAAATAGAAATGTCTCTGGCATAAACTCAGCTTTCTAGCCCTCAGGCAAAATATAAAATTGTTGTTAAATCGGAGTGGACTAGAAAACGGATGATAAAACTTGTCCACAAAACTTCTGCTAATAACAAACATTTGTCCCGTGACATGTACTGTAAGTAATAACACATGACACGGGATGGATGTGTCATTGTCCCGAATGGCAGCTTTTGGTGCCTTTCAAGGCAGGAGGCCAAGTTCACCTAGCCCTTCAGTTGTGGCTTCCTATGAAACTGTTAAGGTTAAAGATGCCCTTTTTAAACCAGGAAAGACTTTGGAAGACAATTCTCTGATGTTTTGGTCTCAGTTGGTCTTCCTTTAAAGTTTCCGAGGCAGCTTGGGCTGTTGTTACTTAACACAAGCGAGCACAAATTTCAGGTTCTATGTAATGCTTCATCAGCATTTCCTATTTCTTTCTTTCTTTTTTTTTTAAGAGGTTTATTCATTTGAGAGAGAGAGCAAGAAAGCATGAGTGGGGGGAGGGGCAGAAGGAGAAGCAGACTCCCCACTGAGCAGGGAGCCTGATGGGGAGCTTGATCCTGGGACTCCAGGAACATGACCCGAGCCGAAGGCAGACGCCTACCGACTGAGCCACCCAGGCGCCCCAGCTTTTCCTATTTCGTGAGAGCTATGCCATTTATTCATTTGCCAACATTTCTCTCTCACATGGTAGTCAGAAAGAGAGAAGAAGGAATCCCGAAAGAGGCAGTTTGTAGATGAAGGGACCGTGCTGACGGATAGCACAGACACTATGTCCTCCCTTTCATCTGGCTTTGCTTTACCGTGTTTTAGTTCATTTAAGACAGCGCTGATTGTAAGAGTCACCATTTTATGTACCAATACAAAAAGGAATATACATTTTCAGCCGATCTGTGATACACCTTAATGATAGTTCTGCCTGAAGTCTGGTGGGCCACACAGCCTTCTTTGCCCACAAACTTCCCTTATCTATTCCAGATTATTTGGCATTTTCTCTTGCCTTCTCTTGCACTGCTTGGCCTGGAATAAGAATTCTTTTGCACTTATCTCAGTAACAAAATGTAACAAAGCCTCACGGACCTGTAGGCTTTTACCTTCCAGGTCTCTTCAAGCACTTGGCTGCTCCTTTCAGGGAAAGAAGGCATTGCATCACCTCTCTGACAGAGAACATTGGCTTCGCTAGCTTCCCATTCATGGCCAGCTGCTGTCTTTGTGCGTACACAGCCCCTTCTCAGGTCCAGGGCTGAATTCACGGGCTTCTTGCTGGAAACTTCTGAAGTGGCAATCACACTCGACACGCATCTTCCCCCATCACACACAAACCGAGTGGCACAGCACTAACATGAACAATTATGACCAAGCTGGCCAGCAGCGTCCCCTTCCCCGTGACTGCTGCCTGCCTGACAGCAATTCTGTGATGTCTCTAGATTTCAGGGATGGGAAGATACGCGGGAAAATGTGCTTCTTAGAATTAGCAGAGCCCTGTATAATGTGTTCACACACTCTAGGGGTAGCAAACCCAAAGGCTCACAGAGCCAATTAAACCCTGCACATGGGTCCAGTTTTATATAAAAAGCATATGCCCTCTGTCAATTGTTTCCTGCCTCACTTTTAATAGAGAGTGGATACAAAGGAATAGTGTCCACCATGAGAAAAACACCCAGTTCCACAATCAGGAACAGTCGCAAACTACAGAACGCGTGTCCCATCTAAAGGGGGCAGACGCCAAGGGGCTCAGGCCAATGTTAACGTGTCTGTCATCCTGCAAGGACACTGTGAACACAGTATCGTTCAATCCTTGGATTCTTCGAAGGAAGCTGGGCATCTGAGTTTTTATATGAAGTCTCTTAATTTTTCAGTTTTGGTAACTTATTCAAAAATTTCATAACACCACGTAGGCCACACCAGGCAAATCTGTGGGCCACACCGGGCTCACAGCTCACCAATGTGTGGTCCAGGCAAGACACACCTAACATAGGTCAGTCGTGTAATAAACGTGGCCATTTGTCGTGTGGGTATTAATAAAAAAACCATCAGCACGACCGGAAAGGTGATCCTATCCTGTAAAGTCCTTGTCCACGAATTATCAGGGCACATTAGGTAGCAGTACAAATACCGAAGGGGTAAGTCTTTTTTAGCCAGTTCACTTTGAATATTGTTTTTATAATTGTCTATGTGTGATAGAACCAAGTCACTAGAAGGACTTCAAGGCTTAGCACTGGGAACAAGTAGCTTTTCAGAAAATAAAAATTGATTCTTTTTTCCAACGCCAATATTTCTTTAAGAATGAGAATTAGTGCCCTGGATCCCAGGCTTGGGTGGTGCTCTTTGAACCACAACGCCTCCCTGAACCAGGGGCCTTGCTGTCCCCCAGGATCCCGGCTCTCTTGAGGCTGTTTGGGGAGGAACTAAAGTAGAGGACAGGGCTGATGACTTGGGAGTGACTTTCCTGCTGTCCCTGCTTCCTAGACCTAGAAAAGATCATTTCTCCCCCCCCTTGGAGTAGGGAGAGGGGGAGAATAAGAGCAGAGACTCTAACTATGGCTCAGCCCAATGCACTCACCTCTGGTTTAAAGGTTAAGAGCCCACCAAGACCCTGAATCCCAAATAAACCTGCTCTCATGATGGAGCTCAAGGCATGAGATTCCCCAGGGAACTTGGTTTTCTAGGACTCAATTTTCCCACCTGTAAAATGACTGAGCAGACAGATAAAACAAATGTTTTTCAATCTGGTTTCTAAGAAAATTTAGGGACTCAGATATTGTGCTTAAAGAAGAGGATCTGGTTTTATACAATTTGCATTTGGCCTTTAAAGTAAGGCTTCCATTTGATAGGAAAATATAACACCTAAAAAACAAAAACAAAAAATGTAGTGTTGAAAAACACCAGCTAGGTGATCTAAGTGATCTGTGATGAGGCCTCTCCAGATTTAACGCTTTGATTCTAAAACTTCCCCAACATGTATTTACATTTTAATATGTTCTCACAAAGTAAAATGCAGATATTTTCAGATTAAATAATAACTCTAGCTTTTACCCAAAATATGACTTGCTATGAAAATTCCAGTAAGGCTCAGTATGCAAAGGTACAAACTTTGATTTTTCTCTTCAAAATGAAGCTTCCTTTTTTTTCAGATTTTGCACGACATGACAGCAAAGAGTGTGAGTCTGAGAAAAGCAGCTCCCACTAAGAAAAAGGACAACTTGTGTCTACATGCTGTCGAACACACACACTCCCTGATCCAGTTTGTATATATAAGTGAAGGGAACTGAGGACATTTTCAGTATATAAAGTCTCCAGACCATTTTCCTCTGGAAATACAAGAAATTGAAATGAAAATAAACTGCCCTACATAGTCCAGGGATAAATGTAAGCACTTCTCACACACACTTGATGATTTCCCACCTTTATCTACCTGTACATGGAACACACTCCAGCCCATTCATCCACACCTTTCTTTTTTTTTTTTTTTAAAGATTTTATTTATTTATTTGAGACAGAGAGAATGAGAGAGACAGCACATGAGAGGGGGGAGGGTCAGAGGGAGAAGCAGACTCCCTGCCGAGCAGGGAGCCCGATGCGGGACTCGATCCAGGGACTCCAGGATCATGACCTGAGCCGAAGGCAGTCGCTCAACCGACTGAGCCACCCAGGCGCCCTCATCCACACCTTTCTAAACCCACATCATACACAGGCTGCATGGCAATCCCATTTCCAGTCTCTGTATCCCCCCAACTCCTTCTGAGCCCCGAAGCACGTATTATCATTTATAAGTGCCTCCTACAAATGGCTGGTTTTGTGAAATCCATTTGGACATACCTACGTATAACTTTTACCCATATATTCCTGAAGTTAAAACCACTATTGTTCTTTTGTATCCCCCATGGTTTCTTGAACATACATGAGTAATCAATCCTCTAGTTGACTGACTAGATATATCAACTGAAAATTTTTGTGTCTGTGGGCAAGAACACTACTACTGTATGAGAAATGATAATATGAGTTCAAAAGCACTTTGAAAGGGGTGCCTAGGTGGCTCAGTCAGTTAAGCATCTGACTCTTGATTTCAGCTCAGGTTATGATCTCAGGTCGTGAGATCAAGCGCTGCATTGGGCATGGAGCCTGCTTGAGATTCTCTTTCTCCCTTTCCCCTGTCCCTCCCCCAATTTGCACACGTGTGCACATGCACTCTCTCTCTCTCATAAATAAATAAATAATAAATAAATAAATAAAATCTTTTAAAAAAAAATCACTTTGAGAAAAAGGCAGAAACAGCCTAATTGTTCATATAGTGGTATGAAAGTATGTTGTACCATTAAAACAATGCTTAGAATAAAGCAGTGAGTAAAGAAGGGAGATGCTGTATAATACTACAAGTTCAATGATATATTTAATGAAAAATATTAAAAAGAGATTTCACAATAATGTTTAAGACTATTGGACTTATAGTAGTATTTTTTCCACTTTTTTCAAAACAATATTGAGGTTTATATTACTTTTCTAATGAAAAAAATAATAATAAAACATAATAAGAAACACGCTTTGAGTTTCTATGCCAAAGGAATATCAGAATGACTTTGTTATTACATGAATTTGAGGTCCACATAATTTCCATTTTTTAAAAGAAACCATTTTATAGCAAATGTTTCTTGTGGTAGTTCACAGAATAAAAATTGATAGCCCCTCCTATGGGGTTTCATCATGGGCTTTTCTTTTAATAAATTCCATTCCACGGAGAACATGTTGTATCAACATGCCTGTGTCTCACTACCAAAGAAAATTTCAAAAGCAAACTGAACTAATTTGTTTCCTGGTGTATATTTATCCCCATTAAGAGCCCAGAGAGTGAAAAAACATGGTAATTATTTTAGAGCTCTCTAAATGCTTTCATGCTTTAAGCCATTGGCTGGATTAGGTCCTGAAAGATCGCATGGAGTAAAAGAAACAAAGCCTGCTATTACCTGAGAAAAAGCCTCAGAACATTTTGTCCTCTGGCTAATGACTGTCTTAGACCAGGATGGCAAGACAGTATTCCGGTCTTGTTCCCATGGTGTCCCCAGGGACGGGGGGCATGTTTGCTCTCAACCGAACTTTAAAGCTCTGTGTGTGTGTGTGTGTGTGCATTTAAGAGAGTAAACTATTCCCAAAAAGTCAAAAGAAGGTGGGATATTTTGCCTTTTTTTTTTTTCCAGAAGGATCTGGGTAATTCAAAAGACTTGTCTAAAGGAATATGTCTAAAATAACACATTTTACCTCTAGATTTCTACAGCTCAAAATACACAAATCGTTCCAAACTCCCTTTCTTACTTCCATTCTGTAACTACCTAAGTCACCAAAAAATTCCTAATTGATCAATATAAAATTCTAATTATCTCTCTCACAGCTCTTTGCTATGCGACACCATCCCATGCAATTAGACATATTCACAACTGTGCAGTGGTATTCCTAAAAACGTCTCTATCTTCTTGATTAAACCTTTGCCGCTTTTTCTGTCTGGGATGCCAATGTGAGAGTTGGAGTCACAGCAGCCACACTGCAAGTATGAGGGAATAGTCAAGAAAAATGCAGGAATCTCGGATATAAGCTGAAATAAAACAAGAAACCACCTACCTTCAGTTTTCTTACTTAAGTCAATATGGTTGAATTTTTCTGTAAGTTATAGCATCCTTATCTCTTATAACCAAACTTATCTCTTATTGCCAAACTCCGTTACCTTGGTCTATTCCTTCATTTGTTTTTCTCTTTGTCTGATTCGGTTTTTTCTCCATCTAATTCTCTTTTTCTGATTCTTTTCCTCTTTGTCTGATTCTCTTTGATGTTTTTCTCTTTGTCCAGTCCACTATTCTTAGCCATATGTGTGAAAATAGGTCCATTTTGCAGACATATATATTCTATAAGCAGTGTTTACTAGTGTATGTGATCAGAATATGTATTTGATGATATACTTCATTAAAAAAAAGAGGACAGGGCAGAGAATAGGCTGATTTTATGATTAAATATATTGGAAAACTGGATACTCTATTCCCCTTCTAGAGCTTTGCAATACACACAAAACTACTGCAGCCTTTGAAAAAAAGAACAATTATAATAGAGACATTGGAGTATCATTCAGATGCGTCCTAATCTTATTGGCCACTGAACTGATTTTTCAAGCACTCCCTTTACCTACTTACTGTCCACCTCTCAGAATTATGGTTCTGAGGACCATACATAGGAAACACTGTACTACCTTTATCCATAATTATTTTAATAATTATTGGTTTTTGTTTTCTTATTTGCAAACAACCCATATGTTCCAAAAAATTTTAGAGAAACTTCAGGGAATTTAAATCAATAGCTATGTCCATACATACCAAACAAAGGCAGGTGGTAATGAAATTCTCGATTACTTCTGGCTAGTTACAAATTCCCCCATTTTCTTTGCCTAGAAGATGCGGCCCTGGATACTGGCACCAATGGTAACCTGCATGTGCATTTCTAGATGGAGAGACTTGTTCCAGACTCCATGCTTGAGACACAGTATTTTGATTAGTTGTTGCACTGATCTCTCTAAGGGCAATTGCTGTGATTCTGTGAAACAGATAATTCTTGCTAATCTATGACATATTTGGTTTGTCATGTGTTCTTAAGATCCTTTTTTACCTTTAATGCCAAGCTTGCTTTCCCTTTGGGGTAGTTTGTTCTCTCAGCAGAAGCATTTGATATAGCTCCGAGGAACTAAGGGACCGTAGGTTGTAATCACCACCCCCAGCATCCTTTTCCAAATCACTCTGTGCCATGAGCCCAGCTGTAACTATCAGGGTGTGGGTTTTTTCCCCTTTGCTCTCTTCACATTGTCTCAACTTTGAGCCAGAATAATTTAAGTGCTAAAGTCTTGTCGGGTTTTGCAACCATGCACAGCCTTATGAAGTCTAGGCGTTTTGCCAGAAATCTAAACTTTGTTGAACTATGTTAAAAGGTTAAACATTTCACAGAGTTTGGGTTCCCCCACCCCCATTGCACTTCCAGACTCTGCCTTGTTCTTAAATGTCTGTTTTATCAAGAAATGGAATAACTAATAATGTGCTGGATAGAACATTTTCAACCATCACATTGTAACCATAGTAGTGCTAAAACCCCCAACCAAACAAATGTTAACCACACTCCTCTCCTTAATCAAAAAGAGCTGAGGACAGAGAACCGATTTAGTCTGTTTTAAAATGCTAGAAGCTTTCCATAAAAACCTAACTTTAAAAATGAAGATGTTATTAATTGCTTGTAATAATTTCTATGTTAATGAAAAAGTTTTCCTGAAATGAATGTCAATGAATAAAAATAAATTGCTACCTCCCCAGTCTGGAGGGAAAGATAAACACCAGCTCCTAGGCCTCTAGGTTTAAAAGCCTCCCTCTACTTAATTCCTGGAACACTGGATGCCTGTTGACTCTTGGACAGGATGCTTCGTGCCTCTCGTGCCCACAGTCAATATGGATACTGAAGGGAAAGGAAGTACATTTCTAGAAATCATCTCTGACCCCCACACCCTACCTGAGAGTAAGTGGAGTAAGTGTTCTTGACATCTCCACTAAAATGTTCCCCAAGTTTGCTTATTCTCTTCATCCCGACTGCCACCACCCTCTCACCTGGACCCCCACAGTGCTCTCCTAACTGGCCTCCCTTCTTCTTTTTGCCTCCAATCTCCCCCCAGCAGCAGGCCATAGGGTCTCTAGAGCCTTAGAATAAAAACAATCTTCTTATCCCGCCTGATAGCCCCTTCTTAAAACCTCTCCTCATCTTAAACCACCTCCTCTTTTCCTAGCACATTCCTGACACTCAGGGGCTTTCTTTCTTTCCTAAAAAACACACCAAATTTACACCTGCCTCAGGGCCAGGGTGGGGCATGCCCTCCCCCATCTCCCAGTGGCTGACTCCTCCCGGTCTTTAGCTCTCAGCTAAAGTGTCTGCTTAGGACAGCCTTCCCCAACCGCACAACCCAAGAACCCTCCTCCCCAGACCTTCAGTTATTGTCTATCAGATGCCCTTTTAAAACATGCTGCATGGCACTTTCCCTATCTGGCATTTTCTCTGTCTACTGATTAATTTCCTCTCTTCCAATTCCCTCCACTTGTCATGAGCAGGAATTTACTAGTTTACTGCTGTATCTCCAGAACCTATAGTAGTAATTAGGACCTAGCAAGAAAAAAATAAATATGGTATTGAATGAATCCATGAACAGCACAAGAACAGAAAACAGCACTAAGCTTAGCCGCTGTGGCCCAGCTATGGGAAGATATAAAAAGACTAGCTAGCAGGCACTTTCAGGTAAGGGTGTATCTGGGGTTGGGCATCCTGATAGATGTTTCTGGGTGTGCTATGCGCCTTTATGATCTTCACCAGGGAAAGTACAGTTACTGACAGAGAGAGCTATGCTTGTCTTTACTTGTAGGGAAATGAACTTCTCCAAATGGCTGTTTGTGTCTTTGACATATTCAGTATAGTTTTAGCTACTTTTCTAGGCAATCTCTTAAGAAATTTCCTTAAGTAGAGAATAAATAATTTTTACTTAATGTATTAGTAAATGACTGAGAGCTTCCTGCTAGATAGTCATGACTTTATAAGGAATTCATGAATAACTGTCAAGTAAAGTAACATCGTGTCCTTACTTTTCGACAAACAGCCAACTTAGATGACTCATATACATAGGTTGAAAATTATATCTGCAATCAAAGATCAGAGCCAAAGTTGGTCACTGGAAAAGTGCTTAACAAATCTTTGGCTTAGAAGTCAGGTTTCATGTGGAGCCAGGATTAACAAGGGAAAGCATGACCAGAATGGAATGTGAGGTTTGAGCACTGGGGAGAAGATGTCTCCGGGGCCGTGAGCTGCTTTTGGTCAGCAGCTCTGGGAGCTAGGCTTGTTTCAGCCTTATGCGATTTTGCTTTCATGATCAGTCAATGGGAGAGGAAGAAAACTGGGAAAGGAGCCTGGGTGAGCAAACACACCGAGATACATTTCGTGGAGATAAGAGGGAAAGATCATGGTAAGGTCACTTCTGGGAAAATGCAGATAATGTCAAATTTATTGATAAAGGAGAAAGCAAGGAAGTTGACTGGCTCCAATTTCATAAATAATTGAGCTTACAGAATTTCACTCCTGGGTGTATACTCAAAAGGAAATAAAAACAGGATACTGAAGAGGTATCTGCACTCCCATTGTTTACTACACTGTTATTCACAATGGCCGCAATATAGAAACAACCTAACGGTCCATGAATGGATGAATGGATAAAGATGTGGTATAGATACACGATGGAATATTATTCAGCCATAAGAAAGAAGGAAATCCATCATTTCTGACAACATAGATGGACCTTGAGGACACTGTGTTAAGTCAAACAGAGAGAGGCAAATACTGTATGATGTTACTTACATGCAGAACCTAAAAAAAAATGAAACTCATAAAAACAGAGAGTACAGTGGTGGTTACCAGGGATGGGGGAGGGTTGGAAGAATAGGAGAGATGCTATTTAAGGGCACAAACTTACAACCAGTACACAAATAAACCCTGGAGATCTAATGCAGAGCGTGGGGGATACAGATGGCAATACTGTATTATAATCACTGAACTTACTAAGAGATCTTAATTATTTCCACCACAAAAAAAGAAATGATAATTGTGTGATATGAGAGAGGTGCTAATGAATGCTATAATGGCAATCATATTACAATACAGAAATATATCAAATCAACATGTCGTACACCTTAAGCTTACACAATGTTGTATGTCAAATATATTTCAATAAAAACATTTAAAAAGATAATAGAGCTTAAGGGAGGCACCATTTTCTGAGATTAATGCTTCTCTATAGGTAGAAAAAAAAACTCTGAATCTGATAATATTAGTATCCAGCAGAGTTTCTCATAAAAATGATCTATTACTGCTGACCATACAATAGAAATGTACAAAAATACAAAGTGATAATAATGATAAGCATCTAGATAGTTCCAAAAGCTCACAAGAGGAAGTATATGATAAGGAAAAGGATTGCAATTCCTTATGAAGAATAACATGAAAAGAAAAATTACAGGCCTGGATCAAAGAGGCTATTACTCTCTTTCATTTGTTGATTTGACAAGTACTCGTGCAAGTACTGCATCGGGTACTGCAGACATAAAGATAAATAAGGTACATATCCTGAAAATAGATCTCAGGAAAATGTGGACCAAAGTAACCCATATACAAGCAGATGGGGACGTGGTGTCATGCCAAGGGAGGAACTGTTTGGTAGGACAGGAGAAATCTGAACATGTTAAGGACCTAAGTCCTTTCTGAAAAAGGTTGAGTAAATACTTCTTTTCCTTCCCACTCATCACTCTATTACAGTTCAATGAATGCTGCTAAAGTGGAACTTATTTTATCCTTTTTCTGAACAGGTTTTTTTTTTTTTTAGTTTAAATTCAATTAATTAACATATAATGTATTATTAGTTTCAGAGGTAGAGGTCAGTGATTCATCAGTCTTATATAACACCCAGTGCTCATTACATCACATGCCCTCCTTCATGCCCATCACCCAGTTACCCCATCCTCCCACCCCTCTCCCCTCAGCAACCCTCAGTTTGTTTCCTATGGTTAAGAGTCTCTTTTGGTTCGTCTCCCTCTCTGATTCATCTTGTTTTATTTTCTGAACAGGTGTTCTTAATCTGTAAAGATAAGGAAAGAAACTTCCAAATAGGGCTTTAAAATAGTATCTAAGCAATGTCCTCTCTCTATTCTCCATCCTCATTGTCTCCACAACACGATCCTCCCAAATAAGATGGTTTCCCTTAGTTACTAGTATTGCTATATTCAACAGGTAACCTCTGCCAACCATTTTCGCTGCATTTGAATCTGTTTCCTGGACATATATTCACTTTTTAAACTTTAAAATTTCTGTTAATTTCTTTGCCAGCATTATATCATCCCTTTTTCACATGGATCCACTCATTCATTCATTTGTTCAATAAACATTTACTGCGTACATCCACTTTGTGCAAGCTACTGAACTAAGCAATAGAAAGAGAAAACCAGGGTGCCTCGGTGTCTCAGTCATTAAGTGTCTGCCTTCGGCTCAGGTCATGATCCCAGGGTCCAGGGATCGAGCCCCGCATTGGGCTCCCTGCTCAGTGGGAAGCCTGCTTCTCCCTCTCCCACTCCCCCTGCTTGTGTTCCCTCTCTCGCTGTCTCTCTCTCTCTGACAAATAAATAAAATCTTAAAAAAAAAAAGAAAGAAAGAGAAAGACAAGCAAGGCCCCTATGACCCTGTCTTGAGGCATGGATGTCCTAGTGAGTACAAGTAAACAGGGAGTCCCAGGAGTATGCTAAAGGCTGTGACAGAGGATAAGTAGTAGGAACTATGAGGGCAGGATATTGGACAAGGTCTTGGGGTGTCAGGAAAGCTTTTCGAGGGAAACAACATCAATACTGAAACATAAAGGATGAAAAGAATTTATCCAAGTAAAGAACACAGAGAAGAATGTTCTAATCAGGACTTAGACGTATTTTCAAAACCCTAGAGATGAGAGATACATTCCAGAAATTACAAGTGTGTGACTATGTACATTGGTAGGAGGTCATGGGGCAGTAGGGGTGGAGGTGGAATGGAGAGTAGAAGATGGGGATGGTGCTCAGGTTTCCAGAGATGTAAGCAAGAAAGAAGTTGTAAAGGACCTCATGAGCCATATTAAATATTTTGAATTTTATCCTGACAGCACTGAGAGCCCTTGGAGGTTTTTAAACAGGGGAACCATGAAAATAGATTTCTGTTTTAGAACACTGACTACAAACTAAAAGTAAATCATAGGAAAATATGAATTATAGTAGCCCACATATTAGTTGAAAGTGCTCAGAGCAGCGGGGTCAGAGGCCCAGGGAGGGACAGTTTGGCAGGAAGGAAGAAAATGGAACATGTTAAATCTACGTGGAAGACTGAAGATACAGAAGAGAGGAGACTATGAGTAAAGCAGTTCTTGAGGACATAAGGGATGTGATACAGAGCCCAGACGGAGGAAGCAGCCTTGGAGGATAGACACATCTTCCACTGGAACAGGAGGAAAGAGAAATGATGGATGTGGATATAGATCAAGTTTTAAATTTGTTTTAGGAAATGAAAAAATTCTCTTCTTGCTTCTGTTTTCTCTATGATCTGCTGGCAAGATGTGTTGCCAAGAGTGACAGGAGAAGAGGTAGGGTAAAGAGTTTGAGAAGAGTCTATTTTTGTGTGTGGTGTAAGGAAATGGTCCAGTTTCATTCTTCTGCATGTGGCTGTCCAATTTTCCCAACACCATTTGTTGAAGAGACTCTCTTTTTTCCATTGGACATTCTTTCCTGCTTTGTCGAAGATCAGTTGACCGTAGAGTTGAGGGTCCATTTCTGGGCTCTCTATTCTGTTCCATTGATCTATGTGTCTGTTTTTGTGCCAGTACCACACTGTCTTGATGATGACAGCTTTGTAATAGAGCTTGAAGTCTGGAATTGTCATGCCACCAGCTTTGCTTTTCTTTTTCAACATTCCTCTGGCTATTCGGGGTCTTTTCTGGTTCCATACAAATTTTAGGATTATTTGTTCCATTTCTTTGAAAAAAGTGGATGGTATTTTGATAGGGATTGCATTAAATGTGTAGATTGCTCTAGGTAGCATTGACATCTTCACAATATTTGTTCTTCCAATCCATGAGCATGGAACATTTTTCCATTTCTTTGTGTCTTCCTCAATTTCTTTCATGAGTATTTTATAGTTTTCTGAGTACAGATTCTTTGCCTCTTTGGTTAGATTTATTCCTAGGTGTCTTATGGTTTTGTGTGTGATTGTAAATGGGATCGACTCCTTAATTTCTCTTTCTTCTGTCTTGTTGTTGGTGTATAGGAATGCCACTGATTTCTGTGCACTGATTTTATATCCTGCCACTTTACTGAATTTCTGTATGAGTTCTAGCAGTTTTGGGGTGAAGTCTTTTGGGTTTTCCACATGAAGTATCATATCATCTGCAAAGAGTGAGAGTTTGACTTCTTCTTTGCTGATTTGGATGCCTTTTATTTCTTTTTGGTGTCTGATTGCTGTGGCTAGGACTTCTAATACTATGTTGAATAGCAGTGGTGATAGTGGACATCCCTGCCGCGTTCCTGACCTTAGGGGGAAAGCTCTCAGTTTTTCCCCATTGAGAATGATATTCGCTGTGGGTTTTTCATAGATGGCTTTTATGATATTGAGGTATGTACCCTCTATCCCTACACTGTGAAGAGTTTTGATCAAGAAAGGATGCTGTACTTTGTCAAATGCTTTTTCTGCATCTATTGAGAAGATCATATGGTTCTTGTTCTTTCTTTTATTAATGTATTGGATCACATTGATTGATTTGCAGATGTTGAACCAACCTTGCAGCCCAGGAATAAATCCCACTTGGTCGTGGTGAATAATCTTTACATCACACACAAAAATAGACTCAAAATGGATGAAAGACCTAAATGTGAGACAGGAGTCCATCAAAATCCTAAAGGAGAACACAGGCAGCAACCTCTTCAACCTCAGCCACAGCAACTTCTTCCTAGAAACATCGCCAAAGGCAAGGGAAGCAAGGGCAAAAATGAACTATTGGGACTTCATCAAGATAAAAAGCTCTTGCACAGCAAAAGAAATAGTCAACAAAACCAAAAGACAACCGACAGAATGGGAGAAGATATTTGCAAATGACATATCAGATAAAGGGCTAGTATCCAAAATCTATAAAGAACTTACCAAACTCAACACCCAAAGAACAAATAATCCAATCAAGAAATGGGCAGAAGGGCGCCTGGGTGGCTCAGTTGGTTAAGCGACTGCCTTCGGCTCAGGTCATGATCCTGGAGTCCCGGGATCGAGTGCCGCATCGGGCTCCCTGCTCGGCAGGGAGTCTGCTTCTCCCTCTGACCCTCCCCCCTCTCATGTGTTCTCTTTCTCATTCTCTCTCTCTCAAATAAATAAGTAAAATCTTAAAAAAAAAAAAGTTGAAAATAGAGCTACCCTACGACCCAGCAATTGCACTACTGGATATTTACCCCAAAGATACAAATGTAGTGATCCGAAGGGGTACGTGCACCCCGATGTTTATATCAGCAATGTCCACAATAGCCAAACTATGGAAAGAGCCAAGATGTCCATTGACAGATGAATGGATAAAGAAGAAGTGGTATATATATACAATAGAATATTATGGAGCCATCAAAAGGAATGAAATCTTGCCATTCGCAATGATGTGGATGGAACTGGAGGGTATTATGCTGAGCGAAATAAGTCAATCAGCGAGAGACATGTATCATATGATCTCACTGATATGAGGAATTCTAAATCTCAGGAAACAGAGGGTTGCTGGAGTGGTGGGGGGTGGGAGGGATGGGGTGGCTGGGTGATAGACATTGGGGAGGGTATGTGCTATGGTGAGTGCTGTGAATTGTGTAAGACTGTTGAATCACGGACCTGTACCTCTGAAACAAATAATACATTATATGTTAAAAAAAAAAGAAGAAGATAGCAGGAAGGGAAAAATGAAGGGGGGAAATAGGAGAGGGGGACGAACCATGAGAGCCTTTGGACTCTGAGAAACAAACTGAGGGTTCTAGAGGGGATGGGGTAGCCTGGTGATGGGTATTAAAGAGTACATGTATTGAATGGAGCACTGGGTGATTATATGCAAATAATGAATCATGGAACACTACATCAAAAACTAATGATGTAATGTATGGTGATTAACATAACATAATAAAATATATATATACCAAATAAAAAAAAAAAAGAGTTTGAGAAGAGTGGGGAACCTGAAATAGCCACACTGGAAAATGGTACAGAGAGATAACTGAATGCACACAGAAGCATCTCTGGGTAATGCTGAGTGTTTGGCTGAGAGTGAAACATACATTTCTAGTGGCGTGAATCTGGACAATTGTGTAAATGCTCCAGGCAGAGCCCAACAGCCCAGGTACAGGTGCCTAGTGAGTAGACACTTGGAATGGCTTAGCTCTAAGGTTTTGCTGGGGGGTGAGGTATGGAGGAAGAATAAAAGGGTACATGATTGAGGATACTGACGAGAGTATGGCCCAAGGGAATAAAGCATGGAGGCAAAGCTGAAAAAGAATGAAACTGGGATGGGGAAAACCAATGGATATAACAAATGGGGCAAGAAACAAGATGTCTCTGTGAAGTAAGAGGTCAAGTGTATACGAGAGACTAAAGGAAGCTGAAGTGGAAGAGTGGCATTTGTGAATTTAAATATTCAGAGGTGGGAAAGAAGTTCCAGGAGAGAACAAGATCCAATGGTGAACTTGAGAGTGAGCAGCTGGAGAGGTGTGGAGAAGTCCCTGGAGGTGAGGCTGCTGAGGAACTGAGAGGCAAGGTGTTTTGCATCACCTACATAGACTTGCCAGGATAGTACAACTCAGAGTGGAAAGAAAAACTAGTAGTGGCAGCTAATGTCTTGAGTAAACAAGGGCATAATTACATTGGCAGGTAAGGTCAGTGAAGAGGGATAGAGGGCAATATAGTCTGATGATCTGAGCCCCAAAGGGACAGTGGTTTTTATGTGAGGACAGATCAGTAGCAATTTAGAAGAAGCCAAAGAGAGGAATACTGAGCCCATTTTCTACCCTGAAGAAAGTGAGGTGTGGATGAACAACTTGGCTACTTGAGAGAGCTTCAGGGGAAGTGATTTCCTCAGGAGCAGCCAGGTACCCAAGCCAGAATGGAAATAACAGAGAGGGGCTGAGGTAATGGTGTTGGGTAACTAGAGAAGAGGGTCTTACAAATCACAGACAAAAGTCTAAGATAATGGCAGGGGCTGGTAGTTTGAGGCAGACTCAAGTAAGGAGGATACATGAGAAAAAAATAACTGAAGGGTTTGAGGTAGACTCAAGTAAGGAGGATATATGAGAAAAATAAATAAATAACTGAAAAAAATAACTGAAGGGTCCATCTTGAGTGCTGATCAAGGACATCCAAGTTGTTGAGGCATGGTGGGTTCAGCTGGCCTCAGGGTTACCAAAGAATTAATCAGTTTTCCCTTTGTAGCTGTAGATACCTTAGGCTGCTTAGAAAGATTTAGTTATAGTCTATATTCAGTCTTTCTTACTAAGGAGCCCAGTCAAGCTGAGCAGACTAGACAAATAATTATTTGATCCCCAAGCCTCATCTGTTAGGAAGGGCAAAAGTCATTGAGGCTGCAGCTGTCAGTCAAAACTTGAAATCTGGTCAAGTGACAGTCTCTGGAGGAGGAAGAAACTCACTCCTCTTTGGGCTTCCTCTAAGGGTCTGTGAGAGCCAACACTGCAGAGAGGCTGGTTCCTGGAAAGAGGCTCCATAGCTCCCGGTGGAGAGGTTGCCGCTGGAAATGGCAGGTGCTGCAGTAACACCAGAGTTGAGGAAGAGCTACAGCCTCTGGTGGCTGGGGGGACTCCAACCTCTCTTCAATTTTAAAAAAAATTCTATATATTTTAAAATTGATGGCAAACTTACAGAAAATTTGGATGTTCAGTACACAGAGCATTTTCTTTTTCTTAACCATTTAAGACGAAGTCAATTACCCATGCACTCTTTATGTTTGTTTGCTACAAACAAGAACATTCTCCTATATAGCCACAATACACCTATCAAATCAAGACATTTGTGATACTGAACAGAGATGCTACCACCTAATTCAGACTCTTTTTAAGTTTTCCACATTTTCCCAACAATAACTTTAATAACAAAAAGTTTCAGTCCAGAATCACACATGTGGCTCTCATACCCCTTGGTCTCCTTGAGTCTGGAACAGATTCTCGGTCTTTCCTTGACTGTCCTGACACTTTAGAAAATTATAGACCAGTTATTTTGTAGTTTGTCCCTTAACTTGATTTTGTTTGATGTTTCCTCTTAATTAGACTTGGAATATGCATTTCTAGAAAGAATATTTCAGAAGTGACAGCATGTTCTTCTCACTTAATTCTATCAGATGGCAAGCGATTTTTTTCAATTCTCTTATTTTTTCATGCACATTGTTGTGTGTTGCTGTAGACCAAGAATATGGATGGCATTTTTAATATTTTTAATGAAATTAGAAAATCAATTTACAAAAATGTTAACTTTAAATAAGACTCTTTTTTTTTTCATTATGTTTACTAAGTGCCAGATTTTGTTTTTAGAAATTTGCTGTGTGTGTGGACCATCGCTTTGCATGCAGGTTTTTTCTATGTAGTTTTATTTTAGTATATTTCATGTTAAACTGCTTACTAATGTTTCACATTTGTGTATTTAAGAACTCGTATCTACAAACATTCACTATTTAGCCACAGATATACTAATTTCCATATTTTACCTTTTCTTTATATCATGAATATGTTTAAATAATAACCAGCTAAAAAGTGAAGCTGTTGATTTGATTATTTACTTCTGTGTAGCTCAATAAAGAATGAGTGAGGCATTAGTTAATTTAATTTTTTCCATTGAAGGTTTTTTCTTTTGTAAGATATACGTGCAGTCATTTCTTTTTTTTTTAAAGATTTTATTTATTTATTTATTTGAGAGAGAGAGAGAGAAACAGCATGAGAGTGGAGAGGGTCAGAGGAAGAAGCAGGCTCCCCGCTGAGCCAGGAGCCCGATGCGGGACTCCATCCAGGGACTCCGGGATCATGACCTGAGCCGAAGGCAGTCGCTTAACCAATTGAGCCACCCAGGCGCCCTGCAGTCATTTCTTAAAGCTCGCACATTTTAGCCCTATTTCTTCATAAAACTCCATTGAAAAAACTATTTTGAAATTCAACAGTAGCTAAATTAGAATTTCCTCCTGGAATAGAGAGCGACAAGGCAATTTCTCTTCCCAAATGTGAATGAAAAGAAATTATTTTTCTCTGATATTAACCTATATAAATTTCATAGGCTTTTTCTTTTTTCAAGAATGCTAAAACTGCAGTGATTATAGCAGCATGTTTTGCTTGAATTTATTTTTCAGAAGTCTATTATTTTTAAAAAAATATAGGGCAATATACCAAATTTAAAGATTCTGCAATATAACACACAATACAGATTTCAATAATGGCTACAACACTGTAGGTGTTATATAATTTATTAGTTTTACTAATGAGTTCACCCTTACCCAAGGGTGTGGGTGTGTGTGAAAGATGCTGACTATGTGTGTTGATCAATTTCCAATCTCATCAGAAATTTATTTGATCCATGTTTTCTACCCTACCTTTTTTTTTCTTCTTATCTTGAAACAACACATTCTTTTTCTATTAATAGATATGTGGGATTCAGGAGTATTTTTTTTTCTTTTCTGCCTGCATTACAAAATGAAAATGAATGTGTGCTCCTCCCTGAGTGCGGTTTATGATTTAATAATGCCACAGTTCCTGGTCTTGTCGGTATTCTTACCTCTGCAAGCCTAACTTGAGGCCACCAATCTCAGGCACACCTCGTGTCATGTGGGTATCAGGAATACAAAGCAAATCTCATAAGCTGTCTGCCTTTAAGCACCACATCAGGTACAAGGAGGAATGCAAAATTTTTGCCATATAGTTTTTCATTCCACTGGAGCTTCTCCTTTGGCTAACTCATAAAAATTTATATTTCCACTTAGAGTGCTTTAACACTTTTACCACTCTAATCACTGAATATATATTTGTTTTTAATGAATTGCCCTGAGTCTTTTACTTACAGTGCAAGATGTACAAACATTTTGACATCTTAAAATAGAATATAATTAATTAAGGTATGCATATAGTTTTTATAATAAAAGACTATGTAGCCTGTGACAGTCCAAAAAAAGGAATAATTTAAAACAAGAGTTATCCTATTTTTTTTATATTAAAGATTTTATTTATTTATTTGACAGAGAGATACACAGAGAGAGAGGGAACACAAGCAGGGGGAGTGGGAGAGGGAGAAGCAGGCTCCCCGCTGAGCAGGGAGCCCGATGCGGGGCTCGATCCCAGGACCCTGGGACCGTGACCTGAGCTGAAGGCAGACGCTTAACAACCAAGCCACCCAGGCACCCCAAGAGTTATCCTATTTTTAAGTCTAGAAAATGTTTTGTCATATTCGGTAAAAAACAGATGAAATACAGTGTTGTTACCAAAAGAATATCTATTACATAGCCTCCTACTTCTTCTGAAACTTTTTTCCCTAAACTCAAATGAATAAATATCCCATAGGGAAAAATGTCTCTCATCTACAATTAATTTCTTTTTTTTTTAAGATTTTATTTATTTATTTGAGAGAGAGAGAATGAGAGACAGAGAGCACGAGAGGGAAGAGGGTCAGAGGGAGAAGCAGACCCCCCGCTGAGCAGGGAGCCTGATGCGGGACTCGATCCCGGGACTCCAGGATCATGACCTGAGCTGAAGGCAGTCGCTTAACCAACTGAGCCACCCAGGCGCCCTACAATTAATTTCTTGATTAGATCTATACTTGGAGGTTGTTGTGACAAGTTGACCTCCCCCCCACCCCCGCACTGTTACTATAAGTTTCTTAAGATTTCAGAGGAGGGGGCACCTGGGTGGCTCAGATGGTTGAGCATCTGCCTTCGGCTCAGGTCATGATCTCAGGGTCCTGGGATCGAGTCCCGCATCGGGCTCCCTGCTCCTTGGGAGCCTGCTTCTCCCTCTGCCTCTCTCTCTCTCTCTCATGAATAAAAAAAAAAAAGTCTTTAAAAAAAAAAAAAAGATTTCAGAGGAGGTATACTATCTAGGAGCTGGAACCAATTTTTAGAATTTGCATAATACACATGTCCAGCCATTTGAACTGCTGACTTAACTCCACCTTTTAAAGATAGAGTAAGTCTCTGCACAAATGTGGAAACGTCGAGTTATGCTAATGAGAACCATTTAGTGAGCTGCTTGACACTTACTGGACATGATAATCAAATGGCAGTATAGGCGGTAAAGTCCACTGTAGAGTATGGCTTTTAAATCCGTTAAGTGTGCCAGAAATTTTCCCTGGCACACTGAGTGCACTGCATTCAGCTTGAAGATATGTAAGACCAAAGATGTGTGACTGTGAGGCAGCCCCAGGGAGGACCGACGGAAAGGGTGAGCTGTGCTCCTCAGCAATGACCTTGCTCATGGGACAAAGAAACAGCGCAGGTAAGAAAGAAGCCACCTGTGGAAATTTGGCCATAGGGGTGACATAAAAAGAGAGAAGGAGGAGAGCAAAGGAGTTGTAAAAGGGCAGGGAGCAATTAAATTTTAACAGTGAACAGAGATGATATGTCAGAGAAGAAAAGGTATTTATTATTGTCAAAAAGCTACATATATGGGGAAGCAGGTGAGGAGAGGGTCGGGGAGGGACTTTTTCCTTATACTAAGAGTAGCCCAATATTGCATCATTAAATTAGGAAATTGACTTTTACCGGTCCTTGGTGTTATTTTATTGTCTAAATTAAAATTTTAAAATGACAACAAATAAATAAACAAATAATTCTGGCCAAACCTTCATATTAATTTTATAATCTCCAGAAACCTATTGGCATGGACCCAGAGCCAGAGGATCCCAAACACAGCCTTACCTGCTGTTCTCGGGACCCTCCTAAAAAACCATACCTATTTAGAATGAATTAACTTTCTCCTCAGGCCCAGCTTGTGAACTTCCTCTCCTTCCCCGCCATCCCCCCCCAACCCCCACCCTCTCTCTCTTTCTTATATATCTATATATGAGTGTGTATGTTAATAATATCTCTTGTGCAATTACATTCCAATACTATTTACATATGCTAGATGAGTACAGCTAATAATAAAAAATAAGATCTAGCACAGCAAAGGAAACAGTCAACAAAACTAAAAGGCAACCTTTCAGAGGAGATATTTGCAAATGTCTTACCAGATAAAGGGCTGGTATCCAACATCTATAAAAAAAAAACATCACCCAAAAACCAAAAAATCCGGCCAAGAAATGGGCAGAAGACATAAACAGATATTTCTCCAAAGAAGACATACAAACGACCAACATACACATGAAAAAATGCTCAACATCACTTGGCATCAGAGAAATACAAATCAAAAACACAATGAGATACCACCTCACACCGGTCAGAATGGTTAAAATTAACAACTCAGGAAACAACAGATGTTGGCGAGGATGTGGAGAAAGGGGAATCCTCCTACACTGTCGGTGGGAATGCAGCCACTCTGGAAAACAGTATGGAGGTTCCTCAAAAAGTTAAAAATAGAACTACCATGGGGCGCCTGGGTGGCTCAGTTGGTTAAGTGACTGCCTTTGGCTCAGGTCATGATCCTGGAGTCCCGGGATCGAGTCCCACATCGGGCTCCCTGCTCAGCAGGGAGTCTGCTTCTCCCTCTGACCCTCCCCCCTCTCATGCTCTCTTTCTCTCATTCTCTCTCTCGCAAATAAATAAAATCTTAAAAAAAAAAAATAGAACTACCGTATGACCCAGCAATTGCACTATTAGGTAATTATCCAAAGGATAAAAACATAGTGATTTGAAGGCGTACACAGCAACAATGTCCACAATAGCCAAACTATGCAAAGAGCCCAGATATCCATTGACAGATGAATGGATAAAGAAGATGTGGGATATGCATATACAATGGAATATTACTCAGCCATCAAAAAGAATGAAATCTTGCCCTTTGCGATGAAATGGATGGGACTAGAGCGTATTATGCTAAGCAAAATAAATCAGTCAGAGAAAGACAAATACCATATGGTTTCACTCATATGTGGAATTTAAGAAACAAAATGGATGAACATAGGGGAAGGGAAGGAAAAATAAGATGAAAACAGAGAGGGAGGCAAACCATAAGATACTCTGAACTACAGAGAACAAAGTGAGGGTTGCTGGAGGGGAGGTGGGTGGGGGGGTGGGGTAACTGGGTGATGGGCATGAAGGAGGCACGTGATAGTAATGAGCACTGAGTGTTGTGTGCAACTGATGAATCACTAAATTCTACCTCTGAAACTAATAATACAGTATGTGTTACTTAAATTGAATTTAAATTAAAAAAAAATACTCGGGGTGCCTGGGTGGCTCAGTTGGTTAAGAGTCTGCCTTCGGGTCAGGTCATGATCCCAGGGTCCTAGGATCAAGCCCCACGTTGGGCTCCCAGCTCAGCAGGAAGCCTGCTTCTCCCTCTCCTTCTGCTGCTCCCCCTGCTTGTGCTTGCTCTTTCTCTGTCAAATAAATAAAATCTTTATAAATAAATATAATAAAAAACTTCAGTGAGAAGCAAAAAAAGAGAAAAAAAGAAAAAACCACACACATCTAAATAGTAAATGCTGCCATACAGTATTTCCCAGTGTGATCAAATAGTAGCATGAAGAGGAAATTGGGCATTTTGATAATAGCAGAAATCGTGAGATGTAAAGACTGTCATCTTAGACTGTGAGAAACATATTTAGAGGTTAATAGGGAGCACTCAATAAGGAGATGAACTTATAGAATGGGCTGGGAGACCAGGAAGTTTTCTTAATTAGCAAATATTCTATTTCTAGATTATTTTTGCCAGCCTTTTGCAAAGGATGTTTCAAGAAATAATGGTCCCAATGATACTCTGATTTAATTTAAAAAAAAAGTTAATGATTAAAAGAATGTGTGTGAATGTGGCATATTAAATCCTCCTCTTGGAGATTCACAATATATGTGAGCAAAACAAAGGTTTGTATGTAATATTTATAACTTCCGAAAACCTGTTTAAAATAGTTTTTTATCTGACCCTAATTACTTCCTGTTTTAACCCTAATCACTTCCTATGAAAACACTACTGTTCTGTAATATACAATTTTTAAAAATTCATATACTCTTCTATCTGCTATCTATTTCTATCTTTTTATCCATTTTTATACCTGCTTATCCATTCTTTTCTAAGACCATAGCATTTTATTTATTTTTTTTTAAAGATTTTATTTATTTATTTGAGATAGAATGAGAGAGAGAGAGAGAGAGCACATGAGAGGGAGGAGGGTCAGGGGGAGAAGCAGACTCCCTGCTAAGCAGGAAGCCCGATGCGGGACTCAATCCCGGGACTCCAGGATCATGACCTGAGCCGAAGGCGGTCGCTTAACCAACTGAGCCACCCAGGCGCCCGACCATAGCATTTTAATTATCAGGAATTCAAATCAAGTTTTAGTAAGTCCCAGAGTAAAATCCTTCCAGACATTACTTTTCTTCTTCAAAATATTTTAGCTCTTCTTTACCCCTTTGGTTTTCTAAATTAATGTGAGAACTTCTTTCAAATTAAAACAACCCTTTGAGGGTTGTTTTTTTTTTTTTTTTAAGATTTTATTTATTTAGTTGAGAGGAGAGTGAGAGAATGAGCAGGGGATGGGGCGGGGGAGGCAGAGGGAGAGAGAGAAGCAGACTCCCAGCTGAGCAGGAAGCCCACTGTGGGGCTCCATCCCAGGACCCCAAGATCATGACCTGAGCCGAAAGCAGAGTCTTAACCAACTGGGCTCCCCAGGCCCCCCAATCCCTTTGAGTTTCTAATTAGAATTCAATAATACTTTTTTTAGTTCATTAATACTTTAACAGAGAAGAACTGATAAATTTATTTGAATATTTAAATCTACTCTTTAAGAACAGATCATGTCTTCATTTGTTCAAGTCATCATTTATGGAAGGAAAAATTATAAATGTTTAAAGTTTCCTTTATACATGATTCATTTTATTTTTTTGTTGTTGTTGATATTTTAGTAAGATCCTTAGTCTCATATTATAGAGGATGTAGGGATTTAGAGAAAACTATTGATTTTTTTTCTCACACTTATTCTATAGCAGCCAATCGTCTGAACTATTGGAATTTTTTTGGATGATTTTCTTTGATTTTCTAGATTAATTTATATTATCTAAAAATAATAATTTTGTGCTTTATTATCCTTTTTATTGATAGACCTTCTGTTTCTGCTTTGTATCTTGTATTGCTCTGAAATGCAACTGTCAGTGATAATAACAGACATCCTTATCCCATTTTTTGGTGTTAAAGGGAATGACTAGAGTTTTTCACAATTAAATAAAATGTTGACAATTGATTTGAGGTAGGGACTATCTTGTTAAAGAATTATTCTTCAAGTCCTATATCACATATAGTTTTAGACAGAAACAGAGGTTTCATTCTATCATGGGTTTTCAAAATCTATCTCAATGATCAACTGGTTTATCACTATTAATTTCTTGCAAGAATTATGTTAACATAATAAATAAACCACCCTTACATCCCTTGCTGACACTAATTAATTACACTGGATTTTTCTTAAATACACCAAGTAATATGCTTTACCATTATTTAATATGTTTTTCATATACATTCCTAACAACTGTTCTGAGGTTTTCTTTGGCTACGGAGAGGGGGGACATGGAGATCTTTTTCCCTTATTTATAGGAAGGATATTGTCCGTCACATTATATGCTGCAAAGCAATTTATTATTTTAACATATAATATAAAAAATATAAACTCCTTAAAGATTCCTACAGATTAACCACAAAAATATGTGACCAAAAAACCTATAAGAAATTACTGTTAAAGTAAGTTAAACATTCAATTCCATAATTGTTCATCTGTTAAAACTTCTTTTTTAAATGTATGTTTAAAATTTCCTTTTGTGTGTCAATTTGGTAAAATATAGCTCCCCATTAAAAACTGATTTGTCTATTTTCTTTCATTTGTCAAAAAGAAGAATGCAAAGCATGTACTGTTTAAAAAGGAGTGATGAAGAATTTGGGAAATATTGGACCGAATAAAACTTAATAGGTTTGCTTACTACAGAACTTCTTAGAATTCTCTGAGAGTCCTCTGAATCTTTCAATGAGAGAGAGATACAGTAAGCCAGCAGCGAGTCCCAAACTTATTGACTAAGGAACTATTTTGCCTTGAGCTTCTTGCAGAGGGAATAAACTTTGAAGAATGCCAATTTACACCATACTCATCACAGAGAAGCAAGTAGGTAGGTAGATACAGACATAAGGTATTATAGAGAAATTTTTGAAGAATTGCTTATAGTGTGCCTATGTTTTACCGACATTTTAAAATTAATCACTATCTGTCTAGATTTAAACTTTTCTTATAGTTTTAGAAAGCACTGTGCTTTCTTGACTGAATGTCCTTCTTCTCCATGATTGTGAGTTAAAACACTCAGTCACCTCTGGTTAGTAAACGGCTCTTCCTGAGAGTTCAACATAAACAGAGTTATTTCCTTTTTGACCTTGCACCCTGGCCAATATTTTCCCTTAGCCATTACTTGAATATTTTCTTTTTAAAAAGGGCTGGAAGTGGTGTGGATCGCCATTTAGGAAAGAAATTCTGAATGAAGACTAAAATAAACCGTGACATATCAGAGTTGAGAATTCTTCAAAAGATATGACCTAAGACATGTCTGTGTCTAACGACATAGACACATTTCTTACACAAAACTACACTGCCCATGAGTACAATAAAAGGATAATAAAGCACAAAATTATTATTTTTAGATAATATAAATTAATCTAGAAAATCAAAGAAAATCCCTTCTTAGCTAAGGACTTTAAAATGTTCAGCCAATGATATACCAAAGGTAAAAGCCGAATTATTACCATCTTTGGAAGACTGGGACCCACTTGCAAACACACACACACACACAGACTCACATATACATTCATACAGATATGCACATATACCCTTAAAATTCACTTAGGTAAAGCAAGTGAAAAACACACAAAAGGGGAAAAGATAAACATTACCTCTTTCTTAATTTTACCCAGCCTCTACAAATCTGAGTTTTTAAAAATCACATTCTCCTATCCCTGTAGTTCAGTGAGATCCACCTTTTTTTTTTTTTTTTAAGCTTTATTCGTTTATTTTTGAGAAGGTGGGGAGGGGCAGAGGGAGAGAGAGAGAGAATCTCAAGCAGCTCCCTGCTGAGCATGGAGCCTGACACAAGGCTCGATCTCACAATCCTGAGACCATGACCTGAGCCAAAACCAAGATTCTGATGCTTAACCGATTGAGTCACCCAGGCGCCCCTCAGTAGGATCCACCTTACTGTTGAATTATGAATGCAGCTGATTTAATCTGTTCACATCCCTTTGTATGTCACCAGCTAGAAAGGGTCATTTGTTCAATGTGTCCAAGTGGCTTTCCAGTAGCACAGGCTCTTTTGACCTCATTAGACTTAACCAACTGGGTCATGCACGACCTGGAATGAGGAGCCTCCTACTAGTCACAGAAGAGAATACCAACCAAAATTTAAATACCCTCACAGAGTTTTGTTGCTTGTCAAGAAAAATGGGCCTGAACTTTGGATCATCCTTGGTGTGCTCATAGAGCCAACATTTCTGGAATAACAATCACAGAGTAAAGCACTAAGACCAAAACAGGCAAGAAGCTCTGAGAGTCTACTGTGATCCATATAGTCAAAGCAGGACCTCCACTGATGTCCGATAAAAAGGCCTGGGTCTTGGACATGATCTCTGTGGCCCTCGATTCTCCAGCCATTCCAGAAGTTGGCCACTCAGGCAGGAAGAACAGAAAGCCACAGCAGTACATCACATGCTGAGAAAGGAAAGGGCCACAAGACCAGGAGCTGTGCTCTTTTGCTTCAGCAGACATGGTCCTCACTCCCTTATCGCTGGCCCCTCTCAAGATCAATCCAATTAAAA
This sequence comes from Mirounga leonina, assembly GCF_011800145.1. NCBI lineage: Eukaryota > Metazoa > Chordata > Mammalia > Carnivora > Phocidae > Mirounga > Mirounga leonina. Next base: position 38,182,659 of record NW_023270454.1, on the reverse strand, counting down.
AATGGGCGAAGCACCTGAACAGACACTTTTTCGACAAAGACATACAGATGGCCAAAATGCACATGGAAAGATCTTCAACATCACTCGGCATCAGGGAAATGTAAACCAAAACCACGATGAGATATCACCTCACACCTGTCATGGCTATTATCAAAAAGACACGAGATAACAAGTGTTGGTGAGAATGTCAAAAAAAAGGGAACTGCATGCACTGATGATAGAAATATAAATTGGTGCTGCCACTATGGAAAACACTGTAGAAGTTCCTCCAAAAATTAAAAATAGAAATACCACGTGATCCAGTAATTCCACCTCTGGGTATTTATCTGAAGAAAATGAAAACACTAACTTGAAAAGTTGTATGCACTCCCATATTCACTACAGAATTACTTACAAGAGCCAAGATATGGAAACAATCCAAGTGTCCACTGAAGGATGGGTAAAGAAGATGAAATGAAATCTTGCCTTTTGTGGCAACATGGATGGACCCTGAGGATAAGTATTATGCTAAATGAAATAATCAGACAGAGAAAGACAAATGCTGTATGATCTCACTTATCTGTGGAATATAAAAAACAAAACAAACAAAATAAAACTCATAGATACAGAGAACAAAATGATGGTCGTCAGAGGGGAGAGGAAATGGAGGGTGGGTGAAATGGGTGAAGGGGGTCAAGAGATACAAAATTCTAGTTATAAAATAAATAAGTCATGGGGATATAATATACATCATGGTGACCATAGTCAATATTCTAGTGCATACTTGAAAGTTGTCAAAAAAGTAAATCTTAAAAGTTCTCATCACAAGTAAAAAAACTTTTGTTACTTTTTATGATGACAAATGGTAACTAGACTTACTATGGTGATCATTTCACACAAATATTGAATCATTATGTTGTACACATGAAACTAATATAATGTTATTATATGCCAATTATACCTCAAAAAGATGGAAAAAAAAAATCTTGACCAGAAATAGCCTCTTGGTCTGGAGGAATCCAATCCTTACGCTTCCCCTGGCAAAAATGAAACAAAAAAAATCCACAATTATCCTTTTTGTGGTTTCAGTCAAGGCATTTTGTATGACCTCTCCACACTATGAAATGCAATTGATGAATTATCTAAGCGACTCTAACCTGCACAAATGTGCAGGCAGGAATAGTGACTCCAGCCTACCCAAATGGTTTGCTCTTGAAAGGGCAAGATGTGTTGGAAGCAGCCACCATCCCCTCACATTAGGGAAAGGGCCAGAAGTTGGGGGTGGCCATTTATCCACAGGGGTACAATGATCTACCTTGGAACTGGCTCTGCAACAGAAACACTTGTAAGTGTGATGCATTTAAAGGGACAGAGTGGTTTACATTCTAATAGGCAAATGGCAAATGAAACAGTTTATGTGGAAATTGGACCCGCCCAGCCCAAATCATTCATATACCTCCACCTATAGATTCTGGAATCTTATTTCTATCCACATTTCTGGGACACAGCATAGTCCTCTGACTACAGCAAAGGGACCTTTCTTTCCTCACCTACCAGTATATTCTACCACTTTCTGCAATTGCTACACTCATCTCTACTTACCCTGGCTCTCTCCTTTCTGGGCCTTCTCAATATAAATCCTTCTCCACTTCACCACAGACCACTCCAGCTTTTCAGAGCCAGCTACCAGCAGCTGGAGTTCTGAAGACAGTTCCAAGCAGCTGAAAGGAGAGGCTCACCTAGAACACTTGATTGAGGCGATGTCACTGGAAGGCTGCAGGAGCATCTACATGGGAGGAAAATCCGTATCAGCACTGCTCATAAACCTGGAAACAGTGAGGTGACATGATCACCAGATTGAACACTTGACCTCTGGTCAATACCCTATGTGACTCTTCTCTGCCCTGACACTTTTCACTGTTTTAATTTATTTCAATGAACATAACCAAGTGTACCTATTATATATACCAGGCCCTAGGCTAATTGTATGTTGGGGGGAGGGACAAGATGAAAAAGACCTCGTTTCATAAACTGTCAGCTCTCTGAGAGCTTTATATGCTGGTATCTAGAGGAGTACCTGAACAGTGTTATATCCTCTGCATCTGGAAGAGTACCTGAACCGTATGATATCCCCAGTGTCTAGAACAGTGTATGATACACAGTAAGCACCAAATGAATAGCTGCTGAGTCAATGAAATGATCATAGTTATTGCCTTACAGCCACTCACATGGAATGACTTTATGTCATGCTTGCAGATTCTACTTAGCAAACAGAAACAGGGCTCTGCTCTGCTCCACTGGGGATCAGGGGCAAAATTTATGTCATCAAAGAGGAGAAGCTGCATTACTAGTATCATCTTTGCCTCATCCACCACCATGAAACTCCACAAACTGAGCCCCATACACTGCATCTCCTTCCTCCCCAGGCCTCTGCTCTCTTTCCTTCGCTGAGGAGCCCTGGGAGCTGCAGCTTCCGGGCCCCAGAGCTCCATCCAATAGCTGGCAGTCAGAAGGCTGCTCCTGGCTGCTCCCGAGGCAGGCCCTGAGCCAGTCAGTAGGGAGTCGGGCTCCCTGGGCCTGTCACTCAAGAAGAGTGATGGGGGCTCACTGACAGCCCCCTGATGCTAGAGGGTAAAGGTGCCCCCGTCTCTGATGGTACACCAGATCAGAGGGAGCAAGGCCTGCTCTTCACAGGTCTCCTCCCTAATCCTCCCTTGCCTGAAACGTCCACATGTGCCTCCGGTGACTTTGTTCCCCCTTGCTTATTCACAGAAGACTAGTTGGAAGGGGATGGGAATTTGGATGTGGATTCAGCTATAAAAAAGGCAAGCAAGAAATAGAAGACAGTGAAACCGCTTTCCAGAAATGCAAATAATTTCTAGCAAGAAATACGGATGATATTTTTTTGTAAGTTCAGCGAATTGAAAAGATTAGAACTAGAATAAGACTTAAGAAGAAAATCTTTCTCTAAATCAATTTCTGGTTGCTCAAAATACCTAGTACATAGATTATAGTATGAAAGAAATGATGGCGACCACAATGATGTTAAAATATACATATATTTTTTTATGTTTTAAATAAATTATATACTAGTAGAATTCATGAATAGTATAGAATATCTTCCAATTGTTCTACAGGTCTGGGTTGTGAGTGTTTTAAGGTTTGGCCCATGAGCAGATCACCAATTCCTACACAGATCTTTTAATTTTAATTTGCATTGTGTGTAAGAGACTGGCTTTGCAGTCAGGTGACCGGGTTCAAAGTCTCATTCAGCCACTTACTATGTCATCTTGAGCAACCTTCCTGTGGTTTTCTTCACCTATAAAATCAGAGATAATGATAGAACCTACTTCGTGGGATTGTTTGAACATTACATGAGCAATGTGTGCAAAGGCTGAAAACAGTACCTGGCACAGAATCACATGCAGTAAATATTAGCGATTTATTTTTGCTAATTAATTCTACTCAAATGATAAGAAAAACAAGAAGCGTTTTACATCAACTACAATGTCAAGATACTTTTAAAATGGGATATTATTGTCTCATTACATATTTTTGTCATTTTCTGAGCTTTTTTTGCGATGAGCATAAAAACATAAAATGTTCTACAACTATAATATGTAATTAGAATAAATACATTCGAGTTATGGAAATCAGTTAAGCTTTTAGAACATGAATTGGGCTTTAAAATTTGGGTACTGAAGAGACTGAGAGACACACTCAGATTTATAGCCTATTTTGGCAGGAAGACATTAATACTGTTTATTTGAAGTCAAGGTCAATGGTACAAATGCTGGGGAGGCTTGATAAACCAATTTGCTAAGAATATGTCATTACTAACAGTCCCTTTCCTGACTGCAGACAATAACATCGATGCTGAACCTAATTAGGGTTGGGACCAAAGTAGAATGTGTCATCCATCTAGAAATTACAGAAGAACTTACCATTTTCAATGTCCACTGCCTCAAATTCTATATTTTTGTGTGAACCAAGCAAGTAGCTAGGTTTAAATAAATCTGTCATTTTTCAACTAGTCTTTCTGCAAAAATACATACAAACACACAATACCAAATTATTAACTATGAGTTGTATATGTAAATTCATTGAATCACCTTAAAAACTACCATTTTTATAAAAGCAAAATAGTTAAAATGTAATGTAAACACTATTCTCAAGCATAAGCAAAGGGGCACCATTCTTATATCATTTTAAGCAACAAATAAAAACATAAAAATAGGGGCGCCTGGGTGGCTCAGATGGTTAAGCGTCTGCCTTCGGCTCAGGTCATGATCCCAGGGTTCTGGGATCGAGTCCCGCATCAGGCTCCCTGCTAGGCGGGGAGCCTGCTTCTCCCTCTGCCTCTGCCTCTCTCTCTCTCTCTCTCTCTGACTTTCATGAATAAATAAATAAAACATTTAAAAAAAAACATAAAAATATCCCATATGTATTCTCACTAACTCCTTGTGACTTCTTACATCCAAATTTATTTTCTTCATTCACACCATTCTCTTTTAATTACATGATAAATAAATAATATCTGAAAATAATTTTCTGAGACTTTTAGTTTGCATTTCTAAAAAACTAAATCCTAGAAGGTTTGAAAATATTTGATGGGGAAATTAGGTATATCTCAATTTGAAGATGTTTTGAAGATAAAATACTGAATTTCAATCCCGCTGATGTTCCTTTTGCTATGATTTAGCAACCCATTTTTTCCCCCTGAGATTTCTACATATATATTGTCAGGTGGTGGTAGTGGTGATGGTGGGGCGGTTGGTGGTTTTAAGAAAACATTTTTTGTAGACATGGTTCAGGGAACATTTATTTAAAGCTATGTATTCTGAGAAGCTGAGTTATAAGATAATTGCTTTGTAAGGAAGAAAGCAGGATGTCTTTATTGACATAAGGAACAACCTTCACAATGAATATAAAAGAGCTTTGAAAGCCAATCAGCCCTACACCAGGTTGGCTATTGCTGGAGGATACATTTGTCTGTGATCCCATTTGTCTGTGATCCCATTTTAGACTTGGTACATCTGCCCCAGAGCTCCAGCTCACAGCCACCAGAGGTCAGACTTGAGTCTGAGACAATGGTGTCTTCTCTCCCAGAACCCCATTTTCCTCAGTTTAGCTTTATCACCACCAACTATAATATAAGAAGGTTATCTGTAAACATAAGAAACACATGTTTCACCTTCCCAGGTAGAAATGGCCTCATGACAGCAAGAGAAAGGAAAAGGCAGAAATTAAGAAGACAGTTCTTTTAAGGAGAGAGTTCTGGTACTGAGGAGGAAGGGCAAAAAACCAAACAGCCTACAAATCATTTGAAAAGATAAGGAGAAGACAAAAAATCTATATGAGCAATCTGATTATCACAACTGTATTAAGACACCTGTTTTCATTTGTGAAAATGCATCTGACCTTCACCACAATAACAACAGTAGTAATGGTGGTGGTAATGATGGAGGTGGTGGTTGGGGTGGTGGCAGTGGAGACAGGAGTGATATAGCCAACATCTACTGAATGCACTACTTGAAGTACTTTACAGACTATTATAATCTCATTTGAGGGATGAGGAAACCGGGCACAGAGGATTTTCTAATAGTTATCAGGAGCCTGGAAAATGTTTCTATCTTTTGTGACCATAGTCTCACATTTCAGAGTTTGGACAAAGAAAAGAATTCAACTGGAGGGAAGTCAACAGCTTCCAACTGTTGACATGAAGATATCATATTAATCCCAGGGTTATTTATAACAGCAGAATTTGGAAACAACCTAATATCTAGTAATAGTGGAATAACCAAATAAAATAGTAAATATTATGTAGTCATTACAACTATAATTATGAAGATTGGAAGCAATGAAAAAAAAATGTTTGGTGAAAAGAAAAAAGCAATTGAAGAAACTGTGTCTGTACTGTGAATAAAACTATGTAAATATGTACATATATGGAAAAGGATGAAGAAATCTGATAGAAAAACAATGTATTTGATAAGGCAGAGTTTTATAGGGATTGTATATAAATTTTAAAAGTAAAAATCCTGGAAAACATTTTAAAAATATTGCCAAAGGATAAAATGTGAAAATTCTTCCTTGTGAGAGCTTAAGCAAACTCAGTTTATTTCACATAGTTGGCACTCTCCCAAGGTTCATCTACAAGCCACATCCAGGCCTTTCTACCTACCATGTCCAGGTTGGCCAACTACATCCTTCAAAGTACTCACAAGACTCAGCAATAGTAGTTACTGCTTTTGTTAGTAATAATAATAATATACCAAATGTGTATAGAGCTTTACAGTTTTAAAATAAATGATTTTGCTTAGCTTATTTCAAGTCCAATTCCTTATGAACAAACATTGCCATTTAGAATCCAGTGGTGCTCCCAGGAGAATGACATCTCAGAAGAGAGGAATGACAGAAATTCAGGTGGGTATAGATGCACTTTGGACAACAGAGAAGCAACTTATATGGTAAATAAGGCATAGCCTCACCTAGCCTTTCAGCAAACCCACTGCATCCCTAAGTCACAGATACAATATGCTGTAAATATGAACCATCTCACAGGAGCATCCTTACAAAGGACAGCAGGATTTCACAAGATATAATGGGTATCCCCTTCCACTGTGAATTCCTTCCCCTATCGCACCCCGTCTCCATAACAATCACTATTTGTGGTTTCGAAAGCTCTGTATCATTGCAGTCACTCCAGACCAACTGAATCAGTGCAGTATCTGAAAAACTGTATTTTCTAAAAAACTCCCCAGCTTTGAAAAGTCAAAACAATGTATTTTTTAGAAAGCAAATCCAAAGAGGTAAAAAACTGTACCCAACCTTTAAAGTTTTAGCCTTTAACCCATGCCTAGGATAAGTCCTTCCCTGGATAGGAGCATTCCCTTTAAGGAATCACCTAACAATTAGGAAATAAATCTACTTAATCCATACAACCTCCAGCTGTTGGTCAAAACCCACAGCTGCTCTTCATACCTCCCACACACTGTCCACATCTGTCCACACTGAATACATGCAAGCTTAAAATGCCTTTTACGTTACCACATTATGGCAGAGAACAAATCCAGAAATGCAGCCACAGCACTACAATTAGAAAGAGGCAGAAAATGCAGCAGTAGATATCCCATGTATTCACTAAAGCAGGCAGCTGGTTTTGTTCAGATAAGATTTGGGGAAATAGATAATTCTAGAAAAACAGAAATAAAGACTCTGAGCTTAGAAAGGAAGTACAGGTCAATATCCCCAATGAGGGCGCCTGGGTGGCTCAGTTGGTTAAGTGACTGCCTTCAGCTCAGGTCATGATCCCAGGGTCCTGGGATCGAGTCCCGCATCGGGCTCCCTGCTCTGCGGGGAGCCTGCTTCTCCCTCTCCCACTCCCCCTGCTTGTGTTCCCTCTCTCGCTGTGTCTCTCTCTGTCAAATAAATAAATAAAATCTTTAAAAAAAAATATCCCCAATGAATATAGATGCACAAATTCTCAGCAGAATATTAGCAAACTGAATTCAACAGCATTTAAAAAAGATCATACGTCATGATCAAGTGGGATTTATCCCTGGGATGCAAGGATGGTTCAACATATGAAAACCAATTCATGTGCTATACCACATTAATAGAAAGAAAGATAAAAAACTGTATGATCGTTTCAAAAGATATAGGAAAAGCATTTGGCAAAATTCAACATCTTTCATGATAAAAACTCTCAACAAATTGGGTATAGAAGGAATGTACCTCAACTTAACAAAGACCATATATGATAAGCCCACAGCTAACATCATAGTCAATGATGAAAGGTGGAGAGCTTTTCCTCTAAGATCAGGAAAAAGACAAGAGTGCCCACTTGAAGTGCTGAAAACACTGACTCCATCTTTGGCCTTCCATCTTGTTCATACCCACACAATGACCTCTCTTGGGGCTACATGTTCGAGGCCCCTTGGAGGTTAATGTATGCCCTCACTGGAATGTGGGAACACTTGCTCTGATCTTCCTAAAATGACACACAGAAGGCACCACTTTAGATAACTAGTGGAGATGTATGGTGCGTGGATTGTGCCACTCTAGATAACTACCATTGACCTCACCGTAATGCCCCTTACTTTATAAAACCTGTGGATTAAGGTCCAGATGGTGGCAGAGGAGAGCCACATAGTATCATTGTCCACCCAATTGCCCCTGTCAGTAAGTTACTCTGAACAAAACTCTGGTATACAGTGGCTTGCTTAGTTTTGGGGTCTCAAAGTATTTTCTCAGTCTGGGGGATACTTTACTGTCCCTTCTCCAACTTCTAATACCACTCTTGCCACTTTTATTCAACATAGTACTGGAAGTCCTAGCCAGAGCAATTTAGACAAGAAAATAAATAAAAGCATCTAAATTAGAAAGGAAGAAGTAAAACTGTTTGCAGATGATGTGATCTTATATAGAGAAAATCCTAAAGATGCCACCAAGAAACTGCTGGAACTAATAAATTCAGTGAAGTTGTAGGATACAAACTCATTGTATAAAAATCAGTTGTTTTTCTATACAGTAACAGGGAACTATCTGAAAAAGAAATAAAGAAAATGATCTCATTACAATAACATCAAAAGGAATAAAACACTTAGGAATAACTCTAACCAAGGAGATGAAAATTTGTACACTGAAAACTATAAGACTTCGATGAAAGAAATAAAAGAAGACACAAATAAATGGAAAGCTATCCCATGTTCATGGAGCCCAAGGATTAATATTGTTAAAACACCCATATTACCCAAAGCAATCTATAGATTCAATGCAATTCCTGTCAAAATTCCAGTGGTCTGTTTCACAGAAATCGAAAAAACAATCCTAAAATTTGTATGGAACCACAGAAGACCCAAAAAGCAATTCTGAGAGAAAAGAGCAAAGCTGGAGGCTTCACACTTCCTGTTTTAAATCTGTATTACAAGTTATAGTCATCTAAACAGTATGGTATTGTCATAAAAATAGACACATTGACCAACAGAACAGAATCAAGGCCCCAAAAATAAATGCACAGATATATGGTCAACTAATATATGACAAGAGCTAACAATACTTAATAGGGAAAGGATAATCTCTTAAATAAATGGAGCTGGGAAACCTGGATAACCACATGCCAAAAAAATGAAATTGGACCTCTATCTTACACCATTCATAAAAAAATAAACTCAAAATGTTTAAGACTTAAACATCAGACCTGAAACCATAAAACTCCTAGAAGAAAACACAAGGACAAAGCTCTTTGATACTTGTCTTGCCATGACTTTTTTGGATAGGACATTAAAAGCACAAGCAACAAAAGCAAACTTAAATGAGTGGGACTGCATCAAACTAAAAAGCTTCTTCACAGAAAAAAAAAAATCAACAAGATGGAAAAGCAACCTATGGAATGGGAGAAATATTTGCAAATCATATATCTGATGAGAGGTTAATATCCACAATACATAAGGAACTCATGTAACTCAATAGCAAAAAAAACAATCTGGTTAAAAACTGGGCAGAGCATCTGAATAGACATTTTCTAATGAAGACATACAAATGACCAACATGAAAAGCTCAAGACCACTAATCATCAGGGAAATGCAAATCAAAACCACAATGAGACATCTCACACCTGTCAGACTGGCTAGTATCAAAAAGATAGGAAATAACAAGTGTTGGCAAGGTTAGGGAAAAAAGGGAATACTTGTGCACTGTTGGTGGGAATATAAATTGGTACAGTCACTACGAAAAATAGTACAAAGATGCCTCAAAAAACTAAAAATAGAACTGAATGACCTGGCAATCCCACTTCTGGGTATATATCCAAAGGAAATGAAATCAGGATCTCAAGAAAATATTGCACTCTCATGTTCACTGTAGCATTATTCACAATAGCCAAGATATGGAAACAACCAAAATGTCCATCAACATATGAATGTATAAAAAAGAAATTATATGTATATCCATATATATAATTATTAAATGGTATGTATAATATATATAATTCCTATTTTTAATCCACTCATATATATAATATATAATGTATATAATATATATATATATATATATATAATTGAATATTATTCAGCCATGAAGAGAAAGGAAATCCAGAGTAGAGTAGAATGGTGGTTGCCAGTGGCTGGCAGGGGAGATGGGGAAATCTTACTCAAAGGGTACAAACTTCAAGTTATAAGATGAAGTTCTGAGTGTACAATATGCTGTACAGCATGGTGACTATAGTTAACAATGCTCTATTATATACTTGAAAATTACTAAGAGAGTAGATCCTAAATGTTCTCACCAGGAAAAAGAAATTATAATTATGTGACATGATGCAGGTATTAAACTTACATGATATAACAATGTTATACATCAATTATATCTTAATAAAGCTGGAGGGTTTTTTTTTTAATTTAAAAGCACAAGAAGTAACACTACCCACCTACACAAAAGGGTGCTGATATATGAAAGGAACACTCCAGTGTAGACAGCATGGGGCCACAACAGTCCAGCCACAGAGAAGAGGATAAGTGCTCATTCATTTAACCAACAAACCTTATTGAGCATCTGCTATGTGCCAGGCACTGTTCTAGATACTTGGGATACATTAGTAAACAAAACAAACAACACTTGTCCTGTGGAGCTTACATTGCAGCAGGAACTTGGGACAAAGCAAAAAGAGGAATTCAAACTAGATCAGCCATACTCCAGGCCAATTCCATAGGGAGAGAAAAATGGAAAACAGTAAGACTCCACAGCACATTTGCACATTCCTTGTCATCTGTTCATATATACAATTGTGTACATATATAATTACCATCCCACAGTGTTATCATTTATTTATTTATCCATTTCATAAATATGTAAGTGCCTGCTATTTTCTCAGCCCTGACTAGATTATGAGCTTTTGCTATCTTTATAAAATACTTAGTTAAATCACCCCTCCAGGGATTATGACATATAAATACCTCAAATGGGTAGAACTTTCCTGACTACTAAGGTCAAGATCCTGGTCCTCGGAGAAGATAAAAACCAGACAGTGTGCTCCTAAGAATACTTGTTTGTGAAAGTTTCTTTTTTTACCAAAGTTTTATACTTTTTATTGAAGTCCCTTTCTTTCGAAGAGGATGGCACAGAACTCTTATAATACCTTGTGCAATAATACTCATTCACATGTAAGTTGAATGAGTAAATGACGCTCTGTGATTCCCAAGTCAAACGAGTAATCCAAAATGAGGCCTTGTGCCATCGCTGTTTCTGTTCTTCTAATTGTCCAAACCCAATGCTCAGCCTCACAAAACCACTGACTGAAGAAAATGACTGTTTTATTCCAAAGTAATGTGATAATGGCACTTAAGGTCAGGGTCTGTTGAGTCCTATCTAGTTGGTTCTAATAGGGAATCTCTTACCTTATATGGAATTGTTCTGTGAATATTATAAAAATGAAGGTACCACCATAAGGAGAAGCAAGCCAAGGCAAAGATGTGTTGAAAGACAGAGTCCTCAGTCGCAGAGGAGTTGTATGATATTTCAGAGTCCTCTCCATTATCTCTGATAAAAATACAATCCATTCTCATTATTTGCAATACTTACATTCTATAAAGTTTCAAACACCACTGGATTAGTGAATGCTCAACCACTGCTCCTAGGGAGTTAGGTTCCTGTGAGCCTCTGATGACATTTTCCTCAATCCAAATGCCATTTGTGTTATACAGGTTCATTCCACAAGCCATCTGATCAGCATCGAAACCCTGCTTTACAACATGACCTTTTTCCTGTATAACACCTAAGCAGGTGTTTTTAAAATTCTCCCCAAACCTCCTGATCTGCAGAACCTACCTTGCCTGTAGGTCTAACACCTGTCATGCTGTAACACTCTTTGAAATGTGCAAACCAGCGAGCACTAGACAAGAAGACTTGAGCGTTTTCCTTAGCATGGCTGATGGGACTGTATATTTCTCTGGGTTTCAACCTCACAACAGTGCTGTGCACGATGCTTTTTTACCAATCATCTCACAAATCCACACATTTAGCCACTTTTCCTCCTTTTCCAAGCTTCATGAGACTCTACAGATGTTACTTTAGCATTTGGCACAGCAGGCTCGCTTGGAGATGAGCAAATTTCCTCTTCCTTTTTCTGAATGAACCATATTGTTGATTCATTTCCATTTGAACTCACAGCCAACAGCACTATAACTCATCCCTAAATGAAGCTTATCTAACACACATCTTTCCTCTGCAAGTCACAACACAGCCTTTCTGTGCTCAGGAACACCAGGCAGCACTTCAGTACTAGGCTTGGGACCATTTTAAAGTTAAATCACTGACCAAAAAAGCACAAAGATGCAAAAAAACAAAAGCAAAACAAAACCCAGGATGCTAAATAGGTGGAGGAAGGACACTTGTTCACAGTAGGAGCTGAAACGAGAAGGCAGAGCGTCACCGTTTGACACTGGGCATTTGTGTGTCAGGTGACAAAATGTTCATCACTCTTCCCACATCTACAAATGACTGCGGAAGCACCCCAAATATCGATATTGGGTTTGTAAACAAATGTTAGCGAGTAGACTAATTTGCAAATATGGAACTGGCAAATAATGAGGATCAATTATACTCTGGAGCGAGGATGTCCTTTCATATTTCAAAAGGAAGAGTTCCATGAACATTTGACACTGAGCACACTGTTAGGTGTCATTTAAGATGACACTGATATGACTGGAATTAAGGAGCCAAATCAAGATTTCATCACCATACGTCCTTGTACCCTTGATGTCAAGATAAGAACAAAGGAAAACATGCTAATTGACTCAAATCCTAATTCCAAAGTACACTGTACCTCTGCCTTCCAGGACCATTAGTTTTCATAGTACTTAACATCCATGAACTGATGCCTTGAGTCTTGCTCCTTGAAAACATGAAAATAAGTTTCTAATCATCTATTTCCAGCCTTCTCTAATACATTGCTGTGTGCCTATTAATTTTAGGTCCTAAAGTTTTCAAATCCTTTGCTGGAGGTATAATAAGTTTATTCAAGTAGCAACAAGGAGTAGTGGTTAAGAGCTTCGAAATCAGACCAGGGTTCAAGTTTATGGGCCCACCATATACACTATGTACCCTTGGACAACTCACTTACCTACTTTAAGCATTTCAATTAAATAGGGATGGTAATAGTACACTTCACACAGAGCCAGTGAGAAGATCAAATGCGATAGTGTATATAATGCCCCTAAGAACACAGTTAAGCATTTGAAAATATTGATTACTGTCACCGTATTGTGTAGAATCTGAAGAAAGTAAGTCTTTAAATGCTGTTTTCCAAAGTCAAATCTTTCTCCAAAAGACTGAGAAAGTAGCCATGGAAAACCATGAAGAATAAATATATCTTGTTAGAGAACAAACTTCAGAGTTTCAGCTCCACAGACAATTCCTGTGAGAAAAGTTGGAAAAAAATTGAGACCCTATATAGTTCTTCCACCAATGCCATCACTTCTCAGCATTCTGAGAAGAAATTTTAAAATATTTTCCATTTCAACCTTCCTCAAACCATTCAAATTCAAAACCACAACTGTCCTGATGGAACTCTGCATGAACAGACTTTGCCACTTCTAGGCAAACAAAAAACTAAATTAAAGGCATCGTCACATCTTTGTCATGGCTATATGGTGGAGCAAAGAGTCCACGTCACAACTCTACCCAGCTTCCCTTTCTTACAGCTTTAAGTCTCTTTATGCTTTCCTACAGCCACCAAACTTCTTTGGAGAGCCAAAAGGTCCCACAACATTCCTCCAACCCAGTGTGAAAACTTGATAAATAAATCGAGATTGCTGCAACCAATTGATCTAAGTCTCTCAAATAGGCAAATATTTAAAATAAAAAATCTTAAATCTCAGCCATCTTAGGTCGTCATAATTATCTCCTTCTTCCTTCTCTGGCGCTTGCCTTTACATAAACATATGGTGTCTCTTTAAACACACCACATTGGCAAGTTGAGCTATTTTTTAAAACCAAAATTGATTGGTTAAGTATTTATGAGATTTACTTCATTTGAAAAAATGTGGAATGTTTTAGTCCTTTTTTCCTTATTCTGAACTCTCTCTTCTTTGCTTTTCTTCTTTATGTCTCTTTAAAAACTGAAAACAAGAAAGTAAGTGTCATCTCTCAGAACTGAACTCTGAATGCCAACCACACTCCCTGTTGAAAATGTTCATGGGACTTTGAAAGGAAAATGCTGTGTTCTGCACTTAAAAGGGAGTTTGCTATGCTTTATATGCTTTAAATATGATTAACAGTTTTTGAGAAAAAGGCTTTGTCCCTATTTAGCTATTTTCAGTGCTTTTAATGTTAATATGTGTTGTACCAGAAATCCAGAAGTTTCCATGAGAAGGACCTCCTTAACACTACAGTCAAGAACATGGTCCTCAGCTCTGCAGGCTTAGAAACCCAAGAATTAACACTATCTCTGTACAGACTGACTGAATCAGAATGACAATATCTGGGCGCCTGGATGGCTCAGTCGGTTGGGCATCTGACTATTTCGGCTCAGGTCACCATCTCAGGGTTGTGGAATGGGGCTCTGCATTGGGCTCTGTGTTCAGCCCTTCTCTCCTTCTCCCTCTGTCTCTTCCCCTGCTCTCTCTCTCTAAACAAATAAAATCTTTTTTTAAAAAAGTACCAATTTATTCATCTACAGTGAAAAAATACTTGGCAATCAAGGGGAAATGCTTGCATTTCTCTTTCTCGCTCCTTCTCTCTCTTCAAGGAAGTAGTACTTTCTCTTCAGGGAAAACACCTGGGATATCAGATCATAATCACAAAACTGCACAGTGAGTGATAAACCTAACAGAATAAATTAGAGATTAGTCAACAACAGATATAGGCCTGAGTGCCTGTGTCCAAAAGTTGGCAAAGTACTCCCCTAAGCCCTGCATATGACTGCCAACCTCTGACTCTATAGGTTAACCTTTTATGTTCTAAACTACTATCTTCCTACAGTCAACCTCAAAATAATACAGAAGATTAGATTTTTGCTTATAAAATTATCATTGTGTTCCAGACTGCCTGTGAATATTCCTAGGACACCTCAATTAGAGTTCAGGAAAACATGGTCAAAACCAGTGAAATTAATTTTGTGCTAGCTGAGGGCCTGTTTGTTCATTCATTCTAGAAATAGTTATCAACAAGCATTTAATGAACACTTACTTGTTACTTGCTACCATACATCACATCAGCACTGAGCTAGACACTGTGGGAGTCATCCAAGAAACAGAAGATACATGACTACCCAAAAATAAAGGTCAAGGAAATTCTTAACTATATACTAAAAGAATTCATAGAGGGGAAAGTACACTGTGAGCCATGTAAGGCTAGAAAGCTTTCCTATAAGGGGTAAGATGTGAGCAAGACCTGGAACAATGCATAGGATTTCAAAAAAAGAGAGAGAAACAAGCAACATGGGAGAGTTTATGTCAAAGAAAATGAACACACTCAAAATAACTTTTGTCAAATACAGCCAATAAATGATCTGATCCTTTTTAGAGAAGGAAAGTTCTACTCCTACAGCAAAAGATTTAACTAGTTCTGTCAACTGTCAGTAGGCAGTCCTTCGTTACTTATTATATTTTCCTTATGCGCCAATTTATAACTTAAGATAAATATAGGTTTTTAATCTCCACACAATTAATGAAAGTGAATTAATATTCCTGAGTACATAAGGAAGCAGAATCCACCTCACCCAATGGATAGATAATAGTGACTCTGGGTTCAGAGGTGTACTCCTGGGGCTTTTGTTGTTTTTTTTTCCAGTTTGGTAATCTATAACTGCAAGTCCAGAACTAGTTGGTTCCTCTGAAGAGTGTAGCTTGTTTACAATCTATATTCTAATAATAAAAAGCCTTCGATTATTTGATGACAGCAGATGCATTTCTGAACACTGTAAATTTAACTCTCCAAAAAAGCTGTTGAGCTTTTGTGAAATATTGTCCATATATTTTATGTTTTGGAACCTCCCAAAATCTAAGAGAACACAAACATTTCAGCAGAAAAAAGGTAATAATAATATCCGATTATCACAGGGAAACTTCTGGTGACCTACAAGTCTGAGGACACATGGGAATATGGTCAATAAGCTTCACACTGTCATGGGTGTAGGTCTTGACAAGCTTTTCAGACCTCAGAATAACTACCTGAGATTTGAAGCAAAAATCACCACATTTTACTGTATTCAAAACACTCAGGTAGGACCTTTTATGTAAACATGGCCATATTTTCTTTCTCCCTCACCCCAGCTCACAAAGGGAAAAAGACTTTGGAAAAAATTAACAGTTACTAGTAGTTCAGTAATGAGTATGGAAAAGTGATCTTAAAATTTTCTGGGCCACTTCACTAGGATGCCAAGTGAATTATCCATCCATGACCAAGATGGTTATCCATCCTTTAAATGCATACAGATAAGTGATACCGCCCTCAGAGAGTATCTGAGATGCATTTTTAGTTGATTGCCAGGATAACCCCAGTGGAGATTGACAGTTGATATGTGTTAACTCCATTTTGCTGATAGGGTTATAGCAAAAGGTACAAAATCCTATTATACTGTCCTCTTTCTGTAGCCAGTGAGTGATGAGAAAAGAATGCCTATTTTCCGGTTCCCCATCAAGAACCATTTTTTTTCAAACACCAGATCCCATCCAATTATAGGAATACTCAACACTCAAAACTTGAGGACTCTGATTTCATCCGAACATTGAAGTAACCACATACCATAATAATATGCAAGTGTAAAACCACACCTCCAGAACAAAGCATATTGCAAAACCTAATTGCAATCCTGTAGAGTAAGCAAGCCTTTAAAAATAATTCTCAGACATTATTATATGTATTAAAATAAAGCTTGGATTAGCCCTACCCACTTTAACAAATGGTCCCATGCCTCTCCCTCTTAAATAAGTCTACATCAGTATTTGTTTTGCTTTGAAAGTTATAAAAAAACTAAACAGCTTGCAAAAGCAGAAAAACAAGGTCATGATCTGATCAGAAAGGTGAGAATGGCTCAAAGGCAAGCCTACTTTTCTCCATTCACCCTACCTTCCACTGCCAGATTCTGTAGCTCTCCTGACTCTGTAACTTGACCACCACTAATTTTAGACCAATCCTTTGAGTTTACACAGATAAAACTGAGGCCCACAGAGTGACCCACAGACACAAGTTAATTACAAAGCAGAGAGACAAGACAAATGATATGATTTCTAATTCAGCGTTTTATAGCATTGCCCCTTCTTGCCTTGACTAAAGAGATTGTTACAAAATTATGATATATTCTCTCCAACTTCTCCTGTCCTCTTCTTCTTCTGTACCATAAAAAAATAATAGTAATAGAGCTGAACTCGAAAAGTTTACCTCCTGAATTTTGGTATGTCCTGGAAATAACACCAAAAGGTATTTTCATAGCTACCACAGAGCATACACAGAATGACCTCAGGCACATACTCACAGCTCAAAATCCCATACTGGTGAATTCAGCTTTTTGTCCATTTGTTACTTTTAGTCAAAGGACAAGCAAACAATGAGATTAACCACTGGCAGTAGTGGGGCTACAGTGAATGGACTGAAGATAGACATTCATCCGTTCATTAAAAAAATACCTATTGAGTACTTAAAAGGTGGTGTGTATATGAAATAACCAAATCTCCATAATCACTTATTCCAAATAAAATTTAACTGTGATTCACAAAACCTATATAAGTATAGCTCAAATCTGACTCTTTATGCAAATATAAAGTAGCTATTCTACAATATTGTTTAACTAGCTTAACTTCTCCATTTTCTCACTGAAAACAATAAAATATAAAACTTTCTATATAGTTTCACATATTTAAAATTACTATGTTATTTTCATGTTCATCTTTAGATAGATGGTCCTTGGAAAGGATAAAATGAGAATTAAATTCTACTAAAAATGTATTATTCAACCAACATTTTACCTGTCCAACACAGTCCAAATCTCAGGATTAAATATTCTCTATTGAATTCTAAATCCTATTCAACCAGAATTTAGAACTGGCAGATTAAGAACTGAAATATTTGCCTTTAGCATTTTTTCCTTTATTAAAAATAACATTATAATAAAAGTACGTGGTCATTGTAGAATATTCAGGAAATAGGAAAAAAGCATAAAATGGAACATTTAAGTTTACTATAATACTAATATCTAGAAGTAAATACTGAAAACATTTTGATACTACATTTGAATAATTTTTGTCTCTTGTTGCCTCCCCTCCTTTGTTGTTAGATATTTTTAGAGAATGTGATATTTAACGACCACCTTGTCATCTATTTAAGTACAAACCACATTTCATTTAATCAATTCCTAAGGCTGGATGTTTAAGGGGCCCTCTTTTTCGGAGAGCTAGAACAACCACTAGTGGGAATAAGACCACTGCCACACATGACATCGCCAACCTACTACCTGCCAATCCAGGACAGAGTCATAGCCCTGCCTCCTCCCTCAGCCCCAGCAGGTTTAGAAACACTGTCCTCCGAGTCAGATTTTGATGGAGGCATCCCCTCTAGTTCAGCAGTCTGACATTCCCTATTGAATGCTATCATTTGTATGGTTTTTTTTAAAGATTTTATTTACTTGATAGAGAGAGAGAGACAGAGAGCACACGAGCAGGGGGAGGGGCAGAAGGAGAAGCAGGCTCCCTGCTGAGCAGAGAGCCTGATGCAGGGCTCAATCCCAGGACTCCGGGACCATGACCTGAGCCAAAGGCAGACGCCCAACTAACTGAGCCACCCACGTGCCCCTATAGTATGCATGTTCATTTGGAACATGAAGGCGGACACTTCCAGAGCCTTGACTGCTGGGATGCCATCCACTTCAACAGTTGGTTCTTCTGAATCCCCAAATCTAAGGGTTTCAGTGTCTTGGCCACTATTTATTCCTAAATTTTCTTGAGCACCGTATCTCAATGAAAGTAATTAGTACACAATCAATCCAACAACCGCTAGATAAAATGCCTGCCCTTCTCTGGCCCAGCAGACATCTTTTATTTCATTCCCAAGACCATATATGTACTGATTAAAAGCAGGAATGCCCATCAGGCCCTGAGAAGGGAGGTGATGAATGGTATGTCTGAACAGCTTGGTCCCTGGCCTGGTGTCACTGAAATGCCACACTCCTCACTGAAATCCATTGATAAGACTGACAGTGCTGAGCAACTTTTATCAGCAGACTTTATATCGGGGGACCCAAGCAGAAAGTTAGCACATGGAGTGTTCTGTCAGCACAGAAGGCTTACACCATTAGCAGATCATAACAGAGTTTAGATTGTGGAGCCAAACAAAATTCTAGGTTGTTAAGTGCATAAACGAGAAGGTTATAATGACTTCAACTTAAATAAAAATGCTGTTTTGAAGGAACCAAAGAAATTAATCTTGCAGTCTATTGGTAACAAAAAAACTTGTATGTTGTTTTACATATATTATTTTAGTACCATTTGAGGTGGGTTATTCTTCAGGCTGTTTAAACTAAAGTGTACTGGGAATGATCTGGGGGATTACCATAAGCCAACTAGGGATTCTTTAATATAAAAACAAAAAACAAAACAAAAACAAAAACCTCCCTGATTTCTCTGGAGAGCTCATCCCTGGAGAATAACTACACATTACAACGCCATATGACTTGAGAATGTGAAACTGTGTAAGAAAATAAGATGCCCGTGGGAATTCCAACTCATGAGACAAAATTCAAAGAAGTTGTTCATAGAAATGTAAACCCTCAAAATTTATAAAGCACAATGTAAAGTAAAATAAAATACAGTTTTCACTCAATAAAATGGATACAAAATGAACTGGAAAAATTTCAATCGTGTTCTTTAGGGACCATCAAAAGCCATCATATCTTCCAAATATTCACCAGAGTTCAAGGCTAATGGAAAACATGTGAGAAAAGCATTTGATAAATAGACTTTAGTGCTCAATAAAGAAGAAATTATAACAAATTTGCCTTACTCTGAGTATGTCTGATTGTGAGAAGAAAAGCTTTGGACCTACTCCTCAATCCATTTTTTTTAATATGAGAATCAAAACTAAATTTAGCTCCTTCATTTATTCTTGTCCATCATGTGCTGGAAATACCAATGAGAAAGAGAGTTCCTGGAACAAGAAACATCAGGAGAAATTCCTGAAAGAGCCAGAGAAATAGTAACAGTGTAACTTGAGTAACTACAAATGTAATAATCAATATGTTATGTAATTATGAGAGAATCTCCCTACAAAAGTCATATTAGAAACACTTTCTGCACTTCCAGGAAAAGTGGTGACCTGAATACAGGTAGGTAACTCTCCTGTTGAACATAAAATGGAGAAAAAGTGGCATCAATAATAGAAAGCAGGGAAGAGTATCAAGACCATGCCAGAAATGTTAAGGAAGTGTTACTAGATATGTAAATAGAGCACAGTTGAAGACATGAAGGTTCTGATAGGCAGAGTAAGGGTCCCCCCAAAGATGGCCATGTTCCTAATCCCTGGAATCTGTGAATATGCTGCATTACATGAAAAATGGGAATTAAATTTGCAGATGGAATTAAGGTTACAATTGGCTAATCTGGAAATAGTGAGATTATCCAGGTGGGCCTAATGGAATCACAAGGGTCCTTCCTCCAAAGTGGCAGAGTGAAGCAGAAAGGGAGTGATGAAGACTAAAAAGGGCTTTGCTGGCTTTGAGGATCAAGGAAGGGGGCCCCAAGCTAAGGAATGCAGGAAGCCTGTAGAAGCTGGGAAAGGTGAAGAAACGTTTCCTCCCCAGAGCCTACAGAAAGGAATATGGCCCTGTAAATGCCTGGATCTTAGCCCAGTGAGATACATGTCAGATTTCTGAGTCCAGAACTATAAGATAATACATTTGGGTTAAGTCACTAAGTTTGTGGTAACTTGTTTTTGGCAGCAGTAAAAAACTAATACAGAGGCCTCTTAAGAAAGTGGCATAGAAATGAGTAGAGGAGAGCCTGAAAACAGTAAAAGAGTTCCTTTTAAAAACTCCCAATTGTGAGGAGCAGGGTCTTTTAACAAGAAAGTGTCTTGGAAAAGAAGAAGCACACCACCTGTAAAGTCCCTTTGCTGCAGATTCAGCAGCATTCAAAGCAATTGCGACAAAAGGCCTGAAGGCTTATCCAAGGAGTACATCCAGTACATCGACAGCCAGGAACAGGGTGAGGTTTCTCCAAGACTCGGGGGTAGGCATTTATAACTGGATGTATATGGTCACACCATAAACAAGAAAAGTAGGCACAGATACGCCATGTGCCTGGTGTGGAATGACCCAACAGAAAGATGGGTGCAGGAAACAGCTCCCCTGAAACAGAAAAAAAAAAAAAAAAAAAACAATGTTCCTCTACTGGGATTGCCCCAGAGCTGCAGCTCCCTTCCCACACCCCCCCTCTGGCAAGCCAGAGACCAAACAAGTGTGTAGACTTATATTAACCAGACACTGGATATATGAAAGGAGATAGCAAGAAACCGCAAGGCACAGCTCCCACGCCGTTTATGGGCTTGCATAGCCTGCTCTTCATTCAGAGATAGAAAGACAAAAATTCCTCTACATAGAAGATGACAGCCCACGAGATCCAGAAGAAGAGAGTAATACTGGTGAAGGCATTACAGAAAAAGAGAAATATTGGTTAGAAAGGTACTCTATGCTTTCAAAATGCAGAATGTGATATAAAATATGAGATGAAGGATAAAATGAAAAATAAACTGTGAAATGACAGTAGATAAATATACTTCCAAGGAAACAAATCTGTTAGATATGAAAATATTCATTATAAGAGAATGAAACAGAAAATTAGACCAAAGGAATGATACAGAGGACAAAAAGCAGAGATCCAATATAAAAATGATTATTATTTTTTAAAGAAGAGTCTCAAACAAATGGAAAAGAAATAATTGAGATATAATCCCACATATGTTCCTGAACCAAAAAAGACAATGTTTGTGCAAAATAAATGAATGGAGCATAGATGAGCTAATGTTATTAAAGAAATATTAGCCTTCAGATATATCCCAGAGGAAGAAACTTAAAATTCCAAGAATAAAGAGATAACACAACTAGAATCCAGGCAGAGGGAAAGAGCTGACCTTATATTTCTTTTCCTCAACTTTAGAAAACCAAATGACAATGGGGAGATGTCTATCCTGCAGAATTTTTAGGAAAAAATTGGGCTCTCATAATCTTATAATCAGCCAGATTGTATGATCAGTCATTCACGTACAAAGGCATTGAAAGACACATGCAATTAGATCAGTCTGATCCACAGAAGTGTGCTGACCCCTGCACCCTCCTCTATCCCTGGATAGAGGAAGGTGCCATTCCAGGCATCCAGGTTTCCTGGAAGTTCTTAGAAACAGCGATCTTGACTCCTCTCTTATTTAACGCAGAGTTTTAGCTGGTGCAAGGGAACAAACCGGCTGAGACCTCGATTTCAGGCTTCTAGCCTCCAGAATTGTGAGCAAATAAATTTCTGTTGTTTTAGTCACCCAGTCCGTGATATTTCATTATGGCAGCCCTAGAAAACTAATACAGAAGATGACAACAAAGGGTAACACCCACTGAGCCTTAGTGCACTGCTGGTGAGAATATAAATTAATACCACTATTCTAAGGGCAGTCTACACAAAAGGGCAAAAGCTTCCTAGTGCTGATATTCTCTCCCCCAGAAATGCCACTGAGGACATTCACTTAAGGAAACCATACAGAGAGACAGAAAATATATGCACAAGGAAGTTCACAGCATACACACATACACATATACCTTTCAATATATATATTCAAGGTTTTATATACATGTTATTAAAGAAGTATATATAAATAATGGTGCCATTGGGTGGTAGCCATTTTTAAAACATGTAATAAAAGAATACTTAGTAATATGGAAAAACAAGCACAATATATTGCTGAGGAACTATTCAAATGACACTCAATATTTACCAAATGATTGTACTTTTTAAAAGGTATCTTCATTATTATTGCTCTCTACATAACCAAGCATCTTTATGATGTATTTTAAAATGCTGATATATAAAAAAATAAAAATAATAAAAAAAAAATGCTGATATATCTTTGGATGACAAAGTTCCAGATTTTAGCTTTCTTTACTTTTTGTATTTTAAAAGCTGTCCAAATCAATCATGTCTTAATTTCATAAATGATTTCTTCAAAGCACCCAGCTATAAGGGAGACTACAAGAAAGATCCACTAACATCCCACTTACTCTTTATGAAGACAGGAAAGGAAAGGGAAACTTGCAATAACAGTGAAACCTAAGAATCAGAATCTAAAGTGATTTTCTACAAACTAGAAGGCCAATAAAACTACTAAAAAATGTAATCAGTGGCCTGCCTAACCTTTGCCCACCTGAAAGTCGATAAAAATATCCTTCCTCAGTTTCTCTCTTTCTCCCTCTCTCTGCCTGCCTGCCTCATGTTTCAGAACTCAAGGCTCATGCTAAAAAGAAAACTGTTCTTCTAGCACCCTGGAAAAGCAGTATATAGCAGGCCTGATACTTTAATCACCTCCTCGTTCATATCACAGCAGGAGAAAGTAAGAGCTGTGTATCGTCAGTGCCATACCGCATTAAAGGAAATGTGATATCCACAAATGTTACAGTTGAGCACAGAGACAAGAATGTTAGCACTTGTGTTTATAGTTATACTGTTACTGATGCTGTTGTTTTAAGCATTCTTGTCTTGAGAAAATTGAAGAGCTGGGAAATGAGAGAAGACCTAACTCAACAGAGCATTACATAAGGAGTACTTATGCACATTTATCTTCAGTGGAAAACTGAAAACAGTGTAATTGATAAATAACACAAAATAAGTCATTTTTAAATATTTGTAAATGTTTAGAAAGGCTAAGAAATCACAGATGTAAAATCTTAGGAATGCAAATATATGTATTCACAGAAGATTTAAAATGTAAATAGAACAGTATGTAAAACTTTACAGTAAAAAGATGAGAAATTGATATGAATTTGACTAATTTCTAGGAAAATTCAAATAAAACTAAAAAAAAATCCAATAAAATGAATAGTAATATATGGCTATCAGTCTCTACATTCCAGAAATTGAGATTAGTATTTGGAACATTCTCAGAATAAATGTAAACTCCTCAATCTCACTAATCTTCTCATTTCTAGTCAATCACCAAATGTTGATTCTACTTTCTAAATCTCTGTCTCTGACGCCTGGGTGGCTCAGTCAGTTGGGCATCTGCCTTCGGCTCAGGTCATGATCCCAGGGTCCTGGGATCGAGTCCCATATGGGGCTCCCTGCTCAGCAGTGAGCCTGCTTCTCCCTCTGCTTGCCGCCCCCCCTGCTTGTGCCTGTGCTCTCTCTCTCTGGCAAATAAATAAATAAAATCTTTTAAAAATAACAAAATAATAAATCTCTGTCTCGCATGTTTGTCCCTCTACTCTGCTATCCACACTGCTGCTTTATTTCAGGTTCTCATTACCTGCTTCAGTACAGGAGTTCAGTTCTCATTTCTCCAAACCCAGCAACTAGCAAAGGACCTGGAATTAGAAAGGGAGTCAGAAAATATTTGTCGAAAGACCATGATGAAGCTGTCATGAACAAATCATAAAATACAGGTCGAATACATTGTCTTCTGGCTCAGCAAATTTAATTGGGAAACACATCCCTTTTGTGTCTAATAGACATTCTCTGTCTAAAAGAGACAATGAAGAAGGACAACAGAGCATCCATCTGGCTGTGACTTAAAGAATCTTTAAATCTTAAAGTCTTAAAGAGTCTGTGCAATTCATGACACAAAGATTAGATAAAGCATGCTCTAAGGAGTCATCATCTAGGACTGAGCATTAAGGAAAAACCTCCCTTATCATTTTACCATAAAGCCAAATTTAAAAATCACAGGTTTAGTTAAATAGTCTTAATAGCTCCAAGCTCCTATTCAGAGATTGCAAGGTACCCTCATGAACTGATGGCTACAATTCTTCTGCCTTGTCTCCCATCACTTCTATCCTTAGACTACATACCCCAGACTTAATAAAGTAGGACACTTCCCTGCCACTGCTGTAAGGTTTCATGTTTCTATCCTAATAGCAATGTAGCTGCTTTGAATGCTTTCTTCTTCTGACACCCCATCATCTGACAGCCAAACTATTTTTTCCATTAAGACTCATCATACACATCACAGTCTCTGGGGAGAGATCTCCATTTTGGCCTTCATTGCACTGTTGCAGAAACTGCAAGAGACCACAAGGATCACTGCCCCTCTTCTTTATGAAGATTACATTGATTTTTCTTAGAAGTAGCTGCCAATTTCCCAGCCATTGCTCATCAAGGTGGAGCCGTGTAACTGGTTCTAGCCAATGGATTATGGACCTAAATGTCACATATCATTTCCAGGAGGAAATCTGAGAATTAAGGATAGGATCCTCTGTGAATTCCTCCCCTCACCTACCAGCTGGATGACCCCCACAGAAACAGTTCCAGTCTCTGGGTCATTGCCTAGAGGAAAGACAACAAGGAAAGCTGCCCACGCAGGGTGATCAGGGTTAGATTTGATGTAAGCAAGAAATAAATTGTCTTTGTATTAAGCTACCAGGATCTGGAGTTCTTTTTGACAGTAGTTCCCCATATCCTAAAACATGAATTTTGCCCTCTACCTCATTTAATACCTGCTCTGCAGAATAACATTTATTTCTTTACCTGTCTGCCTCCCTTACTTGTAGATTCCTTGTACCCAGAGTTCCAAGCCCAGCAGAGTAGGCACTTAATTAAAGTTTGTTGACTTGAAATCCATAAAGAACACTAAAGGATGCTTACAGAGCCAGGGCTGCAATACTCCGTAAGAATCTACCTCCCACCCTGGATCTATGGTATCCAAGAGTTTTCTTTCCTTTAATTGACACAGTTGTCCTAACTCCATGTTCAGGACACCCCAATGCACCAAAGTCTCTCCTTGTCAAAAGAACCAAGTTGACTATCACTTCTACCCTGTGTGTCATATATAGAGTTATCTAAATTTGCCTGGATACCATGCTTTTATATGTTGGATCAAGAAATCCTAACTAAGGAAATTTTACTCATTCTTTAGTGAATTCGCAGCAAAATGAGTCCCTAAGTACACATGAACACAGCATAAACATAACATTTTATTAATAGAGAACTTACTTGTAGCTCTTTATGTTTCTGTGTCCATTTGGGCAAGAGCCTCTTGTACCTTTGTATCCTTAGCAACTACTTCATGCTTTGCTCAGGACATAAATGTGGTTTTTAGTTGAACAGCATGAAGCAATTTAAGGAGAATTTAAATGAAAGATTTTGGTTGCTCTCTCATTTAATAAAGATTATTTTCTCTAAGAAATTCTCATAGCCTCCTCCAATCAGATTGAATACTTGTTAAAGCATAATTGCTTATCTAGTGGGTTCTTTCAGAAAAGTGTCAGAGATCCTTTTTGATCAGTAAGAAAACTTTGATTTCCTAGACTATAAAGAATGTGTGTTTGTTTCACTATATATTTAAGAGATGGTGCTGGTTGTAGCTTTCTTTATCATTAAAGGAAATTCAGTTACTATGGCTTTCCCACAGCCTCAGTCTCAATCTTCCCTGAAAATTACCTAATGAATGAGAAAGAGAGAATAACAAAAAAGTGGGAAAGAATGTCCTCGGCACATTGAAGGATTAACACACTTTATTCCCTAGATGTGCTTGGCAAATTTGTAGATGTCAGTTTGGAAGCTATTAATAGTAGACTAGGCTTTAATAGAACTGCTTATCTTGTTTCTCAACCTACGCAGAAACCATATTACAATTTTAGAACCTATACGTTGTTTTCAAAGCTGCACATCTTGAATGATAGTTACTCTTACTTAGCTTAGGAATCTTTGCTCTATTGCTCCCAAATTCTTTGCATTCTAGAAGGCTGAGAGGTCTCAGGAACTTTGTTTCCCTCACAAGGTACAAGCTAATTGCCCGCCCAGTCTAATCATGTTGCCTTTTTCACTATTAAAGATTAACTTACTAAAGATGTGAACCTGACATCTTATCGGTATCACTGCATTCCTCCCTGGCTTTCAAACTTCACAGTCATTGCTCATTTTTCTGACCAAATTAAGAACGTGTGTATCTGACTTAATGCCCAGAAACTAAAACTGTTGTTAACTTTCATCTTCACAACAGCCTGGATTTCTTAGAGGCATTCATTAAAATTACACTTGGCTCTCTTTATTACTTGATCTCCAAGTTTCAAATAGAGGACCTATGAATTCAGTGCCCACATTTAGGATTATTAAAATAAAAGAAAAAAATAGCACCACGTGTATTTGCCAAGTTGTCCTGACTTTGGTTCAGCTGGATCAGCAACCCTCCATCAGAAAACCAAGCTTATGAAGAGTCCAGCCCATATTTCCAGGGGGAATCTGGCTTGAGCTTAGCCTGTCAGAATGATTGGGAGATTTCCAGTTCGTTGTAAAGGAAAATTTGTTGAAAGATAGTGTTCGTGTCATTTATGGTACCCCAAGGCCAACATTATGAGGAAACTTCTTTATTAGGAAATAAGGAGCAGATCCCAAGATTCACAGAGACAGAGAGAGTATCCCACAAAGAGCCACAGTTCCTTAGCAGATATTTAAGACAACATGTAGGGGGGAAAAAAGATACTGTTTAAGCATGACATGCAATCCACACAATCAACAGTGGCCGAATCAAAACCAATAGGCTTGGAACCTGGTCTGGGTCCAGCCGCAGGTTCCAATGAGAAGGGCAACCAGGTCTTGTCTAAAGTCCTGTACCTGCACTTGGCACCCCTGAATCCTCTAGTGCATTGACCCTCAGAAGGGCCAACACTAGCAGACTATTGGGTGGTGTGGGGCATGTTAACAATGCATATTCCTGGGACCAACCACAAATCAACCTGATCAGAAAAACAGATCCACCTTTAGGAACGGAGCCTTTAGAATCTTGGTTTTTATAAATAGTCCAGGTAATTCCTATTCACAGTAAACAACAAGAACCACTATTCTGGTGCCAATCCTAATGTTAGGAAGAAATTAAGATTTAGGGGACAGAGCGTAAGATTCTGAGACTCAGCATCATCATCCTTATCAGTACTCTCACCCTGACTTAGTGGCCCAAGTCTGATCAGTAGGTGTTGCCTCTTCACTGAGATACAGCCCCCACTTTGTGTCCTGGTTCAAATAATTGGGATTTTGCATTATTCCTTCATTAACTACCTGCCTGCAACCTGCCTAAAACTCTGAGCCCCTTACAAGTTCAGTCCTATGGCCTGGGCCTAGAAGACTGTCCTTGAACTGTTCTGTGGCTGAAGTCTGGCCCCCTAATGACTGGCCTCCCTGCCCCTGGCACCAAGAATTACTGCTCTGGCATTTTCCTTCGCCATCTGCCACTCACCTTTTAGAATTATGGGTGCTTTGTAGTCTTGCTCCTTCTCCCAAATCAAGACTACCACCTGATGCCTATCCACAGAGGATTCAGACACCATAAATTGGACCACCTTTTCTTCCCTCCTGGCTTTGTGCCCCCAAGATCTTCTTAACTAAGGCATGAGTGAAGTTTTTTCTCCCTCCTCATCCAATTAGTTATCTGAACCATGTCTAGCCATGTCTCCAAATATGTAAGACACTTTCTAAGGGAACTTCCAGTTATAAAACTCAAAAATACTCTGACTTAGGTCCTTGAAAATATATGGAGATTAGTGTAGCAGGAAAGAGATGTGTTAAAGAGTGAGTATTCCAAGTTTTCCCACATTCCTCCAGGATGGAAGAGGCAAGGCTACTGGAAATGTAAAGATGAACAACATGACAGACAAGCCACACAAGCTAGAACCTCAGGGAGTCAGACTCCAGAGTTAAAAGTTGGGTAACCAACTGTGTCATTATGCCTGGAACCGAGGGGTTCCTGGGACATGAAACTTTCATTGCTAAAGTTGAAAAAGTCCCTGACAAACCAGGATAAGTTGGCCACTCTAGAACTCGAAATTGTTTGTGGAGTTTTGCTGAATCAAAGATTCAGAATATGAAAGAACTGTAGCAAAAAGAAAAGGAAATTAATTTCTTTAAAGTATTTTCAGAAAGTATGCAAATATCAGTATTTCTTTTAATTACTCTGGATCGTTAGACTGTACTTCTTTGATTGTAACTTTATTCAGAGAGTACTTCACATGGGCCCTAGTTTTTGGGCTAGTCACCTATTAATGAAAGAAAACACATGAATATAATCAATACTGTCAGACATTTATTGAAAAATTATATGCCAACCACAGATTGAAGTGCTTTACATAGATTATCTCAAATTACTGTCACAACAACAACCTGGGTTTGATCCCTACCCTGCCATCTATTAACTGTATCTTTTGCTTTTTAAAAATGATTTAGTTACTTATTTCAGAGAGAAAGAGAGAGGAACATGAGTAGGAGGGGCAGAGGGAAAAGGAGAGAATCTCAAACAGACTCCATGCTGAGCACAGAATCCGACACAGGGCTCGATCTCACAACCATGAGATCCCGACCTGAGATGAAACCAAGAGTCTGACGCTTAACCCACTGTACCACCCAGGCGCCCCTTAACCATGTCCTTTGTACAAATAACTTAAT
Organism: Mirounga leonina; assembly: GCF_011800145.1. Classification (NCBI taxonomy): domain Eukaryota; kingdom Metazoa; phylum Chordata; class Mammalia; order Carnivora; family Phocidae; genus Mirounga; species Mirounga leonina. The sequence continues at coordinate 38,153,068 of NW_023270454.1, read as the reverse complement.
CTCTCTAAACCTCAATGACCTCATCAGTAAAATGAGGACAATGATATCTATTTACCAAGGAGATTTCAGAATGAAGTAAGACAAAACATGTTTTTAATAGATTTCCTTGCAGATAGTAAGGGATCCATACATAGAACGGCTTTTAGATTTTATTATTATTATTATTCTTACTACTACTACTACCTAGTACTAGTACTACTACCTAGTACCAGCACAACTACTTGCTACTAGTGCTACAACTACTGATACTATTACACCTACATCATCATCATCAACATCATCATCATCATCATCATCATGCCAGATCATACAGCAGTCAATTGCAGAAGCAGGCTTAAAATCTGGTCCTCTAACTTATCATGATGACACATTTTCCTCCTTGTTATAGAAACATTAAAACCCAACCTGAGAAAGCATTTAATAAAGACCCTTGGCATCCAAAATGTTATGGCCACAAAGGTGCAGGTAAGAATGCACAAAAATTTAAATGGCAGACAGCACAAAGAAGCAAATTTAACGCCATGGAACCTTGGGCACTAATGATGTTTCTTTGGAATATTTTCCAAGTAAAATATAAAACAAGTACATTTGTTGGGTTTGGGTTTATTTTTTATTTATTTTGGCTTCTGTATGTGTACCATGAACACATGGATGACAGTCAATCGTTCTGGATTTTGCAGTACAGAGTTGAGACTGTAATAACAGAGGGTCGACAAGCTAACCCAACGGGGGTCTAATTTTCCAGAGCTATATGTCTGTCAAAGTCAACAAAATAATAGACCTAATGCAATTTTAGCTCTGTGATTACTGACACAGCTTTGCAAGAAGCCTCTCTCTTCTCCATTTGGCGTAATAAAATGTTAACATATGCTCACATGTACAAATATTTCTAAATAGGAGTAAATGAAAGAATAGCTTGCAACACTCTTTTTCATGAACAAATGACTCTACATGGTCATTTTTATTACACAAGATACAGTATTAGTGAGAAAAATTAGAAAAATAAAATAAGAAAATTTAAATCATCCATAATCCCACAACCTAAGATAACTATTGTTGATACTTTGTTGTTTATATTTCTCACTTTTTCTAAGCAAATAAAAACTCATGCATAGGTAAACATACACAACATTTTTAATGTGCTAAATTATAATCCTTTTCCTGTAGCAAAAGGTAGTAAATATTTCCCCATATATTTTACATATAATAATTATATTCTATATCATGGTTTTAAATAATTGCCTGAAATTCCATTATGTCAATGCACCATAAGGTACTAGTCATTCCACTGTTCATAGATAATTGAGTGGTTTACATTTCCTTGCTGTTATCAACAATTCATTTTTATAAACATCCTTGTTTATACACCTTGGCACAGTTGTCAAAGTATTTCCTTAGACATAAGAATTCCTAGAAATGGGATTATGAAATCAGACACTGCATATTTTAAGGCTTCTTAATATGTCCCTGATGGTAAGTACTATACATGGGTTTGTAATACACAACCAGGAATATTGCCATATCTGCAGAACGAGTGCACTGGTTTGCACTCCCAGCAGCAGGTATAAGCCATTCTGTCCCATTGCCCTTTACAGCTGAGTGAGCCAGGGGCTCACCTGAGTGTCATGGTCTCTAACAGAAAACATCTACGGGACCCTCTCAACAGTTCTGCCCTTATAACCCACCCCCAGCTGCCGCGAGGACTTCCTGCCCCACTGGCTGGTCAGTAGCTGCTGACAATGTCCATGTGTACTATGATGTCACAAGCTGGCAAAGAAAACATCGTTCAAAAATAACAAGGCAATTGAGAATTGCTAGACACCGTTAGAGAGTAAAGTTTTGATTTTTAGATGCATATCTGTTTTGTCTTAACAACTGGGACAAAAAAAGGATGGGTCACATTTGGCAAATAAGAATATTTTTTCCTCTGAGAAAACTTGAAAAAAAAAAAAAGAGAGAAGAGAAAGAATCATTACAGATTTCTAAAATCTGCTACAAATTTCCTGCCGGTTAGAGTAGGATACTAAAATGACCAAGGGTGGGGCACCTGGTTGGCTCAGTTGGTAGAGCATGCGACTCTTGTTCTTGGGGTTGTGAGCTTGAGCCGCACGTTGGGTGTGGAGATTACTTTTTAAAAGTCTTCTAAAAAAATGACAAATGGCAAAATTTAAAACAATTTCTCCCATTCCTGGATAATAATATTTTCAATCATTTCCTAACTGGAAGGTTTAAAAACTAAAACCTGAATGTCTCAGTGGATGTAAGCAAGGGCAAAGCAACAGAACAAGCTAGAATGTCTCTGCCTCAGGTTGCTGGCTTTGCACCAAAGGAAGCTATTACCTGCATCTTCCTGGGCCGCACTAGCCTCTCCTGGGGCCCACAGAGCAGAAGGAGAAGATCCAGCAAGGTCAGATCTGGGGAGACACCTGACATGTGCACGCCATGGGCAAGCATGCAGGTTGAGAGAAGCAGGAATACCAAACTTACCCGGGGCAAGCTGGTAGATAAAAGTACTGTCTTCTACATCATAGGCCATAAAAGAGGAGTTTCTCCATTATTTTACAAATAATTGCCTGGTTACTTACTATAGGCCTTCCCAACTGTCACTCATTTAATCCTATGACAAATTATCCCTGTATTCCAATGGGGAAACTGAGGCATACAGAGAGTAAATATTTTGCCCAAGATAATTACAGATCATAAGTGGAAAAACTAGAATTTAAACCCAGGGAGCCTGGCTCTAAAACTTCACATTCTTGACCACATCAGATGCCATCTATTAGGGTCAGTGATAGAGACAAGGGTAGGACTGAAGGCCTGAAGACTGAGGTTCAAGTTCCAGGACCACCTCCTATTAGCAGTCTAAGAGACCAAAGGGCATTTAATTTCTCCAAGGCTCAGGTTGCTAAAGCAGGTGAAATGCACACATCAGCTCAGTCCTTACCCTCCCCTCTGACCTGTGACCCATACCCACCCACATGTAGAGCTTGGCGTACCTTTGAGTTCCCCATCTCACCCTGCTTCTCCTGAACTTGAATCTGCATTTTTACTCATGATCCAAGAGATTCTTGTTCATACTAAGGTGTGATAATTATTCCCCTAGAGAAGCCTTTGATATAAAAACATCAGAACAAAAAAATCTTTGTTTTTCTGAACATTTTGTACAGGACACAGAGGATGGAAGGAAAAGACATCACATGGTGCAGAGAAAACCACTTAGAAGTTTCCCATAACTATCCCCATTGGTCCCTTAGCTCCACAGGGCAAGTGGGGGAAGGCACTTTCTGTGCTATTTCCTTTTCCCTGTTCCCAGAGTTGATAACTGTCTTCTCTTCTGAATTTCCACCTGGGCATCTTTAAGGTAAGATCTTTAAGACCTCACCTCTTTCTCATAAGATGTAAAATAACTTCTTTATTGATAAATTATTTAACCACTATGATGCTCCAATGAGATGATCTTTGATGTGAAAATACCTCATAAAAATGAAGAGGTGCATTAGCAGAAGGCGTAGCCGATATCGCCCGGAAAGACAGTATGAGCTGAATGACTGAAACCTCGGGGGAGCTCAACTTAACGAGTGGCAGGTGCATGCCCAGTGATTAGAGGGGGCATTTCTACACACTGGTGACTGATTGTAGGAGGTTAACACTCTCCCACAAACCACGCCATGGCACTTACAGCAGAGACCCTACAGAGCTAGTTAAACAAAGTTCCAAATCTGACTTCAAGCAACTCTCCCAAAAATGCAAACAGCCCTCTCCCTCCCTGTTAGTTATTTAATCCTAACCGGTCTTTTTTTTTTTAATTTAATTTTATTATATTATGTTAATCACCATACCTTACATCATTAGTTTTTGATGTAGTGTTCCACGATTCGTTGTTTGCGTATAACACCCAGTGCTCCATTCAATACGTGCCCTCTTTAATACTCATCATCGGGCTAACCCATCCCCCACCCCGCTCCCCTCTAGAACCCTCAGTTTGTTTCTCGGAGTCCACAGTCTCTCATGCCAACCGGTCTTTCTTTTACCATCTTACCCGTGATAAAAAAAAAAAAAAAAAGGTATATAGTCCAAAAACGTAGGGGAAAACAGTAATATGGAATGTGCAGGGCGGTGCATTAATAAAACCATTAAGCTCTTTTTCTGGATTTTTGTGATGTGTATGGTATTTCTCAGATTTTATTAATTTGTAACTTCTTGTGATTTCTTGTTTCAAATAAATACTTTTCATGTACTTTTGTATTGCTAATTTTTTAAGAGGATTTTAAAGGCGGGGGGGGGGGGTGGTTCTGAAAACTGTCTAAGCTTCAGGTCCACCCAAACCCTGCATCCGATTAATTATACACTAGCTCTTCCATCATAGGAATATAGACTAATAACTCAAGTGCTTTTCTGGATAATAAAAATGAGGGATCATTATTAACATCTTGTTAAATGACAGTAATTCCTCTCACCTCTCCCATCTTCCTGGGCCCCCTACCGTTTCCCTGTCTCTGAGTATATGTACAACTGGGCTGCATGCTGAGAGTGTAAGATAAATAGATAATATCTCTGCCTCAAGTAGATTCGCGCCTAATGAGGGGAAGAAGACATGAACGCTAATAATTATGCAATAACTTGATAAGTGCTCTAAAGGAGTTAAGAGCAAAGCGTCCTCAGAGCACAGAGAATGATCCCACCTAGGGAATTCAGAATAAGTGTCACAAGAAAGGTAATAGCTGAACTGAGCATGAAAGAAGGAGAGGGAGTGTGGCTGGCCAAGCAGAGAGACAGCATCCTCCTCGCGGGGAAAACCGCAGGTTAATTTATGTAAGCAGAGCATGAAAGCATTTTAAAAAACATAGTCAGATGTGCTGTGCCGGCAAACAAAGAACAAAGAAACAAACAAAAACAAGCCACTACCAAAAAGAGAAGAATCACGAGCTTCACAGAAGAACTAATAAATGGTGAGTTTATACGCGGCATCCTCTAAGATACCAAACACTTATAAAGCTTGAAAATTTGCAGGTGGAAGGAAGCTCCGGTATCAAAGAGGACTGGGCATTGAATCTAACACGTATTAGCTCCATCACCTGGGACAGCTGTGTCATTTCTCCAAGACTCAGTTTCCTCATTTGTAAAATGATTCAGAGAAGGATTTGTATCAAAAATGTGTCATGAGGATTAGGCCAGTTATGTGTGGTATAAAGTAATGCTGAGCAAATGTGATCTGTTTTCATTAAGTGAGGCTAACACACCCAGGTTTTCCTACCATTAAAGATAGATGTGAATTGCACATCTCCCTGTTACACCGATAACTCACTCAGGGAAAGCCAGCACCTGTCAGCTAAAACAATCAAGCTGGAAGCAGGGAAGTTCTTGCAAAGAGCCAGAGCATTCCAAAGAATTCCAGAAATGCTCCTGCATTCTCTATCACATTCCTTTAAGCACCGGCTCATTTAAACAACAGCCAAGGAACTCCACATCAGAAATGTAAACGCAGGCCAAAGCTCAAAAAACAAATCCCCGTGAAAAATAACCCTCCTGTGAGGAAATCAGCACTCCATTCTACATGCTGGAAGATGGGCTCGGGATATATTCCTGCAGAAGTCAAGGTCACGTCACTTTTAGACTTAGTAGTACTGAGTGTCCACAGGTGGCGCTACTTCGCCCTCCGTGAAGAGCGCCCTTTTCCAGACAACTGCATCTGTAGCAATACCTTGATCCTTCCGGCTTTAACAGAACTGACCGCTTGTTTACTAGTACATGTGTACATTTTTAAGGAGGGACATCAACCTTCTGAGATTAATCAAAGAAAATTATAGAGCAGTGAACTGTGTTCAATTTTAGGCCAGCAGGCCATTAAACCTGTCCCTTTAGAGCAAAGAGGTAATGAGTCAGTCCTAAAGGTACCGAGAAGCTGATCCATTCCTCTTCTCTCAGGAAGCCAACCTCTTGGTTTTTTTAACTAGGGAATCTGAAACTGTGGATATTTGCAAGCTGATCCTCTCAGTAAATGTGGCTACGATAACAATAATTTGTGAATATTGGTTATTTTGTTTTGCTTTGCTTTGTTTGTAGTACCATGGTACCACAATAGGTTCACAATCCAGAACCATAGCAATTTCTTAGGCGTGTAACAATTTCCCCTGAGCGCAAAAACACAAGAATTTCTGTTATGGAAAGTGTTATCAGTCAGACCTAAGCACTACTGGCCTTCATATGAGATCATATAAACATGCGACATCTCTACGCTTATTCAGTTCTTGGCTTTTTTCTAGCCACTAATTCCACCAACCGTGTTGTGCCAGAATATCATACCAACCCTGGCCAATCATTTCTTAGAAGACAATCAGTGGGTCATGAAAGGAGAAGGGACAACTCACCTCTTGAAGGAGGATCTACATGAAATGAGGCCGTATCCTTTCACTGGAATGAGGCACTTTTACAGATCCCATTACGTGAGACTGTAACAAACAACAGTCAGGATATGACAGGGTAGGCATGGTGCAGCTCTGTGGACGTACTTACAGTTACAAGTTCTGAAGACAACAGGCGCTGATGGGCTTGTGGCTTCTTCCTCCCAAACTGAATGATCTTTCCTGGCCATCTGGGAGCAAGCGATCATAGAACAGCTTTGGGAAAACGCTACGCAAGTGGTCATTTTTTGGCCCATCAGAGGATCATTATATGATGACATTAGATTAAACCTTTACTTAAGATGGTATGAGTTCCGGGGGGGAGGGGGGGAACTACATTTAAGAGAGTTACCTTTACCAGGGGACTCAGAGAAAATGTAGCAGATAATAGTTGTCATCAGGCTCCATCCAGCCAGATACCCTTTTCCTCATGTTCTCTCCTCATTAAATGTTATGAAAGAAGCCCCCGCAAAAAAGAAGCCCCAAATAAATGTTTTATTGAGGGAAGCATGAGGAGTTTCTATTATTTCTCAAGGCTACACTTCACCAGGCATGCTTGAATGAAGTATGGGATTCGCCTTCATTTGCAGATAAGCCGGGCACCTGGCAGCCTGCCCTCATCCTCTCAGCCCATCCTGGTGTCTCTGTCAGATTTGGGATACAGCACCAAAGTCTTTAGAATTTCCTATATATCATATGAGTACTTAAGGCAGTGTTTCCCAACTTTTTCCAAGTCATGGTACTTAGAGAAAATGATGGTATTTATTATATATTGCAATAAAGAGATAAGGCAGTGTGCGTCCATGACTAACTAACTGGGGGAGGAGGCAGAAGTGGGACGAGGAGTTCAGGCCCCCTGGGCCACACCCCCCACACCTGGATGGCAGGGACCAGTATCTGCACATACCAAGAACCCAGCACAGCATCTGCCAGGGAGATGCCGCCTTAAAGTGGATGTTTTCGAGTGCTCCCCTGGGAACAAAAGAGATTCTAAGGTCCTCATGGTAGGGGACTAGGAGTCACTATTATTTATCAAAAGATAATATTCTTATATTGCTGATTACATTTTATCCATTATTTAAATAATTTTGACTACAATGAAAATAATTTATAAACAAACCATTTACTTATAGACTTCTTTTCATCTCTTAACTCTCCGAGCACTGGCATACATGTGGTGGGAAGTACACAGACTTTAGAAATAGACCTCCTTGAAAGTACTGATTGTGCACATATCTGGCCTCAGACAGATCCCACACCCTTTCTGAGCCTCAGTTCTCCCACATTAAATGGGGACACTAATACCTACTTCAAGAAATAGTTATGATTTTTTTCAGTTTAAAATGTGAGTAGCACAGAAAAATAAATGCTCATTAAATATTAGCTCACTTCTTCCTAGAGGGAGAATTAGTACTGCAGTTAAATTTCTTCTGTCTGTTCTCCGTACTCCTTCTCCTACTCTCTGCTGTCCTCCATCATCCTCCCTCTGCCACCTGCCTCTCAGCCTCCTCCCCTTGTTTTCTATTTCTACATTGTCTGCTGCCTCCTCCTTATCATGCTTGTACTTTCTTCTCTCTCCAAACTGGGGCAAGGAGGGAGAAAAGAGGACATGGAGAGGAATGAACGGGCCCTTTAAACTCTATTCAATTCCCAACTCTTAAAGGCACTGACCAAAGCATTTCAAGTAATTACAAAAAAAAAAAATTTTTTTTTTATCCAAAAACTACTGTATTCAAGTGCTGTGCTGTTTGATCTCTCAGTCTCCATGAATAGCTAACCTTTGGATCGGTGGCTGTCAACCTTCACACCACTATGCTATGCCAGAAAAAAAACCAACATGGACCAATTAGTAGGAAGAGTTCATGGAAGTAGTGAGTCTTATTAAGAAAAAGGGGCCCACATGGTAAGTGCTCAAGTAATATTTGCTCATTGCATCAATGTGTTAAATATCCACCAATACAAATACCTAAGGAAGCAAAATTGAGAAATGCTATGGATTCACAAATTGGATACAAACCTACTGCTCCAGATCTAAAAAACAAATCAAGGTGAACTTAAAGTAAACTTAAAAGAAGATATTAGATATTTACAATCCTTTCTTTTGGATTTTTTGCTTCATTATCGTCTGTGATAGAGGGAAAAGACAGAATATATTTAAAGTGGGCAAATATTCTCTGAGTTCTCCAAGTCTCATCACCAAAACATAGTAAAAAGAAGTTGACTACAACAGTGTGGTGGAGACAGCAAGAATTGGCATACCAATAAAACCTCCAGACAAGGATTTCTACAAAGAGCTTGCAGGCTGGGATACATCTACAGCCACTTTCTGAAATGCTTACTCTGGTGGCTCACATACTATGACCTTAGTTGAAAAGAGCAGGCAGCAAACCATCTTAGGAAGCTTATAAACAAAAATGTCACAATAGTTTGGAAAGACAATAACATTAGTAATCCGAAACTGCCACTAATATAAAGCAAGTGTAGAAGGAGGAGAACATAGGAGTCATTTTTAAGTCATCTCCATAAGAGATCTGTCCAATGGCACTACTCATAGCTCTTGAAATAATTACTGGGTTTTTTGTGATGCAATCACTCACAGGATTCTAGACACGGTGAGCCATCTGGCAAAAGGGGTTTCTGAAGGGGAAAGGTCCTTAACTACATTGATGAACTTTTAGTATATTTGCCTCTGAAAGGTGAGGTGCTCTGTAAAGATACAGTAGTAATAACCCACAAGTCAAGGACCATAATACTGTCAGTAATTCCAGTTTTATTCTCTTGCTGAGAGAGATGAGATCAGGTGGATTTATTGTCATTTTAGAAGTAAAAATTAATCATATGTGTGTACTTAATAAAATTATATTAATAGCTCTATATTAATGCCTATATTAATGTCTCTCCAATATCTCTGTATTAGACATTTCTGACTTGTTTATATTTTTATGGTAATAAGGTTTCATATAATTCTGCAGACTATTGTTTTAATAAGACTAAGGTTTGGATGGGGGCAGATGGCTTAGTTGTACAATGACAGAGGATACCATTCACACAGAGGTCAGTATGAAAACCCCCCCTGGATGACAAGAAAAGAGGAAGAAAGGAGGGAGGAGAAAGAAACATTGTAGCAATTATTGAAGAAATATCCTTCTAGGCAAATTTTCACTTATAAAATGTGTCCTCATTGGAGGGTGTTAGGAAAAAGGAAATATGTTTAAAATGAAAATTATTGAGGGGCGCCTGGGTGGCTCAGTTGGTTAAGCGACTGCCTTCGGCTCAGGTCATGATCCTGGAGTCCCCGGATCGAGTCCCGCATTGGGCTCCCTGCTCAGCAGGGAGTCTGCTTCTCCCTCTCCCGCTCCCCCCTTCTTGTGCTCTCTCTCTCTCTCACTATCTCTCTCAAATAAATAAATAAAATCTTTAAAAAAAAATGAAAAGTATTGATCTATCAATTGGAAAAAGCAAAAATCCACAATGAGAGAGAGAGAGAGAATGGGAAATAGAAATACAAGACAGACATTAGAGAAGCCTAGTTATCACTCCAGGTTCCTCAATCTATTAGAATAATTAAATCTCCTACTATCCCCATGCTCTTAACCAAAGAGCCAACAGAAGACAAAGCCGTAACTAAATAACACTCACCAGGATTATCAGCAAAATTCTGATATCAGGACATGAAGGGAAAAGAAATAGGAGAGAGGATTGGTTAGAGGAGAAGGAGGGGAAAGGAATAAAAATAAATTGACTAGTTTTACATTGTGAAAATTAGAAACAGTAAGATACTCGGAAGAAGGATGGAGGAAGACAGAAGCAGACAACTTTTCTGAGGGAAGTAGAGAAAGGGAGCCCATTGTGCACACGACACGTCACATCAGCCCCCTCTGTGGCAATGCAAAGCATGTGCTTGTCCTGCCTGTTTGCTACCATCACTAGTCATCATTTCCATCAGCAGAGGCCCCAGGATATTCACTCCCTATGTGCTACCACACTGTACAAAATACTATAAATAGATGATTTTATGTCACCCTTGCAGCACCCATATGAATAACATCCTGTTGTTATTCCCATTCTTAGAGATGAAGAAATCGAGTCTCGCAAAGCTGGAGACATTATTTACAACTTTTCATGGGCTGTTTAGACTTGATAAGATTCTGTACCCACACACTCAGACTCTCAGTGATTAAAATTAACCTCCATCCTGCCTGATCCAAGCTGATGGAATTCTGCATTCCCCAGCTGCATAGCGATTTTAGCATAAAAGCTTTGACAAAGGATATTTTTTATCTGTTTCATTGACTATCATTTTATAATTATTCTCTTGCAGCACCACCCCATATCAATGACACAATTTGCCTCCCAACTGTAAAGTGTTTTATTTTTAATAAAACTTCATTAATATCCCCATAACAAAATTTCTAGGTGAATATTAGGACAATACTGCAGTTGACTTTGGTGGGCCATTGTTTTAATATATCCATCTAATGTTGTAGCCAGATTATTTACTCTTGACTGACTGATAGAAATTCCTCATTTTTGTAGAAATCTACTAGAAAAGTAGATGTGTGGTTAGGATAAAAAAAAAACAGAATTTGTTAGTAATCACACTGACAGACACATCTATGCATACTGATTATTTCTTGCTAAAACAGACCCTTAAACTTTGAACACGTTTATATACACATTTAAATATTTTGTTTTGTTTAGAAGGTGCCTTGCCCAAACAGATGATGTTTGAGACTCTGATCCCTCTGAACACAAGTTTTCTCTGGTGATCTAATGTGCTTGCTCAAATCATAAAGTTGAATTATAGAGCTCCAAAGTCTATGTCAGAATGTCAGAAGGTTCTTGTTTAAAACAACAACAACAACAAAAAGGCTATTCAGTTTAAAACAACAATATATTCAGATTCATATTATGGCGAGATTGGGTAAATATACGTCCATTCTATTTTCTTTGTCTCTGAAAAAAAAAAAAAAAAGAATAAAACTCCCAGTGTTCCCTGTAGTTCCCAGTGTTCCCAAGTGACTCAGCTGGAGCCAAAGACCTGGAGAGGGATGCAATATACCACTTTCATGCCTGCTTCATAAAATGCAATGTGTGACTATCCATGAAGGCAACCATGGAGACCATGCCTTGAATATGGCTGCATCTCAAGATGAAGGAGAGAAACCTCAAATGCTCTAGACAGGGATATGGGAAAAAACCAAGCCTTTACTTACTAAGCCACTGAGAGTCCAGAACTTGTTTACTATGACTGTTCCATAACTTAGCCTTATCTGACCAATTGAGAAAGTGGTACTGGCAATGGGGACTACCGTCATAAAACTCATAAGATGTGCCAGTGCATCAGGCACCAAAGGAGCTCCTCTCACAGGCTGGGAATATGGTGATTTTCGTTGTGAGGCAGGAAAAGAGGTTGTAAAACTGTTATAGAATCCAGCCTACTATAGAAGCCCTCCCAGAAGAAGGTGGGAAATAATCATAGCATTAGCATGTACTGCCTAATATAAGCTGGATTTTGCAATGCCTTCATTACATGAAAGAGATAAGCTCAGGGAAGAAGCAGCTGGTTTGGGACACTTTATTTTTTTTATTTTTTATTTTTTAAAATTTTTATTTATTTATTTGAGACAGAGAGCAAGAGCACAAGCAGGGAGGAGGGTCAGAGGGAGACAGAGAAGCAGACTCCCCACTGAGCAGGAAGCCTGACATGGGGCTCGATCCCAGGACCCTGAGATCATGACCTGAGCGGAAGGCAGCCTCTCAACTGACTGAGCCATCCAGGCGCCCCGATTTGGGATGCTTTAAAGTACATTTTTTATCTCAGGAACGATACCTCATCAAAGTAGCAATATTTCCAATGATATCTTTAACACTAAGGATGAACACCATCCACCTTAAATCCACTAGCCAGATGTCATCGGCTGCTCTATTTTTCAGCCAGATCTATTCATGTTGGGTGGTAGAGGGGCAAAGACTGGAGGTGTAGAGAAAGAAAGCAATGAATGCAGCCATTACTACAAGCTTTCAGAAAATCCCTTCTGAGGGAGTGGGTTAGAATCCGTTTTTAAATAACATTATGGCCTCTCCTAAATTTCGAAGGGATGCTTTTGAATAGCAATTAATTTTCATATCTAGAAGGAAAATAAGAAAGATCACTAACTTACAGTTTTCTTCTTTAGGCTATAAAGCCTTAAATAAAATAAAGCCAAACACAATTTTCCAATTCCCTTGAAAACCCAACTATAGATCAGGGTGGAGGGACTTGGACAGCATGATCTGGTATTCATTTCAGCGAGATGAACTTAATTTTCTACTTTGGGAGGCAACGCATGATAGTCCATGTTTAACATCATTCCACGAAAGCCTCAAAAATCCTCATAAAAGAAACCTTATGGGGAATTTATGTGCCTCACATAGTGCCAAAGTTCTGACAAGAGAGAGCCTGGACTTGGTGACCAGCAGGGTTTCCTTCTTGTCCAAGGAGGAATAGGTCACCATCTGGACTGGGAACCTGGTTGAGGCAGAGCCAGATAAATCATGTGGGTGCTATCTGGCAATACCAGCAACTGGGAAGAGGGTAAAAATCGCCATGGGCCAGTCCTCAAGAGACTACCAAGCCAGAGAAAAAATTAATGAGTTCATAGTGTAGGAGTCTTACTGAAAGAAGAGATCTGGGCTCTAAAATGGATCCTTCCGTTGACCAGATATGTGACTTTGCGACAAGTCACACCTCCATTATGGACCTCGTTCTCCTATTCTACAAACTGAGGAAACTGGACTTAATTATGGATTGCCAACTCAAGTACCTACAAGGATCCAGCAGGTAGTTTAATGGAGTGTGCCCTTCCAAAGGGCCAGAAGCTAGCTAGTCAACTCCAGCTGATGAATGGTATGCAGAAAGACAGGCCCAGTGTTGCCAAATTTCCAATTCTTTTAAGAGAGGCTAGAAACTAGGGATTTTTATGGGAAAACTTTCCATTTATAAAATATTCACACTTAATTCAATTTTTTAAGTACATTATAGCCCAAATAAGAAATACCTGCTGGTGTGGTATAGCCTGCGGACTACATTTGCCCCCAGGAAGTCATCAAGTAACTATCACTGGATAAAATAATCTCTAAGTCCCTTTCCATCTTTGAAGATAAATTTAAACTCACTGCCTGATAAATGGCATTTTGTTTCCACCACCTATAATGCAATTTCTTTCTTTCCTCTCATTTTCAAAATATTTAGGAATGAACTCCCATATACTCTGCTTGGGCCCAGAAGATTTGGCTTCCTTCCCCACTCCACCAAAACTGGGTTCCAAATGCTATCCATGATCTGCTGACCGCAAACTGGAAAACAATTGTCTTGCCTTCATTCTTACTAATTTGTAGCAACTCGAACTCTTACCAACACCTATTCTTGAAAGCCAGCCATAAAAAACAACAACAACAAAAAGTCTTTTCTGGTTTTTCACATGTTTCTAATCACCTTGTCCCAGATTCTTTTGCTGCATATTGTTTTCCTTCCACTTCCTAAATGTGGGTGTTCCCAGAGACTGAGTCCTCAGCTCTCTATTACTCTAATTGCTTATCCCAAGAGCTCATCTGTAACTTCAGCTTCAAACATCATGAGATTCATTCATATACACAAACCTCTCCAATCCTGAGGAACTCCAGTGCTCCATTTCCAGTGGCCACTGGAACATTTCTACTTGGACTATATACCTCTTTCCTTAAAGGCTGACATGTTCCAAATTTATTCTCTCCAAAACTTCTCCCTATGTTCCTCTTGCTACTGATGATTTCCCACCATCCTCCTGGTTACTCCAAGTTAAAATCTTAATTATCTTTGACTCAACTCACTCACCTCCACATTCCATGATCTATTCACAATATTGGTAATGTTCATCTCTACTTTCTAAAGAAGGCTCCCACACTTACCACTTCAACCTTAGATATACCACCGTGCATCCTTCTGACTTCCCCAATCTGCATTAGGCACTGTCACCATGTTATCACTTACATCACATTATTCCTTACTTCCATTGCCCCACAGGATACATACCAACTTCCTGTATGTGGCATTCATATATGGTCCTAATAGCCATCTTCCTCCTCCTCCCAATACAGAAGACCTTCTGTTCCAGCCAAACCAGTCTCATCCTTGTTCTCCAAAGACTATATTTTGTTTGTGCCGAGAATGTCTTCCCTGGTCATTTGTACCTTTTCAAAGCCTTCTCATTCTTCAAGGCCCAGCTCAACTTGCATCTTCCTCAAAAAACTTGCAAAATTACCTGGGCCAAAGTGACCTCTTTCTTAAGAGGACATATTCTAGGCCCTTTCAAATAAATTTCCATATAGATATCCTTTTCCCTCTCCACCAAAAACAAAAACAAAAACAAAAAACCACAACACACCTCAGTTAAAATTTTCACTGTTGTTTCTTTGAATTTTAGGTCACTTTACTTCTTCTGTATTTTTCTTTTCTTTTCTTTTTTTTTTTTTGTCTGACTTGGCTTCATTCAGCATGACATGTTTAATTTGCAATTTCTTCTAGTTTCTGAAGATGAAAACTTTGAATATGGATGCAAAACTTCTTGTTTTTAATATAAGAATTAATGCAATAAATTTCCTTTTGATCATTTCCTTTTAAGTTCTGCACTTAGGTGCATCTCTAATTTTTAATGTTATATTTTCTTATTTACTCTATTCCAGATATTTTCTAATTTCCCTTGTGACTTCCTCTTTGGCTCCCGAGCTATTTATAACATGTTGTTTAATCATAAAATTTGTAATTTTCCAGTTATCTTTTGGTTTTTAATTTCTAATTTAATTCTTGGGTGGTCAAAGAATATAATTTGCCAGATTTCAATTCATCAAAACTTTTTGAGATTTCTCTTATGGCCCAGAATATGGTCTACTTTGATGAACGTTAAATGTCAATTAAAGCACACTGGTTAATAATGCCGTTTACATCTACATTCTTAGATTCGTTTTCTCTTCGCGTTTCACTGATTACAAAGAGAGGAGTTTTGACATCTCCAACTATAATTATGGATTTTTCTGCCTCTATAGGTTTTGCTTTGTGCATTTTGAAGTCATGCTGTGCTTCAAAAACACACTTCAAGTTGTCCAGTTCTTCTGCGGACGTGAACATCTTCATCAGTATATAATGTCCCTCCTAATCCTAGATGATATTTCATGGGTGAAGCCTAGTTTAATCTGATTTTAACATGGTCACTTCACTTTCTTTTGATTTGTGTTTGTATGGTATGTCTTTCTTCAGCCTTTTACTTTTCACGGATCTTTGTCTTCCCATTAGTTTCCTGTAGACAGCATATAGTTGCATTTTATCCTATTATCTAACCTGACAATCTCTGTCTTTTAATCAGCATCTTTAGAAAAAAAATAGGTAATTAATTTTTAAGGTAATTACTGATATGGTGGGTTTAAGTCTACCACCTTTCTAGTTGTTTTCCATTTTCCAGATATTCTTTTTTTCCCTTTTCTGAAGCCTTTTAGACTGTGTATTTTTTATTATGTACTTATTTGTATATTTGAAATATAAACGTATTCCATTTGTTTATATTTCAATTATTAATTACAGCCTTTTCTTAAATTTTTTAAATTTTTAACCTAATCTTAATTTATGATTGCCCTAAAATTGATACTACACATCTTTAATTTATCAGTTTTAAAATAATATTGTTATTTCACATACTGCATAAGAACCTTACAACTATATATTTCCAGTTCTTCTCTCCTATAACTTGTAGTTTTGTTTTCTCATTTTATTTTTATGTATAAACTTAAACTACATTTTCACTATTTTTTTAATTAACATATAATGTATTATTTGTTTCAGGGGTACAGGTCTGTGATTCATCATTCTTACACAGATCACAGTGCTCATTATAGCACATACCCTCCCCAATGTCCGTCACCCAGCCACCCCATCCCGCCCACCCCCCTCCACTCCAGCAACCCTCAGTTTGTTTTCCTGAGATTAAGAGTCTCTTATGGTTTGTCTCCCTCTCTGGTTTCGTCCCATTTCATTTTTTCCTCTCTTCCCCCATGATCCTCTGCCTTATTTCTCAAATTCCACATATCAGCAAGATCATATGATAACTGTCTTTCTCTGATTGATTTACTTCACTTGACCTAATACCCTCTAGTTCTATCCACATTGTTGCAAATGGCAAGATTTCATTTTCTGATGGCTGCATAATATTCCATTGTATATATATATACCACATCTTCTTTATCCATTCATCTGCCAATGGACATCTAGGCTCTTTCCATAGTTTGGCTATTGTGGACATTGCTGCTATAAACATTGGGGTACATGTGCCCCTTCGGATCACTACATTGTGTCTTTGGGGTAAATACCTAATAGTGCAATTGCTGGGTCATAGGGTAGCTCTACTTTCAACTTTTTGAAGAACCTCCATACTGTTTTCCAGAGTGGCTGCACCAGCTCACATTCCCACCAACGAGTGTACGAGGGTTCCCCTTTCTCCTCCAGATTGAAAGACATGGGGGTGGAGAACCATGATTCATGTTAATGGAGATCAAAAGAAAGCTGGGGTAGCAATCCTCATATCAGACAAATTAGATTTTAAACCAAAGACTGTAGTAAAGGATGAAGAGGGACACTATATCATACTTAAAGAGTCTATCCAACAAGAAGATCTAACAATTATAAATATTTATGCTTCTCATTTGGGAGCAGCCAATTATATAAACCAATTAATAACAAAATTAAAGAAACAAATTGATAATAATACAATAATAGTAGGGGACTTTAACACCCCACTCAGAGCAATGGACAGATCATCTAAGCAGAAGATCAACAAGGAAACAGTGAATGACATACTGGATCAGGTGGACTTCACAGATATATAGAGAGTATTCCATCCTAAAGCAATAGAATACACATTCTTCTCAAGTGCACATGGAACATTCTCCAGAATAGATCACATACTGGGTCACAAATCAGGTCTCAACTGGTACCAAAAGACTGGAATTATTCCCTACATATTTTCAGACCACAGTGCTTTGAAACTTGAACTCAATCACAAGAGGAAATCTGGAAGGAACTCATATACTTGGACGTTAAAGAGCATCCTACTAATGAATGAATGGGTCAACCAGGAAATTAAAGAAGAATTTTAAAAATTCATGGAAATAAATGAAAATGAAAACACAACTGTTCAAAACCTTTGCAATGCAGCAAAGGTGGTCCTAAGAGGGAAGTACATAGCAATACAAGCCTTTCTCAAAAAATTTAAAAAGTCTCAAATACACAAGCTATCCTTACACCTAAAGGAGCTGGAGAAAGAACAGCAAATAGAGTCTACACCAAGCAGGAGAAGAGAAATAATAAAGATTAGAGCAGAAATCAAAGAAATAGAAACCAAAAGAACTGAAGAACAGATCAATGAAACCAGAAGCTAGTTCTTTGTTTTTTGTTTGTTTTTAAAGATTTTATTTATTTATTTGACAGAGAGAGAGACAGCAAGAGAGGGAACACAAGTAGGGGGAAAAGGGAGAGGGAGAAGCAGGTTTCCCACCGAGCAGGGAGCCCAATGCAAGGCTCGATCCCAGGACCTGAGGATCATGACCCAAGCCAAAGACAGACACTTAACGACTGAGCCACCCAGGCACCCCTAGAAGCTAGTTCTTTGATAATATCGATAAGCCCCTAGCCAGACTTACCAAAAAGGAAAGAGAAAGGACCCAAATAAATAAAATCATGAATAAAAGAGGAGAGATCACAACTGACACCAAGAAAATACAAATAATTCTTATTAAGAACATATTATGAGCAACTATATGCCAACAAATTAGGCAATCTGGAAGAAATGGATGCATTCCTGGAGACATATAAACTACCAAAACTGAAACAGAAGAAATAGAAAACTTGAACAGACCCTTAACCAGCAAGGAAATTGAAGCAGTAATCAAAAATCTCCCAACAAACAAGAGTCCAGGGCCTCATGGCTTCCCATGGGAATTCTACCAAACATTTAAAGAACTAATATCTCTTCTTCTGAAGCTGTTTCAAAAAATAGAAATGGAAGGAAAACTTCCAAATTCATTCTATGAGGCCAGCATTACCTTTGTTCCAAAACCAGACACAGACCTCGCCAAAAAGGAGAATTACAGACCAATATCCCTGATGAACATGGATGCAAAAATTCTCACCAAGATACTAGCCAACAGGATCCAACAGTACATTAAAAGGCTTATCTACCACGACCAGATGAGATTTATTCTTGGGCTGTAAGGGTGGTTCAACATCTGCAAATCAATCAACATGATATATCACATTAACAAAAGAAAGGACAGGAACCATATGATCCTCTGAAGAGGTACAGAAAAAGCATTTGACAAAGTACAGCACACTTTCTTGATTGAAACTCTTCCCAGTGTAGGGATAGAGGGTAAATGCCTCATTATTGTAAAAGCCATCTATGAAAAGCCCACAGTAAAAATTATTTTCAATGGGGAAAAACTTGGAGCTTTTCCCCTAAGATCAGGAACACGACAGGGACGTCCACTCTCATCATTGTTGTTCAACATAATACTAGAAACCCCAGCCTTAGCAATCAGAAAACAAAAAGAAATAAAAGGCATCCGAGTCAGCAAAGAAGAAGTCAAACTCTCACTCTTCACAGATGACATGATATCTTATGTGGAAAACCCAAAAGATTCCACTCCAAAATTGCTAAAACTCAAATAGGAATTCAGTAAAGTGGCAGGATATAAAATAAATGCACAGAAATCAGTGGCATTTCTATACACTAACAATGAGACAGAAGAAAGAGAAATTAAGGAGCTAATCCCATTTACAATTGCACCCACAACCATAAGATACCTAGGAATAAATCTAACCAAAGAGGCAAAGAATCTGTACTCCGGAAACTATAGAATATTCATGAAAGAAACTGAGGAAGACACAAAAAAATGGAAAAACATTCCATGCTCATGGATTGGAAGAACAAATATTGTTAAAATGGCTATGCTACCTAGAGCAATCTACACATTTAATGCAATCCCTATCAAAATACCATCAACTTTTTTCACAGAAATAGAACATATAATCCTAAAATTTGTATGGAACCAGAAAAGACCCCAAATAGCGAGAGGAATGTTGAAAAAGAAAAACAAAGCTGGGGGCATCACAATGCCAAACTTCAAGCTCTATTACAAAGCTGTAATCGTCAAGACAGTATGGTACTGACACAAAAACAGACACACAGATCAATGGAACAGAATAGAGAGCCCAGAAATGGACCCTCAACTCTATGGTCAACTAATCTTTGACAACGCAAGAAAGAAGATCCAATGGAAAAAAGGCAGTCTCTTCAACAAACGGTGTTGGGATAATTGGACAGCCACATGTAGAAGAATGAAACTGGACCATTTCTTTACACCATACACAAAAATAGACTCAAAATGGATGAAAGACTTAGACGTGAGACAGGAATCCATCAAAATCCTAGAGGAGAACACCAGCAGCAACCTCTTCGATCTCAGCTACAGCACCTTCTTGCTAGAAACATTGCCAAAGGCAAGGGAGGCAAGGGCAAAAATGAACTATTGGGACTTCATCAAGATAAAAAGCTTTTGCACAGCAAAGGAAACAATCAACAAAACTAAAGACAACCAACAGAATGGGAGAAGATATTTACAAATGTCTTATCAGATAGTATCCAAAATCTATAAAGAACTTATCAAACTCAACACCCAAAGAACAAATAATCCAATCAAGAGATGGGCAAAAGATATTAACAGACATTTCTCCAAAGAAGACATACAAATGGCCAACAGACACATGAAAAAGTGCTCACATCACTCAGCATCAGAGAAATACAAATTGAAACCACAATGATATACCACCTCATACCAGTCTGAATGGCTAAAATTAACAAGTCAGGAAATGACAGATGTTGGCGAGGATGTGGAGAAAGGGGAACCCTCATACACTTGTTGGTGGGAATGCAAGCTGGTGCAGCCACTCTGGAAAAGAGTATGGAGGTTCCTCAAAAAGTTGAAAATAGAGCTACCCTATGACCCAGCAATTGCACTAATAGGTATTTACCCCAAAGACACAATATAGTGATCCAAAGGGGCACGTGTACCCCAATGTTTATAGCAGCAATGTCTACAATAGCCAAACTGTGGAAATATGGAAATATGGTTTCACTCATATATGGAATATAAGAAACAGCAAAGAGAATCATAGGGGAAGAGAGGGAAAACTGAATGGAAAGAAATCAGAGAGGAAGATAAACCACGAGAGACTCTTAACTATGGAAAACAAACTGAGGGTTGCTAGAGGGGAGGTGGAAGGGGAATGGGGTAACTGGGTGATGGGCATTAAGGAGAGCACATGATGTGATGAGCACCGGGTGTTATATTCAACTGATGAATTACTGATCTCTACATCTGAAATTAATAATGAATTATATGTTGGCTAATTGATTTTAAATTTAAAAAAATAATAAATAAAAAATAAAGTCCTTGCTTGATTGTCCCAACATCTTGATCATCTCTGCAGGATCCTTTATCTCTTGACAAAAGGTAGTATTTTCTTGCTTTTTTGATTGTCTCACATATTTTTTAAATGAATGTCAGTCATAAGTGGGACCATAGAGGCTGATATAACTAATATTTATTTCCCTCTTCTTTCAGGCCATATGAGTGAGAGAGTGAGTTAATCTAGTCAACAACAATCTAAGTTCATTGCAGCATACCACAGGCTTCAAATTCCTCTGGTGATGGAAGGCAATTGCTTTGTGCTTAGTTTGGGACTAGAGTGCCAGGCAGTTTTCAGTTTTCTCAACGTCCATGCTCCACCCTCAGCTTTCACTCATTGCTACATGCCAACTGCACAGCGGGGGCGGGAGGGGGCTCTTCATGCTCTTGCCACCACCCCCAACTATAGATGGCTATTGCTCACTCCATATTCAGTGCTACGTTTGGTGAAAACAGGGTCCCTCTCCTCCTGGCTGAGCCTCAATCTTATGGAAGTTCTTATGTTCCTAGGACTTGAGGTAGGGTTTTTTCAGTATTTCTGCCTTCCTTGCTATGGCACCCAAACTCTGCATTGCATCTGAGGTTTGTCTTGGGCAGAAGTTTCTTGCCCTGCCTATGGCAGCAGACCAGTACTCGGTCCCAGTATGCATTCCAGGAGCCAGACTGCTTTCCTGTTCTCCCATAGGGATAGAGGTTTGTTCTTCTACTCTTTTCCTAGCCACAATGGTTCTTTGAGCCTTATGAGTGACGGTGTTTACTGCCCCTCCTCAGTGGCTTATACTTTTTATTCATAGGGGAGGGGAGACCAGGAAGGCAGAGGCTTTAAGTTCTTCCCCAGAAGCCTCAGATCACCCCCTGCATGCTTGTGTCCCGAAGAGAGGTGGTCTCTTGTCCTGCCCTCATGAGCACCAGTGAAGGTGAATAAAAAAGATCTTGCTAGTGAGGGATAACTCATGTATTTCAAACTGTCATGCTAGCCCACACTTGGCCTTGTGTAACTGGCTAAAATTTTAGCTGACCAATTCTGACCTGCTTGGGTGGCATCCCTGTCTTCCTCTAGCAGTTGAGACAGTTCATATTTCATGGACTTGTCACTCTTTGGAATTTAGGTTACCTTGTGACCTCAGCTCTCTAATGGGCTTAAAAAGAGTTATGATTTTGGAGTGTATCTGACTTTTTCTCCTTGTTAAGGTAGGTGTGAGCAGCGTTTTTTCCTGTTTTCTACATTCAGGGTAAAAGTGAAAACTGCTAACTTACTTTTAAAACCTGGCATTTGTTTAGTTCTTTAGGCCCTGAAAACTATACAGAACTTTGTAAATATAGTTAAGAAATGTTTTGGGTGCTCTGCATCATTACACAGAAAAAGTAATTCTTGTCACAGCATTTAAGTCCAGATCCTCATAATCAAGGAACTCACTTTCTTAATGAACTTTCTTTTAAAATAATAACAAAGCATTTCTTAACAGTCAAAATGTTTATGGAAAGAATATAGAATGCATTTGCCCTGAATGAAACTCTACAAAGGAGAATTTTCATAATACTACAAAAGATACACTATTCAGTAAAAAGTGGCTTAGCCTTGAACCTAAACTATAAGAGTATATTTAATATAATTTTACAAGGACCTCAGTTTAAGTTAGTCCCAACAATAAGATAGTCCCATAATGTGAAACCTAAGTGTTTCAAATAAAATGTGCTAAGAATGTCTTTCTTGAAAGCAGGACAAGACCAGTTTGTTTTTAAGGGTCTACCAGAAAGGTACGAGTTTTTAGATTTATATACTTCTTATATTTAAAAATATAATTCATATATATTTGTAGTAACTATTCTCTGTAGATTCTATGACTTAAATAACAAATGCAGGCTTGCCACATTTTACTTTTATTTATTTCTTCAATAAAAATATACTGAGTACCTACTATAAGCCATATGCTAGATATACAACGTGAAAACGGCATGGTTCATATCTTCAAGTAACTTACAATCTCTGTGGGATATAGCTTCATACAACGTGATCATTGCTAATAAGGAGGCATAGTCAATAAGAATGATAGAGCAATGGAGACATAGAGTGGTAAGAGATAGGAAAGAATAAGGATTAAAATGGCAAATCTAGGGGCATCTGGGTGGCTCAGTCAGTTAAGCGTCTGCCTTCAGCTCAGGTCACGATCTTAGGGTCCTGGGATTGAGCCCCGCGTTGCAGGGAGCCTGCTTCTCCCTCTCCCACTACCCCCCCTCCCCCTTCTTGTGTGCTCACTCTCTCTCTCTCAAATAAATAAGATCTTTTAAAAAATGGCAAATCGGGCGCCTGGGTGGCTCAGTTGGTTGAGCGACTGCCTTCAGCTCAGGTCATGATCCTGGAGTCCCAGGATCAAGTCCCGTATCGGGCTTCCTGCTCGGCAGGGAGTCTGCTTCTCCCTCTGACCCTCACCCCTCTCATGCTCTCTCTCTCATTCTCTCTCTCAAATAAATAAATAAAATCTTTATAAAATAAATAAATAAATAAATAAATAAATAAATATGGCAAATCTACCAATCTTAATAACTCTGGTCAAAGAATATTAAAATTAGTGATTAACACAAACGAACTATTTAAGGAGCAAGAAAAATTCCACAGTGCAAAACACAATATAAATTACCAAACTAATAATGTTTATTCACTGAGTCACAAATGAAATCTTCACTTTAAAGCAGGGACAGTAATTGACAAATGTGTAACAGTAGAAATAATCATAGAGGATTATAAGAGGTGAAATGAAATAAATCCAGGATTTCTTTAGAAACTAAACAAATCCAAAAATCCTTAAACTTTAAAGGCAGCATAAATCTCAAGAGTAACTAGAATTTGAAAAAACTAGAATTAAAAAAATTCATCTAACTGAAGCATGTTCTGCTGAGAAGCAACACAAAGAAAATAGGAGATTTGTACTTTTATGAGCCAAGCCACATGAGCTGTGCTATCCTCTTAATATTCAACAAGCTAATTCCTGAGGGGCCACAAGAAGCATACATTATACGAACAAGAAAAGTCTTCTCACCTTAAATTACAAAACAAATCTGTCCTGAAATGACTCTTAATTTCTCTTCATTTGCCATCATGAGAAAGATAAAAGCTCCCAGCTTTGCTTTGGAATAGATTCCAGATATATTAAATCCTTTAATATTTTGCCATTATCTCTAAGTGTTATTAAAATGATAAAATTTAAAAATGAATTAAAATGTGTGCCTCTTTTGTTTATAATTTCCCCTTCCAAGATAATTTCTAAAAGAAAAGCTCCCAGAAGCAAAGAGCTTTCATAAAATATAGCCAAAAGAAGCCAAAATGGAAGATTTCATTGAAATTCCTATCAAGTGTAAAGTTTTCATGCTCTTTCCACAAAAAAACAAGGGTCCAGGAACTCTCCTGATCATGACTTTCCATCAAACAAATAAGCACCTTCTATTATCATGGTTCCTCAGAAAGTAGAAGAGAGTCAACAGCATCTTCCTAGAGTATGTTTGTCAACACCATCGTATTTGCAAACCTAGTGGGGTCAGGTTGAAGTCAAAGGCCAGGATGGTGGGCCAGCAGCCTGACTGAAACCAGTCGAATGCTCCTTCATTTAACAAAATATTGAGCATCTACTCTCTGCCAGACTCATTGCTAAATGTTTGGAATACATCAGTGAACAAAACCAAGATGCCTACATTTAATGACACCCACATTCTATGTTAAGGAAAATGACCACAAGGGCCATAATCAACCACGAAGTGAGAGGGGTTCAATAATAAGAGGTAGAATGTATTAGATACTTATTATGCTCTGAGTACTTTTATTCTTAGAGCTTTATATGTATCAATGATGGGGTAGATCCAATGACTACCCCTGATGCACTTTGCAGAGTGTTCAAACACAGAATTCAGCCCTGTAGCAACATCAGGCTTGGCCTACAATTCCGTCAGGATAATCAGCAATTGAGCACCAGAGAGATGAGAGCCTTCAGTTCTAAAAAGTAAGATAAAATACCCTAGTTTTGCCTTCGGCTCACTTAGCATGTAGCTTTTCCTCTGATTCCACTGTAACAATGAAAAATAGCCCAGTTATGGCAACCAGAAAGGTAAATCAAGAAGTTCTTCGGACATCTGAAGTGTCCTTTGCCAATAAGAAAGAAGAATATTGTATGTGCAGAAGAAAACTTCAACTCATGAGTTGAGAGCACGTTATTCTGCAACAATAAGATCGTATCTCACGCCTACGAGAAAACAAAATCACACAAGAGAAGCCTCCTGAATCAATATTATGACTGTCTGTCAGAATGCAACAAAAAAGAATCTCAGCCCCGTTCAGAAGGCTGCTGTGGGGCTCTTGAGTCCTCACCAAGAGGTCCTACGAACGACTTTGCAACCACCGGGAGTCTCTGACACCCTAGCTGGCAGCCACAGTACAGAAGACCAGCCAAGTGACAAATTTAGCTGAACGCATCTGAAACTTCAAATGAAGAATGATTCTGTGGGGGTCACACATCCCTAGAGAACACCAGAGAGAGTGAAAGAACTTCTACGCCCTCATCCCTGATTCTTCGTAGCTCAGACAGTTTTGGGAAAAACGCAAGTGATTTATGAGTTTCATACTTTGTGCATTATGAGGCAACAGGATCAAGCAGGTGAAGGAGAAACTGTGCCCTGCGCGAGGAGTCGACTCTAAGCCAGGATGCTGAGAGGCTTAATCGGCTGGATCTCAGCTTTTTCCACATTCCGGATATGAGAAATGAATTTGGATTACCGGAATCTGTCCCCAAACTCCAAATAAACTGAAGACTTCCTTCCTCTGAAATAGGCCTGAACCAAAACAGATTTTTAAATGCTGTGGAGTTTGGAACTAGGACACTGATCTTTGTATCCAATAGAACAGGTAGCCTTAAATCTGACTGTACCATCTGTGTTTGCCACAGAATTTAGGACATTAGTCGGTCCACTGAAAGTCTGCACTCAACGGCAGCGACTCCATTTCCCCGACCTCACTTAAGTTTCAGTTCAGAGTCAACTAATTGTTTTTTCTATTTTTTTCAGCCAAACTTCACATGCTTTGAAGATAATCTAGGAATAATCCAAGGGTAGGTTTGGTAGTTTGTTTCTACTGAAATAAAACCTATTCATTCCTTAAGACTAGTTCAGCTTATAAATGGTTTTCAAACATTATTAGCTATACATAAATGTTAATTTATCTAATTGATTAATAAGATAATACTGACTCATCTCACATCAGCATTACCACTGCCTCTGCCTAGTCCTTCTCATACAATAGAGAAAATGCAAATCTTAGGTAGCAGTAAACATAATCTAAACAATCACCCCTAGACCACAGATTCCACAAAAGAAAATAAATGATACTAAAATATGGAAAAGGATATATTATATTTTTTCATAAGACTACGATTTGTTTTTGGATACCACTTAATTTCATGGTTGAAACTAGCACTGAAATCTCCCAACGTATTTTCCATTTTAAAATAAAAAATTTTGACCTGAGTTCTATTAGATGGCTGCCTTGAAGTACTTGAATTATTAAAAATAGCCTTAACATAGTCTTCCATGAAGTATGCATGCCTTTACAAGTTTGAATACATTTATTTATAAGTTAACATTTTAAAAGTTTGTGTACATGTAAGGCATCTATCTCTGAATATTTATGAGTGTACTTCCCCATTAGGTCGGGAGACAGGAATGGAAAACTGTAAGAAACATTCTCAGTAACAGTGGACATATTTAAATCTCAATTCTTTTTTTAAAAAAGGAATGAACCCAATATCCTAATTCTTGTGTTTTTTAGCCTCTTTATTGAGGTATGGTTGCCTTTACAGAAAGCTGCACACATTTAATTTACACACCTTCATGAGTTGAGAGATAAGTTTACACCCATGAACCATCCTCACAATCTATGCCATAAACATATCCATCACACCCAAAAGGTTTCTCTCACTTTTTATTTATTAGTTTTGTGTGATAAAAACACTTAAGATAAGATCTACCCTCTTTTGGTCTTTTGGTTTCAGATCATTGCTTTCAATTAGAGGAAACTGCCAATATGAAGTATCAGAGTTTACAAATTATTCGGATATTGGTTAATATGACAGAGGAAGGAGTGGTAAGATCCTACGATTCTTTGCAAGCCTTAATATAGGCAAATTCTCAGGTCTTGTGCCTAATTATGTGGGCTTCTTGGAAATATGTTTTCAACAGAGTAACGGAAAGGGTCCCTGGTCCACTCTCTTTACGAAAAGGAAAAAAAAAATGCTTCGTAGTGACATGATTGGAAAAGTATCAGATAAGGAGCAATACGAAAAAGGAGGACTTTTCAAGTGTGTATATTCTAAATGAAAAGTGACTATGATAAATCTGATCAGAAGGATAAAATGTTCCCTTGCACATTCACGATCGCTGATGGCATCAGGTATCAACCACCAATTTTCTGTCTGATCACCTGTGACCTTTTGACTTAGAAATCTATTTTCCTTGAAGGCTGGTGAATATGCCTTAGAAACAAAATCTTTTCACATTTTTTCCTACTATTTTCTATTTTAATAAATGAGGGGAGAAGACCAACACAGTAAAACAAGGCCAAGGTAGGTATAATTTTGGACATATAGAAAGGGGCAAAGATGCAAAATTCCCATAGAAACACTAGATGAGGGATACTATGCATTTCCAATATCTACAATTCCTGTTTCTACTGTGAAAATAAATACGTCTGGTAGGCGTGGCAGTGAGATTTTTTTTTTTTTACTTTCATGTGTCTTGAGGTTTTTATCTACTTTTAATCTCAAAATCATGGGAATATATCTACTTTCTTTCATTATAATTAACTCTAAGATGAATCCCACATCTGGGAACTTGAGCTGAAGAGTTTATCATGTTCACGGTAAAAGGCTGGATTCTTCTCTTCCTCTTGCCCATTCTCAAAGACACAGGCATGTTAAAGAGTTTATCTTAAAAGAAAAAAATTCTGCATCAACAAATTTTTGTTTAATTTTAACATTAACATAAAAATAATATTCTGGGGCGCCTGGGCAGCTCAGTCCTTAAGTGCCTGCCTTCGGCTCAGGTCACGATCCCAGGGTTCTGGGATCGAGCCCCGCATCGGGCTCCCTGCTCGGCAGGAAGCCTGCTTCTCCCTCTCCCACTCCCCCTGCTTGTGTTCCTGCTCTCGCTCTCTCTCTCTCTGTCAAATAAATAAATAAAATCTTTTAAAAATTTTTTAAAAAATAATATTCCATAAGAATACTGCCCAGTATAAGCATTATCATTTTTTGGTATGTTCCCTTCATTGCTTTTGTAAGTGCATGGTTTTCATATTGTTATAATTACCACACACATAAAATATATCATCTTTTTCCCAGATGACACTGCATGATATTCTCAAGGATTTTTTCACATGTATAATTTTTATTAGAATCATAATATTCTACTAATTTACTGAAGCATTTTCTCACTTGGGGCATGTATATTACCTTAAAATGTTTAACTCTGAACTTCTTCATTACCATTTTATTTTATATTTATTATTTTTATTATGTTATTTTTCTGGATACTTTCCAGGTCTAGCAATGTGATTCTAGGACTGCCGGGTCCTGGGAAAAGTGGGTGAACATCTTCTGGATCTATTGCTCTGATACCTCTATCTAGGCTCATTTTTGTCTGTTTCATCTCAGATGATTAGGAGATAGTATACGCCTCACACTAGCTTTGCCCAATATCCTGGGAACGTTTAAAATAAAGGACATGCCACAAAGGGAGGATAAGAAATGTTTACAGAAAGACTAGATGGCATATGCCATATTCGGATGTGTGGGGGGTTACAAACTGGAGATGGCTTCAGCTCGGAAAACTAGTCACCTTCCCCATGTGACAATGTGAGGTGGGTGGTGCCCCAGCCTCAGTGAAACTCCCTGACTGTGCTGACTCTGGGAGGGTTTTCATGGGGGTGTGTTTTCAATCCTTCCCTTGGCACACAGGACCTTGAACCCCAGATTCCGGCTGAAGGACCTTTACCACAGAATTGGTCTCTCCAGGTTTCTGCCTGCTAATATCCCAGGTGTTTGCACCACCATCTGCTGTGGTTGATGCCTTCTGCAAATAGTTAGGTCAAGCTGTCAACACAGGCCGACAGTGGGAGGAAAGGTTTCAATTCAATGGAGGTTGCATTTTTTCTCTTTTCTCTAGCTTTTTCCAACGTTTACCAGAAAGCCATTTCCTGATCCCACCAGGCTCCCTTTTTCCCACGAATCATCAAAAGCCCTTTCTGCCCACTCAGTCTCCTAACCCACACTTTTAAAATAATGCATTTTTGTATTCTCGGTAGTGTTACAATAGACACCAAACTGCTAAAACCGTTTCCAAAAGAGATGTCCCAATGTGCACGGTCACCAGGAATGAGTGAAATTTTGTTTCACAACACCCTCAGTAACATTGACTTCTCTGAATATTTCCTTCTTTAAATTTAGCATCAACAAATATTCTTAAGGATCCAAGATGGCCTCAAAACTCCTTCTGAAAAAAAAAATACACAGCAGCGAGAATAAAACCTATGATTTATAGAGTGTCAATTATATACCTGGCACTTCATGTGCTCTGTTTCGTTTATCTTTAAACAACCCCAAACAATAGATTTTATTCTTCCCATTCAACCTTTTTTTTTTTTTAAAGATTTTATTTATTTATTTGAGACAGAGAGCATGAGAGACAGAGAGCATGAGAGGGAGGAGGGTCCGAGGGAGAAGCAGACTCCCTGCTGAGCAGGGAGCCCGATGCGGGACTCGATCCCGGGACTCCAGGATCATGACCTGAGCCGAAGGCAGTCGCTTAACCAACTGAGCCACCCAGGCGCCCCCCCCATTCAACCTTTAAGGAAAGTAAAGATCCCAGGAGTAACTTGGCCACATCCATAGTCTCAATGGAATTGTGGCCATCAATGAAACCTCTCTGAATCCTAGCTATATACCTTATATAGCTATAAGGCTAGGAACAGTGTATTTTTCACTCAGCATTTCTTTTCACAACTGCCACTATCTGCTTATTCTCACATTGTTCAAGTGAGATTCCAGCAGTATTAATCATGAATTAAACTCTAGTTAATTAAACTCAATTACACCATTTTTTTTTCCAAACCACAAATCTGAACCTTACTTGTTCTTTCAAAAGCAGCCAGGAAATTAAGTTATCCTTGACACTATTCCAAGTTCATGATGTATTCTTTTTTTTTTTGGCCTCAAGTAAGAAGTAATTAATCTATTTGCTTAGTTAATTTGAGTTTTTTGTAAAATCCATAAATTCCAAGTTTTAAACCAAATTCAATCTTTTAGGAATCACAAAATATTTGGGCAGAATGTGACTTCTTGAGGTCGAAATGGAGAGGGAAGAATTGTATGCTATTTAAATTCTTTGTGATATATGATCTGCTTTTTTTTTTTTTTGGATAACAGATTACTTACAAACAGTATTTTAATGATACCAATTTAAATAAATTAGCTATTCGTGGCCCACATGGTAAAAATATCTCCATGTCTACACCTTCCTAGGCACACCTAGTTACACAGCATTCGCTTGCTTAACTTCAAAGAGCAGGAGATCATGATGGCTGCCTTTTTAATTAGACAGGGCTGGAACAGGCAAAGATTAAAATTCCTCATGAAGATAATAACTGGAATAGACTCTGGTAATCAGACCCATACACTGGCTTCTGTAACACATACCCACCCACACAAATGCATACACACAGAATGTTTTAACTTTACTCAATAAAAACATACACAGCCTCTATAAAAATGTTTGGAAATAATTTTAATTAATTTAACTAGATTCATAATAGTTATATTAAGATATAACTATCATATCCCAATAGCTGTGAAATATTACAAATTATACACAAATATTACAAATATTTGAAATTTTATTGTACTTTTGAAATCTTAGTTAACCTTCAAGGTTTTGCTCATAGATCATCAGCTTCTTGAATGTGTTTCTTTCTAATCCTTCACTGTCTCCTGCTTCACATTCCAATAGAAAAAAATCTCTCCTTTCTCTGAACTCCCAGAACTTGTCAATATAACTCTTTTTATAATAACTTATCACCTTCCACCTAACATTAGCGTTACTTATACACACTTCTCACCTGCTGTGCAAGATTGCAACTGTCTTGAGGCTAGTACGCATGCTCACTGGGAATCCACATAATTAAAGTAAGGTAGGTTAGGGCGCCTGGGTGGCTCAGTTGGTTAAGCGACTGCCTTCGGCTCAGGTCATGATCCTGGAGTCCCGGGATCGAGTCCCGCATCGGGCTCCCTGCTCGGCAGGGAGTCTGCTTCTCCCTCTGACCCTCCTCCCTCTCATGCTCTCTGTCTCTCATTGTCTCTCTCGCAAATAAATAAAAAATCTTAAAAAAAAAAAAAGAATTGCTAAAGTAAGGTAGGTTAGGTTACTAATTTCAAAAGTCAAGATTTTTTCAAAATTATAGTTTTTACTCCATGGCAGAAGCTGGGGCTAAATATATCCTGGTGCTTTCAGACTTGTATTTCCACTTGACTTCTCCCTATACATATATTTAAAAGTGTTATGATTAAATCAACTCTTTTCCCCTTGCTGGCTCAAAACTTTGCAGCACTGAAGGCAATAATGAGGAGCAGAGAAATGAACACCAATTCTACTCCTTTTTTACATTTGATTTGCTATACTAACACTAAAATTAGATTTTACAAAGGAAAGAGAAAGAGAGAGAGAGATTGATTCATGCTGCCCCAAGTTATTTCCCTGAGGAACATAGGCTTCTTTCCATTAGGTGATCAAATGCAAGAAGAAGGGGACAAGGGATTCTTTACGCCAGAGATTTAATTGAAACAGCAAGGCATGACCTAGAGCAAAATAGCAATTAAAAGCCCAATGTACAGTTCCTACCCGTTGCCCAACCAGCCTGCAATTGCTGAGCTTCCGTCCCCTTCATGGAAGCCTGACTTCTGATGCCATTGTCTAGAAGCTATTGCTACTGTTCCACAGGAGGCAACTCCCTTGAAATTGCCTTTGTTCTGTTTAATTGCTTAAAATTCAACCACCTTTTATAATCTATAAAAATGCAGTGCAACATTCGGAATCTTTCTTCAAAATGACTTTCAGGAAAAAATAAAGAACTACTGCTTTCATTTTTTTTTTTTTTCATATCAAGAAGGTTCAGGACAAAACCATTACCGTCTTCAATAATAAAAACATTATCCACGAAAAGGATTTTTTTAACAACTCAAAATCGTGTAGGACGGACTCAATATACTCTTGGTATTTGCTATACACCAGGGTTGATTCTGTGAGTAGAACATTCACCAAATGAGGATTATTTGCACTTCCAAGGCCCAGATATACACATTCATGCTGTTCTCATTCCCTGTAGCTTTTTCAATGTCAAATCGTGTAGAAAGAATTCAAAGAAAGTAAAGCTGAGATGTATTTATTTAAGACTTCCAGCAATTTACTAGACTCTTTTTTACCCTTCCTTCTAGCTAGATTAGACTGTGAACATATAATTAATCATTAGTCTGTAAATGGTCAGCAATAAAATAATTTTGTTTGACTACTTTCCTGTTCAGGGGAGAAAAGGCAGAATTCACTTAAGATCATACGGTTTAAACCAAATAATTCTTAATCCATCATAAGGACACACCTACATATCTTTTATTATCAGGTGTGGACCTTTTTTCCTCTTAAGTAAATTGGTATTTAATCAGTTATTACTTCAATTAGGTATACTTATTCTTTAATTAAAATAGGTGGTAAAACATGGATATGTTGACTAGCTAGATTTGAGAGGAAGGGAAGAGAAAAAGAAGGGAAGAAAGGGAAAAAAGAAGGAAATAAATGTAAAAGAAGAAAAAAATTAATTTATTAAATTTTGAGGATTATGCTAGGAATGAGCACCTAATCTTTTTTTTTTTTTAATACTGATCGGAGTACTGTGAAAGAGGATTATGATTCCTCCCATTTTACAAATAAGATGAGAAACAGAGAGATTAAGTCACTTGCCTAGAGCCACAGAACCAGTAATTCCAAGAACTGGGTTTGGAACCAAATCTATGTGTTGCAAAAGTATACTTTCTTTCTTCAGCACTGTGCTGGCTTGAACATTACCCAATGAGATAGCAACAGTAAAAAAAAATTTTAGTTTAATTATATTGTCTAAATTGTTAAATAAAACTTTTTGCCAATTATTTTTTTTAAACGGTTTTATTTATTTATTTCACAGAGAGAGACAGTGAGAGGGAACACAAGAAGGGGGAGTGGGAGACAGAGAAGCAGGCTTCCCGCCAAGCAGGGAGCCCGTTGTGGAGCTCGATCCCAGGGCCCTAGGATCATGACCTGAGCCGAAGGCAGACGCTTAACAACTGAGCCACCCAGGCGCCCCAACTTTTTGCCAATTAAAAGAGCTCTACTTCTAATTATTAATAACTAATTATTAATAACTAATAATTATCAGTAACTAAAAAGTGACTAAGATTCTCCTCCAAGTCTCTGTTTTTATAATAAATGGTAAAACTAAATGTTGTCTTGACTTCTACACAATATATGACTCAAAAAGTTTAATCAATACTGAATGGGTGCCAAATGGAAAGTTTAAATCACATATTGTCACATAAAAAAAAAATAGAAATCTGAAAAGATGACATCTTTCCTTTGCTTTTGAAAAATATCCTAAGTATGTGGAAAATAATTTCAAATTCTACTCTCTATTGTGTAAGATAGGAAAAGAGCAGTAATATTAGAAACATGTAAGTGTTAACGAGTAAAAAAATTGAGGTGCCCATCTTGAATACCTTGGAGAAACACAAAGATTCACCACCATAAATTATTAAGAGAATGAAATAAATGCATGAATAAAGCAAAGTTTCTGAATCCTTGGGCAGATCAATTTTAAATTAATTCAGGAAGGGTCTTGACATCTGCCTGATTGAATGGTTTAAGAAAACTTGAACCCATTCAACTACTAGTTGTTTGGTTGTTAGTTTTGTTGTTGTTGCTGTTGTTTTTTAAGTGTGTTGACAAATTATCCATTTGGCTAAAATTTTTCAACTGCCAAAAAGGTATTCAATCTAAGGCCTTGTTTGCTGTGTCTTTTCAGCAAGTCCATGACACTTCTAATAACAGAATCCTACTTTCCTTTGGAAAGCCCATTTCTTGTCCTTCAGGTGATAGGTTGAACCTGTCTGTGACCACATGGTGAGCCTATGATCACAGCTGACCAATCAGAATACTCCATCTTTATTCCAACCATAATAATTGGATGAGTACATGACCTAATAAAAGCCAGAGTATTTGATCAGATTTGATACAATCTTGTTGTGAGAGTCTTTCTTCCTTTTAATCAAAATTCAAAAGGATATATTCTTGGTGTTCCTTTTCCTACCATATTGAGAACCTGCCTGCCTGAGAAATAAACCAACAGGAAAACACGGCAAAAGGATACAGAAACAAGGGACGCCTGGGTGGCTCAGTTGGTTAAGCGGCTGCATTCGGCTCAGGTCATGTTCCCAGGGTCCTGGGATCAAGTCCCACATCAGGCTCTCTGCTCAGTGGGGAGCTTGCTTCTCCCTCTGCCTGCAGCTTCCCCTGCTTGTGCGCTCTCTCTCTCTGACAAATAAATAAATAAAATCTTAAAAAAAAAAAAAAAAGGAATACAGAAAAAAGGTCCAAGGATGTCACTTGAAACCCCAAATTTACCTGTATCTGAAGCTGATTCATCTTTGGATGGATGACTACAGATTTCAAAAAATTTCCCTTATTATGCTTAAAACACTTTGAGTTAGAGTTCTATCCCCTGTAACCAATAGATTGCTAATAAAAGTGTGATGTTACTTTCTAAATTACTGCAAGCTACGGTGTAGTATCTTTCCTTACTTTTAGGTAACTATCAGATAATATAAAGCAAGACCAAATGAATAGTCAGATCATTATGGATATCTCAATTTTCTTTCCAACAATACTTCCAAGAGCCTGAAAAGAAAACCAATGTTCAATTTAATTAAATTTTACTATCAAGGTAACTGTGGTTTTCTGCAAAGACACTCAGCTAAGTTCATGTAAAGTCTTTCTGTATCATGAAATGTTGGATTAAAAAAAAGGACCTTGGAGAGCCTCTTCCCCTGTCCTCATTTTAGAGATAAGGAATCTGAAGTCTAACAATATTAAGTGAATTGCCCAATATCATATAGCTAGTTAGTGACAATACTGGAATGAAACCAAAGGCTATATCTGTAATTTAATAGAAATTATAAAATTATACCTATTACAATATTCACATTATTCTAAGATGAAGTGACTGGAGAACTTAATAGAATATTATCATTTTTAAAATAGGAAATTAGCTTAGTAAAGCACACAAGTGATTCTGCTTATTTATCCATGGGGGTATCTCTATTAATTCTTCTGAAACGAGGATGTACTAAGTGAGCCAAAATTCCATTAAATACACACAAAGATAAATGACCTGAAGTGGTCTCTTTGTAATGCTTTTGTTTTCTTTATAAATAACTACAGATAGAAAAGAATAAAAATAATGATATTCTAATGAGAGCTAGTCAATTCTATTAGATACGAAAGCTAAATTATAATCTAACTGAAAAAATGTTGATATAAAAAAATGGTTTTATTTTGGATAAGGATAGCCCATCATTCTTCCTCTAAGCTGATAGGCCAGATCTAATAATAACTGAATCCCAGGAGCCAGATAATACACTTAGAAAATTCTAACAAACAGGCTTTTTGACCAAGTTATTAGATGTCTGCGGGTTGGATCAGGGTTTTTTTTTTTTTCTACACATCCTTATTCCATATTTTTTAAAAGTAGACTTCTACTGCTCCAACAAGCATAATTACTGTAAAATGTTTAGTATGCACTTGTGGATTTTTAAACCAATTCTCTAATCTTCAGTCAAAAAATCCTATTAAATCAAAAGTGAACTAAGTATTTTTCTTTGGAATTGTTACATAATTACATAAAGCAAATCTGTAGCCCTAGAGAACCAACAAAGAAATTAGGTACACCCAAACTGGCCGCAAGGAAATGAAAGAAGTTCAATGGGATAAGGAAAATTTTTAAAGCTAAATTAATATTCATTTAAAAGCTTTTTCTCCAGCATTTTTCTATTTTTAAACTATCTTTATCTATTTTATTAGAAGATACTTAATATTATTAACACTTTGTCACAATCTATTTCTAGTAGGTTACCCAGCTCAAAATGAGTTATTATTTTTGCTTTATATCTGCAAAAAGTAAACGCAATCTCATAATAAAATGTTGTAGTACATTCTCAATACATCTCCAATGGCCAGACTTTGAAGAAAGAGTAAAATAGTGAACATACTACCCATAGAATTAAAAGGACAAAGGTCTAAATAGTGATTTTTTCAACCGTAATCACACCATTTTTGTATATCATCAAGATATTTACAGCTATAATGATTGATCATCATTTATAAAATGGCTAGATTAGGCTCTTTCCAATAGTTTCTCTTTCTTCAGGTCTGGCTAGAACACTCCTTGCCAGACAGGCAGACACAAATGCTATCCCCAGAAATCTGCCTGTTTTCCAGTTTCTCTGCTTTGCCCCTTCCCTCCCGGCTGTCACACTAAAGAATCACTTCCTCTCTCTGGTTCCTATCTGGCCCTCTTTGTCCCTAATTCCCAGGAAGTTTACAAAGACTATTCATACCTTCAAAATATGCACACAGACTCTTCCACACTTTTAAACCATTGACTCTCTCCTTACAGATTGACAAAATCATTTCGTCCACTGACTGTTCTACTCACCAGTCAAGGAAAATTGGCAAGTGGCTATTTCAATGTGCAGCATGTACAGGGTCTTCTTACTTGGTTATTACCAACTGTCTTCGTGTGCAAAACAACAGGCAATATATACCCCTGCTACCTTTTATATGCTGCCTCCCAGGTCCCTGCATCTAGGAAAACTGTTCTGCCTCTTTCTCAGAGTCTTGTGGTTGGAGCCCTCCAGGGTTCTGTAGGCATTGGGTGCTTAGCGTCAGCCAGACTCTAGGACAACTGCCTATTGTTACCCAGGGTCTTAAATTGCAAGAAACAAAGAGAGTCCAAAGGGGTTAGATTTTTATTAAAAGTTTGAAAGAGACCATATGCTTTTCTGTCACTGGCAAAAAGCTACTCTAAATCAGAGGATGACAACTGGAAGGCTTGCTGGTCCAGTGACTCTACTTAAATGTCAACATATTCATGCTATGGTTTTGCCGCTGCCCCTCTCCCTTTTTTTTTTTAAGAGTAAGTTTTCCCACACACTAGTTTTAAAGTGCAAATAAATACAAGACCCAGTCACTGTTTGGATTCAGTGTTTTCACTTGGAACCAGTGCCTTACAGATTATGACATGCAGCACACAGAAAATGGGATTAGAAAATGTGCTGTGGCCATAGGGTTGTCCTCGGGCTGTAGAAGGCAGGGAAAACCCTTCATTATTCTTCCCCTCAGACTGAGGAAGCTCATGATAGCTATGTGTCACCTCTAATGTCATCGTCTCCCTCTCAGGCTTTGTCTCCCTGTCTCCCTCTTCCCTTCACTGTCTTCCCTCCATCACCCCTCCTCCCTCTCCCCTTGGCTCCCAGGACCAAAGAAAGGCAGAAGAGCTGAAGAGTGGATCCACCATTCCCCTAATGAATTAATAACCATGCCCAGCCCCAATGCAAGCCAGAAAGGACTTTTCAATTCCAAATAAGGTGTTCGGAATCTTTAAAAGATGTACATTAAAAGTTAAAGAATTTGTTTTTTATTATTGCTGTGTAATCTGTTCCAATATTTAGTTCTTAAAAAAGGGGGGGTTCAATAATTCTTACATAAATCACTGCTAATGTCAGCTAATTTTTAAAAAGATACTGAGAAAAGTTACAATGGATATAGAAAAAAAAATCACCGTTTCTATCCATTGCTTAAAGTTAGAGTGGTGGGCTCTCAATACAGCTGTGCCGGAGCAGAATGCCTAAGAGTTCCATTTTTTTCCTATTACAGAGAGGGAAAAAATGGTGTTTGCAATTATCACCAAATCTCTTGAATTAAGAAATGGCCAATTAGGTTTTATCTAAATTATATAACAGCTTTCTCACGATCAAGCTAAATAACGTATTTCCTTTATAATCATGTTCATTGCACTTCTTGCTATTCAGAGCACAGATACACTAGGAAAGACAGGAAAATATAACATAAAAGAAAACAGCACCTAAAGCCATTTTATAAATTTATACAATTCCCCCATAAGAAGCCGATCAGAGGTTCTCAGTCTAGCGTTCTAGTCACTGCTTATCCTGCATAAACAGACTCCTCCACCTGGATGAAAAGGTAACTTATACAAGGTCTTTATTTCCAGTAAACAAAAGATGCTTTGCCGCACAGCTGAGGATTCACTGGAACAGGGGCTCTTCAGGCAATGGGGCTTGACAAAAGTATTCAGTAACTAAGAGTCATCAAACATCACTTTCACTTCTTTTCTGAAGCTCTTGTTTTGGATTGCTTATTGAATTTGGGTGACAGACAGTATATGTAAAGTAAGGAATAAATTCTGATAAGGACAAGCTCAGGAAATGAAGAGCTCAGGCAAGTACACACACACACACACACACACACACACGGCGCAACTGTGTACTCTGGACAATCCTCTGCTCACTGTTGACTATATGAGCAGGCAAAAGAAATGTATTCAAATGGCCAATACATAATTGAAGTTATTTTATTAGTCATCTAAGTAAATATAGAATCATTGAAAAATAAACATCAACTTGCAAAAATAGACTTGTTGATTATAATGCTAGGATAAATATTTTCCACAATTTAATATGAAGCCCCATCAATTTTATTCCTTCGTTTTAAGAAAGTGACAATACATTGAAGTGTATTTATACTGCTCATGGATTAGCTGACGTAAAGAAGGAAAAGAGGTACAAATTTCTCTTTCTAAGACATCCAGTTACTTGATTGTGAAGCCCGAGCAAGTGGGGTGGAAAGATTCTAGGTGATCCCAAAATGTAAACCAGCATTCATTCATTCATCAGACAAAATTTAGATGGAAAAGTCTTTATTGAAAGGAAATGGACACATGCCCCCAACGCAGTCCTTTTTCTGAATATATATTCTCTTAGGTCCACAAAAAAACATGTACAGGAATGTTTATGGTTGCAAATAGAGGGGGAAACAACAGTATCCATTTCTAGGGAATGGTAAAATACTGAATATGCACACAATAGAGAACAGTCAGAGGCAGAATTCATGAGCCAGACTTACATTTAGCAACATGGAAATGGTTCAAAAACATAATTATACATAATTTTTAATTTTTTAAAAGTAAGAAACTGGGATGCCTGGGTGGCTCAGTCATTAAGTGTCTGCCTTCGGCTCAGGTCATGATCCCAGGGTCCTGGGATGGAGCCCCGCATCAGGCTCCCTGCTCAGTGGGGAGTCTGCTTCTCCCTCTGCCTGCCGCTCCCCCTGCTTGCGCTCTCTCTCTCTCTCTCTGACAAATAAATAAATAAAATCTTTAAAAATATATAAATAAATAAAAGTAAGAAACTGAATGAGATTTATAGCATAATACCATTTATATAAATGTTAAAATCTATTCAAAACAATACTATATTTTTAAGGGTATGCTTAAATTTTATATATTATATATTTTATATATATATTTTTATATACTATATATAATTTTATGTGTGTTTCTATACACATACACACATATATGAGACATGAATTGCAAGAATATACATTAAGTACATTAGAGCAGAGTGTCTATGGGGCAAGAGAATGGGAGTAGAAAATTAGGGACCACATGGGAAGACAATATGAAACAAAAGAGAGGCTTGCACCAACCAACCTCAGACATAGTGAGCCATGAATGAGGACCATGATTAACTCAATTCTGTGTACTTGACAAAAAAAATTTAAAAAGCATAAAGGACTTTGGAACCATAGTTATTGATGTTAGGATAAACCAATATATCTAAACAACTAGCCATATCTAAAGATAAAATTCATCAGTGACTTTTTTTTAAGATTGTATTTATTTATTTATTTGGAGAGAGAAAGAGAGAGAGCACACGAGCAGGGGTAGGGGCAGAGGGAGAGAGAGAGAGAGAGAATCTTAAGCAGGCTCCACACCAAGCATGGAGTCCAACATGAGGCTCAGTCTCACAACCCTGAGATCACGACCCGAGCTGAAATCAAGAGTCAGCTGCTCAACCAACTGGGCCACCCAGGCACCCCCATCTGTGACATTTTAAAAAACATAACAAAAAATTATAGATTAGTGATATCCTCAAGCTGTAATATTTACAGTCAAGTACAATTTGGAAATCTTAAAAATCTTACACTGAAATTTTTCATTTGTAAAATCTATTTATGGGTCTGAGTACATTGAAACACGTGGAAGGAAAAAAAAAAGAAAATCACAGCAAGGAAAGAGCATCTAAACAGTGCGTGGTAGCAACAGAGCTCACACGGCACATTTGTATCTCACTTACAGAATCAGGGTCATCCATGAGATAGCCACCCCCACCTCCCCGACCCCCTGACCAGGCAGTTACATCAGGGAGCAGTTTCATTGCTTCGTTACATGTCCTGGGTATGGACTGAGCAGCTGAGAAGAAAAGCCATTATTTATATATAATTTCGCCACAGTGACCTGGCTGTTTAAGGTGAAATAGTGGGGTGTGATCTGAATGAAGACCCACGCACGCCATGTCCCCAGTCCACTTTATATGGATCAGACATAGCTACACTGCACATTGTCTGATAAGAGTTTGCAAAACTCTGTGAAAGGTAAACTACCTTGTTAAAAACAACTAAATCAAAGCCATTCTGAGGGATTCATAATAGTTACCCAACCAGATGCTAATATGGAAACCAAAGACTCTTTATGACTTTTATCACTCTAGTATCTTTGAAAATCTTTTACTATTATTTCTATTTCCAATGAAAATATGCACATATTGATTATATCATTATAGTTCTAAAACCGACACATTGTATTACTTACGTAACAGTAGCAATATTTAAAATGTATTAACCTTTATCTAAGGAAGTTGAATTAAATAATATATAAAGGAAGTTGAATTAAATAATATATAAAAATGGCTAGCACAAAAAAAAGTAACTAGTACTAAATTGCTTTTTCAGCAAATACAACTTGGAAATATCATCCTTTTTACATCCATTACCTCTATTCATCATAACTTATAACACTGGTTACATGAGAATGCCTTGAGAAGTTACTGAAACCACACAAATGTCAATAATTATAAATGAAATGAATTCTTATAACATAAGGAGAATAATAACTTATCTGAAGGATAATCCATGTCCATGAACCATATCATTATCTCAACATTATAAAAAATTGCTAAATTGAAAAAAACTTACTCATAAGAAATTATAGATATCAACCACTATGAGAACTGACAAACAAATAATACCTGTAAAATTCTCACTCTAAGCTAGTTATGGGAAGCTACACAATAAAAATGAATATACAGCAAAACACACCAACTAAAAAGCCGCAATGACACGTAAACTTCAAAATGTGTATTTTTAGGAAATGAAAGCTAAGTTTAGGTAACAATTCACTGACCCTACACACACAAAAAGGTAGCAACACCCCAGGGTATTCAAACCCATCATCTCAAGCAAACAATTTGTTTGACAAGAATTAGAAGTCAAATCACCATATTCATCAGTGGCTGCAGAGCCATATTTTATGCTTCGGTACTATGTAGATGAAACCACATTTAGGCGAATTAAGAAATTTACTTCCTATTGTCTAATATTTCCCTGCTAGGAGACTGTCTACGAATGGTGAGGAAGAAAAATCTAGAAGATGTGTTACATGTTACCTATTTTTTAACACTAAAAATTGTGCACAGACCAAGCAGGTCCTCAGATAGTTAAATGGTCACACCAGAAAGCTTATCTGAAATTCCTACAATAAATGGCCACCTTAAAAGTTTTAAAAAATACTGAGAAGTACTGAAAAATTTTGTTGGATTTTTTTTCCCCTCTCCCCTTTGCAACAGAATAAGGGAATGAAGCATTTTTCTTGGACACTGAGTATAATTATAACTAATCATCTCCTTCTCCTTGGAGCAACATTCGTTGACGTTCCTTCATTTTAGGGTGGCTGGCTGACACAATTCAAATATAATTACTCTTCTTGCATGATAAACTCCAGCACCGTGAGCAAATACAGTATGTCTCATTGTCAAGTATGACTAGACAGCCGCACTGTAATATAGACCTTTCAAGCCCTAGTGTAGCCCCCTGCCTTTGAAATCTGTGCGAGATGACAAAACTGACTTTCATTTCCCTTGGACTTTCTCAAGGTATCCTTATTAAGAAAAAAAAAAAAGCCTAAAACCCATAAATTTAACCTACTGCCTGCCAATCACAATGGTTTCTGCTGTCAGACACTCATAATACATAACCACAAAATTTAAATGTTATTGTTTCATACAAGAGGAAAATGTTGCTCATGACTACCCCAAACAGTCATGTGACAATTCAGTGCATTTCCTTTGTTTGCCTCTTCCACCACTGAACAATAGCAAGAGCAGGAAACGTGTAGCCGATGGACCAAATGTGGAAGGAGCTACACAATAGGAAATGCAAACGTAGATCATTTTTCGTAGCTAGCTGGTGAGAGACAACTGCATAATGAGAGAAAGTTTGTTTTCCAAACATGTATTTCATTTCGGATTAAGAGTGATGCTTGCTTTTTGCATTCTCAAATGACTTTTAATTTTTAGGAAATCAAACTCATAATTGGATGATCACTGGAATACAACTTTCACCAACTTTTGAAAAGGAAATAGTAAAAAAAAGAAAAAAAAGGAACAAAGAACATCACATTGTCATGAATGTTGAGTTTCTGGAAGAAACAAAGGCTTGAAATTTAAACTGAAAATTTTCAACACGGCCTACCAGCCTCAAAGAGCTATGTTCTCATTAACATGGTGAACTATATGGCTTTCTCTCATATGTTCTGATTGATGGTTTTAAGAAAAACATATTTCTGTGGATGGTCACAAAATACAGACTTGGCATTTTGTCCCTTTTTGAATTACAGTGAAGAGCCAAATGTAATTTTTACCTACTGTTTTCTGGAACAGTGTTTCAAACAAACCTTCCAACTCTGGCTATATTTTTATCTGAGTACACATAAACTCTCTTTCTCGGATATGGAGCACTGTCCATGAAACTATATCACATCACTGTCTGTGTGTTTATTTTAGGCTACCATGGGGACAATTACAGGCGGTTGGCTCTTTATTCCTTGACCTCCAAAAAATATATAAAGTAACCATTGACTTTTCATTAGCAGTGGATAGACTCAGCAGATGAAGAATCAGATTGTGATCACGGGCTCTTTTGTTTCTTGGGTGGGGAAACAACTTGGCTCAGCACATCCT
Organism: Mirounga leonina; assembly: GCF_011800145.1. NCBI lineage: Eukaryota > Metazoa > Chordata > Mammalia > Carnivora > Phocidae > Mirounga > Mirounga leonina. Next base: position 38,109,654 of record NW_023270454.1, on the reverse strand, counting down.
CTGGCCTCATTCCTCCATGACAGGAAACAGTGGAATCTAAATAAAGTTATATCAAATTGAAAACAACTTTTGTTTGCTCTACACATATGAGCAAACGCTCAGCAATTTTTGCTTCCAAAATAGGCAGAATTCTACTACACAATTCGGTTGGAGAAAGGGTCCACTCCAGCCACTCAGAAATGTACAAATATATGTGGCTAGGAGCAGCTGGAGGCGATCTCTATATGAAATAACATGGAACCTTTGATCCCTGTATTTTCAACAGCTGACTGGCTTGTTATAAGAAAATACCAATTGTAGTAGATGTATATACAGTCAAAACAGAGAAAGCGCACTATAGGGACTTGAACTTAACCAATAACCAATGGAAAATTTTTTTACCAATAACCTGGTTTACCAATAACCTGGAAAATTCAAATTTAACTCTGTTGCAGATCAGGACCTCTAAAGTACACAAAGAGAGACCACTCATCTCCTTATCATACCAGGTCATCCTATGAGGGAAAGTCTGATGGTCTACAAGGGACTTGTTTGTTTTCAATAGGACAGTATTCTAGCAATCAACAATGCAGTCACACTAACATACCTTGATGTCTTTCTCCTTTTGTTACAGACAAAGCTTGCACTGAAACCTTTTCAATAGCAGCACCATTTTCAATTTAACCTTTTCATTTCCCTAGAAAACAGGATTCTACCCCTCTGAAAGCCATCAAACCCACTGTTTTGATTTAGAATATTCATCTGATCTGTATTTGTCCCTTGAATGCATTTATACCCAGGCTTCTTTGGGTATGCTGCCCAAATGCAGAAGTCAATTAAAAATCAAAAGCCAATAAATACACAAACCCATCATGGGGATTACAAAACACACTTGCCTTAGTATTCTTTTTTCAAGTTTAGTGAAAGGAATGGTAAAGAGACATGAATTTGTGATCCAGCTCCTCCACCCTTTCTTCATAATCACAATGCCCTCAGTCATCACTCTGCTGCCCACGTAGCTTAGTCCTAAACCCTAATAAGCACAACTTCACTCAACTGACCTACTACCCATACAAAGTCTAAAACTCAGCAGTTTGAACTAAAGCGAACTGGTTATATAAGTGCAGCCCAAGCCCAAAAATAAAATAAAAACAAACCGAACAAGAACAGGTGACTGAGAGATTTGCATTTGGTTTGCCATGTTGCTTCTACTCAAAGGCTGAAAATTCTTTGCCTTGCGCATTTAAATATGCATCAGCTCAGAAGAAGTTACACAATGTTTCCATCAGCAGAAGATGTGGCACTTAGAGAAAGCATCAGGAAAATAAAAACTACAGACAAAATAGGGTATATTTGCATATTTCACTTGAAATTAGGCTATGTTGCAGCATATTGGAAACTCATATGCATTGGATGTCAGCTGAGTTACTTTTCTTTCCCCCCAAGGTGACATTGGTGCTTGTCTTACCAAATATGATGCAACTGACAAGTGTTTTCATGTAAGGAAGATATATGCCTCCCATCACCTTGTCAAGCTGAGTGAAGGCAAACTCCAGCACATCCTTTCACAAGTGATTAGGTGGTCGGAGTCATTAAAAGTCATAAAGTTAGACTGCAGCAGTGTGCCATGCATATATATGAACTCATCCAAAGCTGTCCTCCTTGAAGCAGGTGAAAGCTCTCAACTTTGCCTCTGACCGAGTCATAAATTCTTGGCTTAGCTTTCTTTCTCTTAGCATACCTTTGAAATTATAGTGAACAGTTAGTGCTGCTTTGGCCAGTCTCATTGTCCCCTGCTTTCCCAACCAAGCCTCTAATGACTAGAGGTCCAAGCATCTGATTTTGGTTCCTGAACACAAAATAAACAACGAGATTGTCATTGCTTTTTCTACCATGGCACTTTTAATATTTTCAAAGTGCCTTACAAACTCTTGTCAATCAGCCTACTTTAAAATTGTCTAAAAAGGCAACAAGACAGAGAGTGGGATTATTTAACTGTTCTACAAAAGGAAGAAATTAAGGCACAGAGAGTCAAAGTGACACGGTCAAGAGTCTGCACCAGGATGGCTAACTAGGAGCTCAGAACAAAGTCTAACTTCTCATGTTATAAGCTTCTACAACCTTTCCACTTTCAGCCTCATCATTTCCCAGGGAATATATCTGATGTGCTATAAAACAGAAATACGTATGTTGCACCTGAGATGATGGGAATTTAAAATTTTGTAAATGTACCATTGAAATGCATCATGAATTCCACTTTAAAAAAAAAAAAATCTGTCCTAAAGAATCAGTTAAGTATATGAGCAAAAATGTATGCACAAGATGTTCAATACATCATTATTTATAATAATTAACACCTGCAAACAATCCAGCTGTGCAAAAATAGGGAATTCTTAAGGTCCTATGATTAAATAGTATAAATCGGAAACATATTTTTGAAGAACTTTTAATGCTAAGGGAAATAATCATGATATAATGTTTGTGAAAAAAGCAAGCTACAATACTTAAGGATCTCAACTATGATAAATGTAAAAATAAACAGGAGAAAAGGGACTAGAAAAAAACAATGCTAACAATATTTACCTCTATGTTAGGGATTGCCCGCAATTGGAATTTTCTTTTTTAGAACCTGTGTAGATTTTCCAATTTTTCTACAATGAATGTCACTTACTTTTATAATTATAAAAAGAAAACATTTAAGTTCCTGAGTGGATGCATAAGAAGGTACCCACATTCTAGAGGCCTCTTGCAAATCATTTCAACACAGACTACTCAACATTAAGCAATCTAAACGTTTTCTAAAACTCATCACAGCAACATACTCACTCAGAATGTAGTCAGTCCTTGCCCCTGAGTGCATGAGCTCTGTCTTACTATGGATCTGATGTTTTAGCCAATGTACTTTTAAGACGTGGTACCTGAATGGATCTTGATGGGCCACAGTGCTTTTCCTACAAGAATTTGATTTCCCTATCAATGCCTATAAGTGTGTTCATCCAGCAGAGATTAGATGCCATCATGACTGAATAGTGTGGTTGTTGTTGTAAGACTCACTTCAAACTCTTCAACTTTAATAAAACAATTTTGGGCTTTGAGCACTGCAGCAATCAAGAACAACTTCTCTTGGGCTAATCAGGGAGACATAAATCAACTCATCTCAGCCTACATAAAGGTCATTAAAAGAAAAGTTTTTAACCATCAGACATTCTAAAAGATAAAAAGCCAAGACTGGGATGCACGTGCCCTGTGTAATTTCTTATATTTCATTTTCCATTGTTCTGGGCCAACAACAAAACATAAAAAGGACCATGGTACTGACTATGTTAATATAATAAAAACAGAAAATTCTATATGCCTACCAAGTAGAACATACATTTATAAGAACTCGATTCTTTTCACCAAACATATGGATGTAATTTTCATGCCCAACGGCATCATCATTACATGGAGCAATTAGTTGTTGAAGTACATTTCTTGCTCAAGACTCTATAGCTGAAATCTTTTAAATATTGAAGCATTTCAAACATGTGGCTGAGAAACTGTTAGAAGAGACTAGGTTAGAGAAAAAGGAGGCTAGGGGTAAAGGTAATTATAAGCCCTTTGCATCAGGTCAATAGCTCTTCTCCCCTGGGCTCTCCTAGGAAGAAGCCCTCTGGTAGTTACACTTACTCAGCAGGAAGCCATTTTGATATTCTGCCCACACGTATTCTGCTCCTACATTCTCCTTTAGAAAAGACAAAGAACTAGAAGCCAGTCAGAAGCTTTGCTGCTGGTTCTCGTAAAATCTCAACATTTAACCCCTACGAAAAAATTTATTCTAAAAAAAATTGCTATTAACAAAAAGACTTTCCCTTACTTCTTACTATAAAGGCTATAATTCAAATCCAGCCTATAGGAAAGTTCTGGGAATCTGCCTTTTCTTGTCCCTATTTATTCACTTTGAATCACAGGGCTAATAAATAGTGATATTAATAGAAGCTGAGCTTCAGGAATGAAAAAAGAAAAAAGAATAAAATTCTTACATAATCAAAAAGATGAATAATCAATAGTTTAAAGTTAGTAACGTAGTTACTAACTACTTTCCAATGAAAGAAATAAAATAGTCCCACATACTTCCAAGAAATAACAATTATCAGGAGTTGGTTATTCCTTTGAGTTTTATATATAAATAGGACTTTAAATGCATAAATATATTTCATCATATATATGTGTCACAATTTATTTAATCTTTCTCAATTGTTGGACACTTAGAGGGTATCTAATGTTTCACTATTATTAACTCTGACATGAACAACCCTGAAATATAAATCTTTCTGCATATTTGTGATTTCTTTTCTCTTTAGAGTAAATTCAAAACAGTGAAATTACTGAGTTCAAAGGGTATGAGCTTTTGAAGGCTTTTAAAATACATTGCTGAATGGCCTTCCACAAATTTTGTACCAATTTTCACTCCCAAGAGAAATGTTTGTGAAAATGTCTTTCAAAATAGTCCTGCTAGTCTTCTCTTTGTCTTAAAACAATAGGTTAGCTGTGGGAAAAGGTACAATAAAAACTGAAAGAGCATTCTATCTGTCTAGAAATTATATGCCTTCTCATGCACTCAGAGAGAGTGCATATGTGTATAGCAAGGAAAATATTCACCTCAAATGACTGCACCATACAAGGCAGAAAAATATCACTGGCCACACACATCCACTTATTTCTACCTGAATGAAGCACAAAGAAATGCAATTTGGATTTACTGCATCACTAGCCTCCCAAGTTTTAAAACCCTATTATTTGCACTATTTCGAATGACTTGAAAGATCTAACAAAGTAGAGGCATTAACAAATTCTGTGTTTATTGCATCATACACCTAAAATATGCTTAGCCAACCCAGTAAAAGCAGGATTTAAAGGGGTGAAAGGACAGGCTCACTGGTCAGGGTGAGATCAGACACTCATGTCCCACAGAGCAAGGTTTCTGTGTGTCAAACAGAATCAAAGAACTAGCGGGTGCCAAAATGGTATAATTTAATGTCATAGGAGAGGAAATTTGGAGATAATAACAAATGAGAAAGCCATTAAAAAAAAAAGAGGCAAGGTCACCTCAGCACATCTTCCCAATTTTGTCAAGACAGTAAGAATAGGTGAGCTCTCCCTGGGTGAGGTTCCTAATCCAAAATACCCCCCACATTACGCTCTTGTTCCCAGATTCCTCAGGAAGGTTTTAGGGTGGAACTGAGCTGTGGTTACAGAGGGGGAGTGGCCACTGCTGCTGTGGTCCCTGCCAGTCTCCCCCAAAGGTTCATCATTAACCTATAGATCCACAGCATTTATATTCTTTCTCTCACTATCTAGGTGGTCAGTGCTGCCCCTAGGCAACATCTCGGTCATTTTCTGCTATAAAGCTGAAATTGCATCACAGATGTGTAACTCACTGCAACAAACAAGGACATTTCAGTACCTCTGAAGGTCAGATACCTTTGGGAGGATGTCTAATACATGATTTTATTATCTAGAGCATAAATACGAATTGCCCTTATGGAATCAAAGACGTCCAAATGATAAACAAAACACTGGGATTGGTTTGGGGGCCACTCATCATCAACAGAAATGCTCCAAACTGAGATGCCCTGTTTACTGACCCACATAATGTTAAAACTACACAAGAACATTTCTAAAACTTCTGGAGGTTGATTAAAACCTTTTACTTGGATGTTTCTGAGAGACTACAAAGAATTACTACATATGTCTTAAATTTATAAAAGCCATCGTGGTCTCAAACAGAAAACAATAGAATGGCCTAATCCTGGGAGTCAGGCAATGAGTAATGAGAAGCAAGTTCCCCCTTGCACCAGCATCTGTCTGTCCGAATTGCTCCCATTTTATCTCTTTCCTCTCAGTCTACTTGATCCAGTAACTCGAGGCTAATATTCTCTTCCCTGATGGAAGTCCATCTAGTTCTAGAAACACTAAGCCACCAGCAAAACCATCCATGTGAGGAAGACACTATCCAAATGCAACCCAACAACCCAAATCTTACATGAGACTCAGGTTGGGCTTAAAACTGAAGCAAATGTTTGAGGCAGTCTGTGGATGGAGGAATGGCCCTTAGTTGCAGTCTTTCCAAAGAGGGCAATTTCCCAACACAAAATTCAACTACACTTCAAGTATATTCTTGGAGTGAATCATCACTGAAACGTATTTATAGGGAATAATTGCTTTCGTGCAGAAGAGATTTTTTTTTTTCAGTTTACAAATCCTATCACCCACCACACGAATTATCTATAAGACAGGATCCTCACTGCATCCCTTTTAAAATGGCTCCTGCATCAGAATATTGCACAAAAGCAAATTTCCTTCCAGCCTTTCTTTGATTAAATACTAAAGGAGCGATCTTAGCAAAACAGAATTTGTTCTAAACAATAGTGACTCTTGCTTGAAATCAGATCTTTAAACTTCAAAGAATAATAATAACTCACACCACAGTGGTTGTCACTCCTTGGCTCCGTCATTCAAATGTTTCTGCTGCCCTGAGAACCCCATTCCATTTTAAGAGCATGTTGTATTGACTCTGATATTTGTACTTAATCATTGTCATTTTGGAAAACTTTCTCCATCTTTGGCCGAGGGTCCTTTAGAGAAACCCTGATATTTCCAATCTAAAAGCTACTTTTCACCATCTTAAGGGGAAATATATTCATTTTCCTGTGGCTTTCATTCTAAAAATTCCAAATTTTCTAGTGAAGATGTCTTCAGAGAAATCAAGTGGTTTGTATTTTTTAAAAACAACTTATACTTATTTTCACACTCCTAAAAATAGTATAAACTTACTACCTTATGAATTAAAACTAGAAAAAAAAATCCCTATTTATTAGGGTTCATACTCCACTGAAGTCCTCTTCAACTAAATGTGTATTTAAGCTATCCTCACACACAGCAAATCGAGTTGCAGCAAATAAATAATACGGACTCCATTTTCATTAGCAAAAATTGATTTTCACTGAGTTCTTCAACAGTGCCTGAAAATAAAAGTATGCTATTTAAAGAGCGCTTGTGAAATTTCAGGAATGTCATATATCGGTAAACAATTCAGAACTACATGTGTAAAGAAGTAATTAATTTGTTGAGCTAATGAAAAACAGGTTCTCCTACAGTTATTTTTGTCTCTAAGCCAATTCTGGGGTGATCTTTCCTGAATTCAGAAAGGCACTCGCAGTTTTGTCCCAACGGTGGTCATGAGTGAGGTCCCATTTCTTAATTCCTGCATCCTGCTTAGCTTCCAACATCTGGCCAATGGGCAGATACCCTGACAATAAATTTGCACCGTGCAGAGGCTCTGACAAAGGAAAGAGGGAGCAGTAAGTGGAACAATGGTGCAACAGGGCACCAGCTTCCCTGCTCACCCTCCTTTGTCAGGGTAAGTCCGTTCACATTGGCCTGAAGCGACCTCGGAAGAAGCAGTGAGGGCAAGAAACTTCCCTTCACTTCAATGGATTTTTTTTTCAGATTTGTGTTTTATGTAAAAATTCAGGTTTTATTTTTACTTATTCTTCCATTGGCAGGAGCTGATGCCAAGAACTTATAGGCAAACAGTAACTTTTGTTCTCCACCTCTTAGCTGAACAAAAACACACACCATGTAGCATTATCATTAGGCAAGATTTGCTTTTTTACATTTCACACAAGAATGCAATATTATCCTTTCTTGAAGAAAATGCCCAGATTACCAAGGAAACTATCTTTGGTGGAAGGGTTTAATAAGCATATTTTATTTAAATAAATCCTCCAGGAGGAAATGGGAGAATTCATTCCTTCACTTAGAGAAGACTCTGTAAGTAGTTATCTGTCAAATTTCTCTGTGCAGCTCACCAACATTTCCTTATTGGAAACATCAGTACTTCCCCATCATAGTTCCCAAAATGACTTTGAAGTCTCAAAATTCTGTGTCTCCTTTGGCTTACTTCTCTCTTGATTCCACCCAGGCTGTATTCATGGTTTGCTTCATATCATCATCTCCATCTTCATAAATTTTCTTTAGAACATTCATCAATCCCTCACTAGGATCCATTTCAGTGTTATGAGAGGGCTTTTCCTTCTCTTTGCATTCTTTATCACCTGAGTCTGGTAGTCCCACCACGTGTCTTCTGGCTTCTTTCTATGTAAGATAAGAACTGTATCTGTCTTGACTTTTTTTGAACTGCCTTCCACAGAGATGGGTTTCAAGAATCATGGAGTAACTCTTCCCATTTAGACTCTACCAAAAGATCAAATGACCTCTCTGTGAAATGCACCTGCACATTCTCAGTGGGGGCTTGATGAACTCCAGTTAAGGTAACGTAGATTTTCACAAACTTACCTGAATGATCCCATCCATAATTACTGATTTTCATTGTATATTCCATTGTAATGGGAGCAACCACAGAAGCTGGCTTTTCATTGTCAAAAGAGTTCTGCTTTTCTCTCTGATTTCTGATGCATCTTGTTCTTGATTTCTGTCTCAATCTTGGATTTTTCAGCTGTGAAGGCATCACATACTCTTTTTCCAGTGGCTTTTTCCAGCAGCAACTTCACCCCTTCTAGATCCTTCTGTAGCTCTTCCAAAGCTGAGGCCACGGTCAGGCTGGATCAGGCAAGGCCCAAGCTGCAGCCACACAGAGGAGAACAAGAAACACCACACCAAGCACACGCACCTGGACACAGAGCCCACCAGCATGAGTTGCAGCCCACTTCAGCGAATTTTGTTAAAGTGGTCCAGAGTAGCCCTCAAAGTTTTTAGCCTTTACTGCAACTAGTGATTCTGGAAATTCTTTATAAGAAGGAGACATTTTCTCTATAAAACCAGGTCATAATGACCACAGCCATCTTCCTTCTAGAAATCTTTGCTATCTCCTCTGCTAATCTCAGTGTAGCACCTCACATGCTCTGTCATGGGGTCAGGGACAGCTAACCATGCTTCAGGTATATGAAGGCCCAGATGCAAAGACATACAAAGAGGCAGAGCCTTGGTTTTATTCAGTAAACCAGCTCAACCAAATTATAGTAACTAACTATAATAATGACTGACTCCTGTTCTAGGTCCTCTGTCATATCCTCAGATGCTCACCCAGGCCCTTCCATGCATCCTAGCACAGAGTATTAAGGACTCAGGCTTGAGTCAAGAAACCAGTATCCAACTCCCAGCTTCATCGCTTATTCACAAGCTGTTGTATTAACCATATATTTATTTCCTGCATTCTGAGGCTCTGACATCTGGGGCCCTACTGACCATGAAGAGACTGTCCCTCCCAAGGTTAGCCAATTCCTAGAGATAGTCAACAACTGCATGCTTTTCAAATGCAGGCCAACCGTCCAGAGTCTGCACCGTTAAGCACCTCCTTTACTGGGCTCTCACACTCCAGGCCACTCTTTGCCTGCCCTAAACACCCCATAGCCAAGTACCAAGACAAGACAGAACAGCACACAAACCCCAAAACCCACTAGAGTTACTCAAACTAGCCAGTCCTAAACCTGCTTCCCTGCTTCTCCTGTTCCTTCCATGGAAATCACAGGAAAAGCCCTTGCCTACAGTTTCCTCCTCTCCCTCTGTCTCCTGATAGACTCTGAAGCTTCCCCATGTGCCCCCACCACTCTATCCCTACCCAGCCCTGGTGTGGTATGCCCCTTCTCTTGGAATCTGTGAGTGTAACAAACTATCTTTTCAACAGCAATCATGTTCTGATTTATTGGCCTTACCATATTTTAATAATAATAAAACAGCTGTGTAACCTTGGAAAAGGGACAGAACTTGTGCCTCCTCCATTTGTTCATCAGTAAAAAGAGGATATTATTTCCACAGTGCTTTTGTGAAGATCAACTAAAATAATACACATGATGTACTTAGTATATCGTAAGTGCTCAATAAATATTGATGTTCCAAATGAACAGATTAAAAAAAAAGTAAGATTTAGAGATAACTCATTAAAGGCTACATAGCTAGGAAGATGCAGAATCTAAATGTCACCCAGATTTTTCTGACTCCAAACGCCCTTTTTTTTTCACATCACAGTACCTTCCCCAGTTAAGCACAGATCCTCCTACTGCACTCTGAACATCTATCATAGTAGTAAACACATATTGGACATCACCAGGACCTCATGTGCTCAATAAATTGTTTGAAAGAAGGAAAAGGAGAGGGAACTAGGGAGGGAAGGAGGGAAGGATAAAGGGAGGGAGGGAGGGCGGGGGGAGGGCAGAAGGAAGGAAGGAGGGAAGGGAAGCAAGGAGGGAAGGAGGGAGGGAAGGAAGGGAGGGAGGAAAGAAGGAGGGAGGGAGGGAAAGAAAGGAGGGAGGGAGGGAAGGAAGAAAGGAAGGCAGGAAGGCAGAAAAGAAGGAAGGAAGGAAGGAAGGAAGGAAGGAAAGGAGGAAGGGAGGAAGGAGGGAGGGTAAGGAGGGAGGGAGGGAGGGAGAAGGAAGGGAGGAAGGGAGGATGGGAAGGAGAATCCTTTCTATCTCAGGAATGCAAATTAGAGTTATTTCTCTCCTGGTACCCTTCTTTCTTTCTGGGCCCCCAGTGTACCTTTGAATGAAGGTAAAATAGTTTTATCCCTAATTATAAAAATCCCTAACCCAGAAACACACGCTCAGTTACATAAATTTCCCTTTATTAGTCTCTCTTTTTTACAGACCCAAAACTTCTAATACTTTCTGCCAAGTTTCCTCCTCTCATAATCTCAACCTTCAAGATGTTTGTAAAATACCACTCTCCGGAGCCATTCAAGGTCAGTTCTGAATTCCCCATGCCTGCAAAATCTTGTGTATACTCTGATTACAATTTCTTTCCTTCTCCTCCCCATCTCCTGGGTCACATGCCTGGTCTTCCCAACTTCGAGTGGCCCAGAGACATCAAGTTAACATTTATAACCTCACATAGAACAGATATAAAGCTGCATTTGATCACTCTTGACCCAAACTGGCAAGTAGTATTCTCAAAACTACCTATAACTTAAAGAGGGTGGTTTTTTGGTTTGGTTGGTTGGTTGGTTTTGTTTTTTTAACTTGTGGGCAGAAGTTGCAAACTTAAGTGCCTCCAGGTGGAGCAGAAAGGTGTCCTGAAAATGAGTGAAACTGGCCAGGTGAGGACTGGAAGAGAGAGAGAGCACAGGGCCTCCAAGAAGTTAGGCAGTCCCCACTGGCTGCTTCACGCTGAGAGAGCCTATCTGGTCAAAGATCACACATTTTCAAGGAAAGCTAAAAATCTGTATTTTTAAGTGAAGCAACTCCCTACATTTAAAGTTTGCCAACTAATTCCATTTTTTTTAAACACCAAATGAAAACGATTTTGTGCGAGTTTAAGTCTGAAGATCTCTACATTAAGACTTTTTCCCTAAGGTATTTTACAAGTATTTTCAAATACACAGAAAGAGAGCACAACATTGATCCTGAGGAAGACCTACATGAAAGAAAGTTCATTTTATTGGAATGGAATGGAATGTTTTAAAGGCCATAAAATTTTACAATCTAAGTGAAGTGAATTATATTAGGTGGAGAAAAAAGAGATTACAAATGTTGGTTTTTCACCTTCTTAAATATCTCTCATCCATTCCCTTGATGTGTCCATTGCCACCAGCCTTGTCCATGCCACCAGTATAACTTTCCTGGAATAGTGCCCTACTCTCCAAGTGGGAGGCAGCATGCACAGAGTAGTCGGCTTTGTTTTATTTTTTAATAGATAATTTCAACTATATCCACCCTAGCATAATATAATTTAACTAAGTGCATGTGCCCTACCACATTTTCATCCTTTATGCTGACACTACTTAGAACTCTCAAGTTGAGGAGTCTAATTATAACAAAAAATAAAAACTCAAAAATCTCTCTAATTTTTTTCTCTCAAAATGCATGCATGCATACATAAAATAATACAAAACGCAGATTATCAACTGGCCAAAATTAAACAAAAAGGCCAAAATTCATTTTCAACAACTAAAATCAATTCAGATTTTAGACCTCAGAGTCAGACTTAGAATGTCACAGTTCCCCACGATTTATGGTGAAAGTCAGATCTTGGCAGGGTTCTGGCTCATTGTTAAAATACTGCACCCAGGATTTGATATCTCCTTTCAATTAACAATAAGGTAATTTCTAATTTTTATTCGATTTATAGCCCATAAAATCCTGGCCTGCTAATGGAAAAATAGGATTTGAAACAAGCATTTCATTATACTCTTGGTCAAGTCATGATTCCTCTGAATATGTTTCCTCTGAATAAAACAATGTATCAAACTGGGTCAAATCCTATTAAATCTAAATTCTGCCATATTTTATTTTTAGATATGAAGCATTTACTAAATTTTAATTCATTGCTACCACTCTGTTCAGTTTTCCTAAAACAATGAGAACAAAAGGCAGCAAAATTTTAATATAATTTTTACTTTTGTTTATATTTTTAGCCTCTATCAGCCTTTGAGAAAACAAATTTTCTTTTCTGCAGCCTTTGTCTTTTAAAACTAAAAGGTTCCAGTTTTATATTATATGCATATCTCTACTACCTTTATGATTTCTTAACATACAGAAACAAGAACTCATGAAATAGTCCAGACATTCATTCACTTTATTTTTGAAAACTAAATAAAAATGTTCAATTTTTTCTCAGTAGTACTCTACATCTTATTGGTCACCATAGACATAGCACACATTTCCCAATAACTGCATTTTTCTGACTCCTTAACTTAAAGAATCAGCTGAAAAAAATCTAATCATAGGGATTGTAATACATTATACATAGGTTTTCAAATGAACACCAATTGGAACACGTTATATAGGATCTTTGGAAGGATGATGTCAGCAAAAATAACAGAATTAGGGTCTCATAAAATTCTCTCCCCCATAAAAGAAATGATAAAAAGAGCAAAAATTGTCAGAATTAACTTTTTCAGAACTCTGGAAATTAACCAAAGGTTTACAGCAATCCAGGGAGCATTTATCCAAGAAAAAAACACTGAATTTTGTTTTAAAAAAAAAAATAGCATGCTTTATAGCATTTTCTCATGTACTATGTTGATCCTCCACTCTATAGCTCTGAGACAGCTTTAAAAACCAAAGCCTACAACCATGGTGAAAACCAACGACCTGCAATCACACTATAAACCAATAGCCTGATAGTGACCAGAGGGGGAAAATGAGAGTGCAATTCCTTTAAAGCCTCATTTCCAGAACACTGTCATTATTTGCCCTGTCTTATAGTTCCATCAAAAAGTCCACACTCAAGGTTGTGTTTTTTTTGCCTGACTTAGAGCTCACTCAGTGCAAAAACTATTTTCCCAGGAGCATTTGTCAAAAACAATTAAAGGCAATTAATTAACTTCATGGCTCTATGAGGGAGTGGATAACAGTTTGAATAAACAAAATGAAAGGCTAGGGAAAAAGACGCCCACAGGGGCATTGAAAATATTCCAACATATTTCTGGGAATCTAGGAGCCCACATGATGCATAGGACTATGTAGATGTCCGGGGCTGTACACATGCTCAGGAAAGATCTGAAAAGGCCCTAAATTCTCACTGAAGGCTGACTTTGAGACTCTGCAAAATTAAGAAGGCAAAGTTATTAACTGCATAACTGAGTGTTGAAGGTTTTCCCCAACATACACAGAGCACCCTTTAGCAAGGCAGAGAAACACTGAATCTAGGTGTTTAAGAAAATTTCTGTTCAAACATTAGCTGACTACTAAGGTAACCAAACACAGACTTTAGTGACCATACACACCCAAAAAAAAATACAGATTTCATAGAATTAGTTCAGAAAAGACACTAAGAAAACAAACAACAACCATGGGGAGGGAGGAGAATCTGATTTCTAGAGTTGCCACATTATATTATTTAAAATGTCCAGTTTTCGGGGTGCCTGGCTGGCTCCATCAGCAGAATATGCAACTCTTGAGCTCAGGGATGTGAGTTCAAGCCCCACATTCAATGTAGAGATTACTTAAAAATAAAATCTTTAAAAAAATGCCCAGTTTTCAAAAAAAAATTACTTGATGTGAAAAGAAACAAGAAAACAGGGTCTATCCACAAGAAAAGAAGCAATCAACCAAAAAATTGCCCTGAAGAAGACCAGACACTGGATTTACTAGACAAAGACTTTGAAGAAGTTATTCTAATTTTGTTCAAACAAGTAAAGAAAACTGCCTAAAGAACAAAGTATAAGAATGGTAAGTCACCAACGCAGCTAACATCGTTGATATTAGCGACTCTCCCAGCAGGTTCTCTCTGGGCACAATGGCAACTCTTAAGGAAAAACTGATTGCACCAGTTGCAGAAGAAGAGGCAACCATCCCAAACAATAAGATCACTGTAGTGGGTGTTGGACAAGTTGGTATGGCGTGTGCCATCAGCATTCTGGGAAAGTCTCTGGCTGATGAACTTGCCCTTGTGGATGTTTTAGAAGATAAACTCAAGGGAGAAATGATGGATCTGCAACATGGGAGCTTATTTCTTCAGACACCTAAAATTGTGGCAGATAAAGATTACTCTGTGACTGCCAATTCTAAGATTGTGGTGGTGACTGCAGGAGTCTGCCAGCAGGAAGGAGAGAGCCGGCTCAGTCTGGTGCAGAGGAATGTTAATGTCTTCAAATTCATTATTCTGCAGATAGTCAAGTACGTCCTGATTGTATCATAATTGTGGTTTCCAACCCAGTGGATATTCTCACATATGTTACCTGGAAACTAAGTGGACTACCCAAGCACTGTGTAATTGGAAGTGGGTGTAATCTGGATTCTGCTAGATTTCACTATCTTATGGCTGAAAAACTTGGCATTCATCCCAGCAGCTGCCATGGATGGATTTTTGGAGAACATGGCGATTCAAGTGTGGCTGTGTGGAGTGGAGTGAATGTGGCAGGCATTTCTCTTCAGGAACTGAATCCAGAAATGGGAACAGACAATGACAGTGAAAATTAGAAGGAAGTGCATAAGATGGTGGTGGAAAATGTCTACAAAGTCATCAAGCTAAAAGGATATACCAGCTGGGCTATTGGATTAAGTGTGGCTGATCTCATTGAACCCATGTTGAAAAATCTATCCAGGATTCATCCAGTGTCAACAATGGTGAAGGGGATGTATGGCATTGAGAACGAAGTCTTCCTGAGCCTTCCGTGTATCCTGAATGCTCAGGGCTTAACCAGTGTGATAAACCAGAAGCTGAAGGATGATGAGGTTGCCCAGCTCAAGGAAAGTTCAGATACCCTGTGGGATATCCAGAAAGACCTAAAAGATCTGTGACTTCTGGCTTCTAGGCTGTAGAAATTTAAAACTACAATGTGATTAACTGTGAGCCTTTAGTTTTTCATCCATACACACAGATCACAGTTTGTTTTTATCTTCCTAAATATGTGAATCTGGGCTCACAAAACCAAAGCCCATGCTTGGTTTAATGCTTGCAATATGAGCCCTTGAACAAAGAAAATTAACTATTGCAGTGTGCTTCTAAAAAAAAAAAAAGAATGGTAAGTCACCAAACAATAAAATGTAAAAAGATAGAAATTACTTTAAAAATACACACACAGAAACTCTGGTGTTAAGAATACAGTAACTGAAATGAAATGTTTACTAATGGGACTCAGTTGCAAATCTGACCAAGGAGGAAGAAAGAATCAACAAACCTGAAGATAGCTGATTGAGATTATTCAGTATGAGGAACAAGAAGAAAAGGAATGAGAAAAAATGAATAGAGCCTCAAAGACCTAGCAGACAAAATCAAGTGTATCAACATATACATATTTGGAGGACAAGAAAGAAAGAAGAAAAAGAAAGGGGAAAGATTATTTGAAAAAAATAATGATGAAAAATCTCCTAAACATGTTGGGAAAAAATTAATCTACACTTACATGAAGCTCAGTGAAATCCAAGCAAGATAAACTCAAAGAGAGCCATACCTACACATATCACAACCAAACTGTTGAAAGACAAAGAAAGAGAAGATCTTGAAAACAGCAAGAGCAAAGATCACATACAAGCAATCCCAGTAAGATTAAAAGCCAATTTCTCATCAGAAACCATAAAGACCAGAAGGCAGTGGGAATGACAGATTAAAAGTGTTTACAGAAAGAATGTCCACCAAGATTTCTATACCTGGCAAAACTATCCTTCAAAACTAAAGAAGATATTATAACATTTCCAGGTGAACAAAAGTTAAAAGAATTCATTACTTGCAAACCTGTCCTACAAGAAATACTACTGAGAGTCTTCCAGGCTGAAATGAAAAGCAATTAGAAAGTAACTCAAATCCACATGAAGAAAGAAAGAGCATTAGAAAATGTAATTGCATAGATAAATATAAAAGACAGTATAATTTTTTTGTTTTTAACTTTTTTTCCAATATATAATTTAAAAGATAACTGCATAAAGCAACAATTATAAATCTGTGTTAAAGGGCACAAAGTGTATAAAGATGTAATCTGGATAACGATAACAGTACAAATGAAGGGAGGGATGAGAATTATATGGGAACAAAATTGTGACATGCTATTGTAATTAAGTTGGTATTGACCCAAACTAGATCATTATAAGTGAATATGTTAATTGTAATTCTCAGGGCAATATGTAAGGAACTAACACAAAAAATAGTAAAATAAATGAAAAGAGAATTAAAATGGCACACTAGAAAATATCTATTTAACCAAGAAGCAGTAATGCAGAAATAAAGGAATAAAAAAAGGTATAAGACATGTAGAAAACAGCGTAAGAGCAGATGTAAAACCTACCTTAGTCCATACAATGAAATGTTATTTAGCCATAAAAAGGAATGAAATACATATTCAGATACAACATGGATGAATCCTGAAAACATTATGCTAAGTGAAAGAAGCCTCAAGAGGTCACCTATTTTTATTTTATTTATGTGAAATATCCAGGATAATCAAATCCATAGAAACAGAAAGTAGAAGTAGTGTTAAGATCTGAAGGTCTGTGTCCTCCCTAAAACTTATATATCAAAATCCAAAACCTCAACGTGATGGTATTAGGAAGTGGGAAGTGAGACTTTTAGGAAGTAACTAGGTCAAAAGGGAAGAACCTTCATGAATGGGATTAGTGCTCTCATAAAAGTGACGCCACAAAGCTATCTAGCTTTGCCATGTAAAGATAAAACAAGAAGCTGGAGATGTCTGCGAACTGAGGCGAGTCCTCACCCAACCATGCTGGCAACCTGATCTAGGACCTCCAGATGCCAAAACTGTGAGAAACAAATGTTTGTTGTTCAAAAGCCACCCAGTCTGTGATATTTTGTTAAATCAGCCCTAGCAGACTAAGACAAGTGGGAAGTGACTTCTAGTAGGTACACAATTTCTTTTGGTGATGATTAAGTGTTCTGGAATTAGATGGTGTTGACGGTTGTACAAACTTATGAATATAATAAAAGGATGAATTTTATGATAGGTAAATTATATCTCAAATTTTTTTAAATACTTAGAATCAGGGACTATTTTATTACCTCCTACCTCAAGATGCAATCAATGAGCATTGAATAAAAGACAACTGAAGGACAATGCTAACGGCAGAGCATGGCCTACACCAAATCTTTAAAAAGGAGAGTTGGAAACTCAGACTTGATCAATATTTCTGCAGTCCTTTTTTTAGAGAGCATTCACTAATTTTAATGATATCTTTCAATTCTGTAGGCAGAAAAGCCTTTGGTGTAGAGATATCAACCATTAACTTCATTTTCATGAGTACCCATTACTTTTTTTCTTTACTCCATTTCCTGTTATCATACTAGGAAAAAGCAATGTCCATGTAGTTAACCCATCCCATGCTCTAGCCTCTGATTTCATTAACTGCTTCAACTCCAATAACTTCTCAATAGCACTCCTCATGAGCCACCACCCACATATATATAGCAACACCCTGAAACTTGTTTTCACCTAAAACTGCCCTGTGACAAAAATACAAATTGCAAACATCTCTCCTCCTGACCATAATATCCTAATTTTCATGTTCTCTTCCTCTGCACTCTCACTTTACTTGTTCACCTACCTCAAAATAGTCAAAATTCTTCTATGTTTTATCCCATTCTATTAATCAATTATTTAGACTAAAAAGATACCACTATGGACAGAAAGTAATGAGAAGAAAGGAGGGAGAAAGGAAATAGAGTTTAGAAAGTCAGGGAGAGATCCAATTTCATAGGGACAATTTGGACCTGGAAAGGAGTTGGAATTTTATGCTATTGAAAGATTTTATTCTATTGAAATTTTATTAAAAGCATTTAAACAGGAAAATGACAATTTTATTTATAATTTTAAAAGCCTACTCTGGCTCTTGTAAGAGAAGAGTGTAAACAGGGAGGCAAATAAAGAGGATAGTATAGAAATCTGGGTCGGACATGACAGCATTTTGGACTTACATGATGATAGCAAACATGATCGATCTAGCTATGTAATTATCCAGAGACATTATCTAGACATTATATTAATTGTATATGCATACTATTTTATATACATAATACTTATATAAAATCACAATTTACACATATCATCATTACTGTTTGTCTGAAGTACGGATGCCTAATCTTCCATTATGTCCCTTTACCACTCCCCATTTACAATATAATTGTCCTATATAATTCTTCTGCATTCATTTAGAAACACATGGGTGTAATACTTTTTGTTTCAACCATCATACATAATTAGAAAATTTAAGAGCAGAAAGAAAGCCTATTTTATTTACCCATATTTTAACTCACTGTTTTCTCATTTCCTGATTTTCTAATTTCTTCTTTTATCATATCATTT
This sequence comes from Mirounga leonina, assembly GCF_011800145.1. Taxonomy (NCBI): domain Eukaryota; kingdom Metazoa; phylum Chordata; class Mammalia; order Carnivora; family Phocidae; genus Mirounga; species Mirounga leonina. Next base: position 38,090,924 of record NW_023270454.1, on the reverse strand, counting down.
CTGTTTAAAGAACTTCCATTTTAGCATAGTTCTGCTGGTTACAAATTCTCTTAGTTTTCCTTCATCTGAGAATGTCTTGATTTCCCCTTCATTCCTGAAAAATATTTGTGTGAAGTATAGAATTCTGGGCTGGGGGGTCCCTGGGTGGCTCAGTTGGTTAAGCATCCAACTCTTGATTTTGGCTCAGGTGGTGATCTCAGGGTTGTGAGATCAAGCCCCGAGTAGGGCTCTATGCTGGGTGTGGAGCCTGCTTAAGATTCTCTCTCTCCTTCTCCCTCTGTTCCTCCCCCTCTCTCCCCTCTCCCTGCTTGCTCTCTCTCTCTCTCTCTCTCTCTCGGCATCTGATAATATTGTGCCACTTCCTTTTGGAATCCATTGGTAAGAAATATACAAATGTTTGAAATCTTTCTCTCATGCTTTAAATTTTTTTCTTTTTAGTATTCAGAATTTTAAATATGATGTAACTTGTCATGGATTTATTTACATTTATCCTATTTGGAATTCATTTAGCTTCTCGAATCTGTAGACTTACGTCTCTTGCCAAATTTGGGAAGTCTTCAGCCATCATGTCTTTGAGTATTTTTAACTCCACCCTCTTTTTCCTTTCCTTCTGGGACTCTGATGACAGGGATCTTTTGTTGTAGTCACATAGGTCCCTAAGGCTCTGGTCCTTTTTCAATTTTATTTTATTTTCTGGTCCTTTTTTAGAAGTGTACTTTCTGTACCAGACCCAGTGCCAAGAAGAATCCCCTTGGTTAGAACTTCCCCCCATGAGGGGAAAAAAAAAAAAAAAACAAGAAGAACCTAGTAGCCTTTGCCACCAAGGACCCCCTACAGCCCTAGCCGCAGTTACTGATGAAGACACCTACTTGACCATCAAGGACCCTTTCAGTTTGTCAATCTCAGCTGACAGATGTCAATCTCAGCTGACAGAGCTACATGGAGACAACACCACTGCACCTCTCACAACAGAACCAGAGACTCTGCACTCTACCTGGCCTGCTCATAGCAGCTCACAGCTGAAAGTCTTTCCCCACCAAAGCCAGTCCAAAAAGGCTGGAAGAGGTGACTATTCCCTCAAATAACGAGATATTAACACAAGGCCACTAGAAATGTGGAAAAGCGAGGAAACATCATACCACCAAAGGGACACAATAATTTCCGAGTAACTTACCCAAGGAAATGGAGATCTGCAAGTTACTTGAAAAAGAACTCAAAATAATTATTATATGGAACTCAGTTAAGATTTAAGAGAACACAGATAGACAACTCAACAAACTTGGGAACATAATGCATGAACAAAACGAGGAGTTCAACAAAGAACTAAAAAAATCATTAAAAAGAACCAAACAGAAATTATGAAGCTGAAGAATAAAATGAAAAATGTGATACAGAATGTCTGTATCAGACAACTATAAAAAAACCTTACAGACTGGATAGTTTATTGATAACAGAAATTTATTTCTCACGTATCTGGAAGCTGAAAGTCCAGGATTAGAGTATCAGCATTGTTGGTTCTAGAGAAGGCCTTTGTCCTGGTTGCAGACTGCTGACTTCTTGCTGCGTCCTCACATGGTGGAAGGGGCAAACTAGTTCTCTGGATCCTCTTTTATAAGGGTATTAATTCCATTCATGAAGGTTTCACCCTCATGACCTAATTACCTTTTTAAGATCCCACCTCATAATATCCTCACACTGGGCACTAGTATCTCAACATATGAATGTGGGGTGGGTGACAAACATTGAGACCATAGAAGAGAGCTCAACAGCAACTTGATCAAGCAGGAGAAAGAAGAAAACAGAGGGAATAAGCTCCTTGACATTGGTCTAGGCAATGATTTCTTAAATATGACACCAAAAGCACAGGCAACAAAAACAAAAATAAACTGGGACTACATCACACTAAAAAGCTTCTGAACAACAAAGGAAACAATTAGGAGGGAAAAGGCAACCTACAGAAAGAAAATATTTGCAAACCATACATTTGATATGGGGTTAAAATCCAAAATATATAAAGAATTCATACAACTCAATTGCAAAAAAATAAGTAACCCGATTTAAAAATGGACGAAGGACCTGAATAGACATTTTTTCCAAAGAAAATATACCAATGGTCAACAAGTACATTTGAAAAGATGCTCAATATCACTAATCACCAGGAAAATACAAATCAAAACCACAATGAAAGATCACCTAACACCTATTAGAACAGCTATTATCAGACAACCAGTAGATGCTGGTGAGGATGTGGAGAAAAGAGAACCATTGTAACACTGTTAATGGGAATGTAAATTTATACAGCCTTTTAGGAAAACATATGGCGGTTCCTCAAAAAATTAAAAATGAAAGAAGGATCCCAAGGAGATATTTCTACCTCCATGCTCATTATAGCATTATTCATAATAGCCAATGTAAGGAAACAAACTAAGTACCCATCAATGAATGAATGGATAAAGAATTCATGGCATACACAGACACCCTCACACACACACACACACACACCATGGAATGTTATTCATCCTCAAAGAAGAAGGAAATCTTGCAATGTGCAACAACATGGATGAATTTGGAGGGCATTATGCTAAGTGAAATAAGCCAGACACAGAAAAATCAATATTGCATGATATCACTTATATGTGGAATTTAAAAAGTCAAACTTAGAAGAAAGGACAATTGAATGGTGGTTGTCAGGGGCTGGGAGGAGGAGGGGCAAGGAGATGTTGGTCAAAGTGTACAAACTTTCAGTTATAAGAGGAGTAAGTTCTAGAGATCTAACATACATCATGGTAGCTATAGTTAATAATAATGTATTCTATACTCCAAATTGACTAAGAGAATACATCTTGTTCTCATCACACACACGCAAAAAGGTAACGATGTGAGATGATAAATATGTTAATTAGCTTATTATGGTAATCATTACCCAAGGTACTTATATCAAAACACCACACTACATTGTATACCTTAAATATATTCTATTTTTAATTGTCAATCTTATCTCAATAAAGCTGGAAAAAAATAAGGTTTGTTTTTCTCTGTTGTTCAGACCATTTCTCTTTTCCTACCTTCCAGTTCATGGATTCTTTCCTCTGTCCCATCCATTCCTCTGTTAATCCATCCACTGATTTTTTTTATTTTGGTTACTGTATATGTCTATTCTAAATTTCCCTTTGATTCTCCTTTATACCTTATATTTCTTTGCTGAGACCTTCTAGTTCTTTACTGAGGCTTTCTACTTTTTCATTGGTTTCAAGAATGTTCATAATTGCTTGTTGTAGCATTTTTATCATAGCTACTTTACAATTTTTGTCAGGTAATCTAACAGGTCTGTCATCTTGGTGCTGACATCTATTGCCTTTTTCATTCAGTTTGAGAACTTCCTAGTTCTTGGTATGATGAGTGATTTTGAATTAAGAACCTAAACATTTTCCTATTGTGTTATAAAACTGTATATTATGAAACCTTCTGTTTTAGCTGTTTTTGTTTTTTTTTTCTCTTTCTCTAAAACTTCTCAGGAAGGTTAGGGGAAAGTTGACACTGTTTCATTTCTGCTAAGTGGAGGGAGAAGTCTAAGTTTCTCCTTAGCCTCAACTGACACCTGCAATGTTTGTGTGCGGCGGGGGTGGGGGGGAGGCGGGGAGGGTCTCTTCATTACCACTTGGTAGGCTGGGAGCTCCAGCTCCCCATGTGGTCTCCACTGACACCACAGGGCCTTGTTAGAATTTTGACAGGATAAAAGTCCCTACTTCTCTGACACCACTCTGGTGGGACTGATGGGCCACCTTGTTTTAACCTTGTGAAGATGAAACTTGAGGCTCCCCACCTTTGTTGGCATGGGAGCAGAGCAGCCAGTTTTTGTACTGTTTGACTGGAATAGAGAGCAGTTAATGTCTAAAAGTTTTCTGATTTCCTAGACTGCACCTTTCGTGGACTTTTGGGTAGAAAGATACTGCTACTATGAGACTCTGTCTACATGCATTGGCATTTCTAGGTTACTGGGTTTTCAGATCCAATTCTCAAGTCCCAAGTTCCCTAGCAGGTCTGCCTTTTTCTTTCCATCTTGCAGGGGCTTTTAATGTTTATTTTATATAAAAGGTCCAAGATTTGTAGCCATACTTAGCAGGAGGAATAGGGAAAAGTACATCCAGTAGTGAAAGTTCTTTAACTTTATTTTAAATATTGGAGTTACAGTTTTTATCTACAATATCTTTGGCAATGTCACTTCACACATTATTATTTTTTTTTAAGATTTTATGTATTTATTCGAGAGAGCAGAGGGAAAGAGCAGAGGGAGAGGGAGAAGCAGACTCCCTGCTGAATGGGGAGCCCAACGTGGGACTCGATCCCAGGACCCTGAGATCATGACCCGAAAGGAAGGCAGACATTTAACTGACTGAACCACCCAGGCGCCCTTCTTTTTTTATCTTATAATAGTTTGTGTAGGACTTAACCACCGTCCTTTCATATTGCTCATGTTTAAGCGCATTAAGTCTTTCTGTGCTCCTGGGGTGGGAGCCTCTTTAGGGGAGTAGGGTGAACCAGAACAGCTTTCTTAATTCCATGGTTTCAGGGCTCACAGTTCTATCATTAGTGACCAAGAATTCAAAATATGCCCACAGTTCTTTCTGAAATCCGCTTTCCCTTCTCCCTTCCCATTCTCATCTGAGTCTTTTCTTTTTTTTCCCTTGTCCTTAGTGTCAATTTGATTCAACTTCCTGCAATTTCTCAATATGACGTTTTGTCCTGGAAAGGAACTTTAGCAGGTTTCAAGAGTTCATAGGGCCTAGACTGATAGCAATGTCAAGTTTTTGTACATCTCCCTGCACTCATACACACATTGGGATGTACAAAGCCCTCTCCCAGTTTGGGCTGGTTTTCCCAGATTGGCTAACTGAGTTTCCTACCACTCTTGAGTGGAGCCCCTTTCTTTTGAGGGTGAGCATTTGTTATCAATTTCAAAATTTCCTGGCTCTCAGTTTCCTTCTGCCATTTCAACAATAGCAATGTTTTGCTATATTTTGGAGTTTGGGAATATGTGATCACTTGGTTTTGTTGAATATGTTGCCTGGGGAATTTTGGTCTTATCTTAGTTTCTGTATCTGTTTTGTGAGAACCTTCATGTAGATTCAAAAACGGTGTCACCATTGCCACCTGGCCTTCCTTCAAAATTCTCCTTTAAAGATGTATAAACTCAGGCGCCTGGGTGGCTCAGTTGGTTAAGCGACTGCCTTCGGCTCAGGTCATGATCCTGGAGTCCCGGGATCGAGTCCCGCATCGGGCTCCCTGCTCGGCAGGGAGTCTGCTTCTCCCTCTCCCACTCCCCGTTTGTGTTCCCTCTCTCGCTGTGTCTTTCTCTGTCAAATAAATAAATAAAATCTTTAAAAAAAAAAAAAAGATGTGTAAACTCCCTCCTCTATAACATCATGTTTCCAAGTTTCATTTGCCCTCACAATTCTACTGAATTTATTCTTGCCAAAATCACCAATTACATTCTTGCAATTAAACCTGCTTTCCTTTTTTTTTCTCTGACCATTCCAAATAATTTATTTAATTTTCAGCCAAATAGTAGCATTCAATTCCTTGAGTATACATCAGGGTCTTTGCACATGCTGGTATTTCTAGCTGATACACTTTCCTTCACTCTCAGATTTCAACATTCACCAAGTCCTCAAAACTGGGTTGTATCTCATATACATTTCTTACGATGTGCTCGAGCTTGTAATAGCTCTTCGAATGGTGCATCATTATTGTTCACTTATCTCTCAACCCTCACCATAAATAATGTCTTTAAAGGTAGGTACTATGTTTTGCTCATCTCCACAACCTTAGTCATAGTGTAATAATCCCTAGTACATTCCTTCAATAAATATGGAATGAATTAATGAAAGAAAGAGTCCTTGGGGCGCCTGGGTGGCTCAGTCGGTTAAGCGTCTGCCTTCGGCTCAGGTCATGATCCTGGAGTCCTGGGATCGAGTCCTGCATTGGGCTCCCTGCTCAGCAGGGAGCCTGCTTCTCCCTCTGCCGCTCCCTCTGCTTGTGTTCCCTCTTTCACTGTGTCTCTCTCTGTCAAATAAATAAATTTAAAAAAAAATTTTTTTTTAAAAAGAAAGAAAGAGTCCTTTTTATGAGCCTAGTCTTTTCAACGTAAATATGTTTGCAAATAATCTTATTTTCCTTAATAGATGTATTATTTAATTGGACATAAAAGCAGTCATCTATACTGCAACAAATTTAAAGACGTATCAAGAAGTAAAATTAAAATCACCTGTGCTATAATCATCCCAATATTCAATTATAACTGCTGTTGAAAATTTTAATTAATAGCCTTCCAGTTTTTTTTCTGTATATTCATATGTATATGAGAATAATCTTGAAAATATCAAAGTAATCTATTTTTCATTTCACTTTTAAAGTTTTACACATGAGGCAATTTAAAATGAAAGTGTTTTAAATGTGAGGCAACATGATGTAGTAAAAAATGTGCGGCTGTAAAGCCAGAGGGCCTTAGTTCAAACCCTGACTACCACTTAGAAGCTATGGAAACATGGACTAATTACGTAACTTCTCTGGGCCTCAGTTCAGTAGTAAAATGGGCATAGTAGTAGTATCCATCTCATGGAACTGCAATGAGGACTAAATGAGTTAATTTTTGTGAAGTATTTAAAATAGTCCCCTGCATACAAGTGCTACAAAGGCACTGGTTAAAGACATAAAATAAATAATCATGATTCTCTGTATGCCTCTCATCATAACATCTTGAAAAAATAACATGATGCAGAGACATTCTCAGCCAGACTGGAAAGGAAAAGAAGAGAAAAAGAAAATATTCCACTTCTGAAAGAAAGAGGAAGTCATGAAAGGAATAGAGCAAGGAGGTCAGATTCCAGACCTCCATGGGATATGGGAAATGAACTGCAGAGACGCTCAAATAAATATCAAACAGTAGCAGCATCAAAGCTGCTGCCCACTCTTCCAGGTGTTGTCTAGGAGAGGCTGCACACTCTCTCGGAAGCCCTGCCTTCAGCCTAGGGCCACAGTAGTGCAGCCCTATCAGAGGGAAGTGGGCAGACGAATCTTTCCGATGTTGTATGCGGTATGAAGGAAATGCAGATATGCTTTAACCCTCCTACCCAAGGGGGAAGACTGGTGCCACAGAAAAGGCCTGGAATCAGGAGACAGATATTTCCAAGGGCCACGACTTCAAAGCGGAAGGACCGTTTACGACCAACAGTAGCAGACAGCATCATAGGCCAATGACCAGGTAGGACCAAGTACCGCAGCCACAGGTTCGTGAGAAAAAAGCCAATGCCAAAAACCAGTGGAATAATATCGCTCAACAGTGAGGTGAAACTAACTTAGAGGACCACCCAGAGACCCCTGCAAACATACTAAAGCCTTCTCTCTTTACCAAAAAGTCTTATCTATGGAGATATACCTGGAGGACAGATATATTGAGAAGAGGAAGGAGGAAGGGCAAGAACAGTGATAGGGTGAAGATTTGCCCAAATAAGACTTTATTAACAAAAAGAGAGAGAGAGAGAGAGAGAGAGAGAGAAAGAGAGAGCCTTTTTTTAGCTAGAAGAAAATAACTTACATTTAACTAGCCAGTTTAAATAAGACACATGCATACCCCTATACTGAGCCTAACTAGGTAAAGGGGGACAGGAGCAATATGAAAGTAGTTGAGAGTAGGGGAGAGAAAATGAAGAAGCTATATCTTCTTTGTACCTTTCAGAAATGACACACTAAATCACCAACTCTTCCACATTTTTTTTTTAATTCTGGGATCATATTTTGCATGTAATGTGCAATTCTTAAACTGAGGCAATACACAGTTTGAAGCTTTTTAGTTTTTTTAAAGATTTTAGTTATTATTTTAGAGAGAGAGAGAGAGCACAAGCGGGAGGGGCAAAGAGAGAGGGAGAGAGAATCTCAAGCAGACTCCACGCTGAGCGCAGAGCTGATGTGGGGCTTGATCTCATGACCCTGAGATCACGACCTGAGTCAAAACCAAGAGTCAGACGCCCAACGGACTGCTCCACCCAGGCAACCCCACAGTTTGTAGCTTTTAACACTTATTATCAAGCTGCCCTCTAGATAAAATTCAAACTCCTTAGTAAGAAAAATCTATTATAATTTGGTTTCTGTTTCCCTGCACAGCTTAAATTCTCTGTATCCCCATCTACCCTAAACCATACACTTCAGCTATTCCCTATACTCTATTACTATTAGGACCTTATACTTGGTCTTTCTTCTTGCTGGAACACTTCCCCTCATTCCTTCAACTTCTCTTTCACCTGGCTGAATTCTCCTCTTTGCTTAGGTATTAGTGTAAACCTCATCTCCTCTCCCCTCTCAACCCCTGCTTGAACCTCACACACAACTACACTGAGTCCTTTCCAAATGATAATTTGATCTACTTAGTAAATTAATAAATCTTCCCAACTGAATAAGTAGTCTTATTCTCAGAGTAGTAATATATCAGTAAAGACAGAATTAGATCAGTAGCTCCTAAGTCCCAGGTACTCTGCTAGCCACTAGGAGTACAGCCATAAGAAAGACATGGTCCAATGAATACAAATGCCCAGTGAACAGCTGATTAAAATTCAACCTAATTAGAGGTCAAGTAAATAGCAATTATAACACAATACCATTTTTCTCCTATAAATCCTGCCAATTTCTTTAAATTGAGTATATCTTGTGATGATAAAAATGTAGGAAAACAGGTACCCTCATACCTAGCTGGAGAGAATGGAAATTGTTACAGCTCTATGGAGGTCAATTATAAAAAAAAATCTACTGCAATAATTTTAGTGTATAAATTGAACCAGAAAACAGACCTAAATGTATAAAGATTTTCATGAACGTTTAGTAAAATTTACTATATATGTAGATCGTAAAAGACTGAAATCCAAAATGTTAACATGGGGTGGGGCTGGGTTGAAGGATATTATTTTTTAATTTGAATATTGTCATATGTTCTAAGTTTCCTACAGTAAACTTCTATAGAATTTCATCAAGAGGAAAAAAGCTTTATAAAAACCATACTCTCTTACCTTTAGTCAGCCTTTTTCAACTTAAGGAAGCTATTTTTCCGGAAAGCCTCTCAACAGAAAGGAAGTCACGGTTCTAAGCCTACAAACTAAGAGATTAGATGCTGGTATTTGGAACTCAACCAAGATGAAACCACACCTTAAATTCAAGCCTGAAACAGTCATTAACACCTCTCATATTATTAGTTTATTCATTACTTGACATTTAACTATGTATAACTGACCACCCAGATTATTTATAGAAATGTTACTTTAGACATGTGTCAAAAATAATTTCTAGGATGTCACACTACCAATATTTCTTGCTTCAGAAAAATGCTGTATATCTGTGCCTTTTATTTCTTGACAGAAAACAAAGACTTTATGGGGAGGAAGAACCCCTTGGTCACGGATTATTTAATTTCCTTTCATACTAAAGCTTACGAGTGTTTTTCAAAGATTAAATAAATTATGTTTCCCAGTTTACCTTTGTTCTCATGTTCATTTGGCCTCCTCAAAGAATTCTAATAGAAATTACCCTGCAGATAATTTCAGTTGTAAATACAGATTTTTTCATATACCTTTATTTTGATCAAATCTCTTGGGAGACGTTGTGTGAGGAGGCCCTCTTAAATGTTTTCAAATTCATTATGTGAAATGAAACCATCTGTAACCTTTTCAAAGCAAAAACTCAAAGCACACGGTCATCTAATAATGAAAGCAAGAAAATTAAAACTGAAAATATAATGGTCAACATTATCTAAGAGAACCCTAACCTAGGAAGTTTCATACACCCAGTTAGTCTCTCCCCATTTCCATTAAGTGAAATCTGTCAAGCAAATGCAATCAGATTTGAATGGCACTAAGAGCAAACTGCTAGAAATTGGACCAGATTCTCAAAAGCTTGCCTGATTATTCACCAAATAGCCAGAGACTATAAACACGAGATATGATCAATCTGGGACAAGAAAGACCCAAGAAGTTATAATCAGCAACTGGAGCCATCTGGGAAGGCTCTCCCTTCTTTTAGGTCACAGTTTGGCAACTTCATTAGCATTAAGCTTTAGGTTATCATTTTAAATGATGGGGAACAAGACAAAATAAAGGACAGCTGGAGACACAGATTCCACTCTCCTTACATGCTGTTGCATGTTGAGATTAAGACATGATGGGGCATTTACAAATTTGAATTAAAGGTGACTTGCTACATAAACTTTGTAACCAATCCTTTTCAGACCTGCCAGCTGAAGATAAGAGCTCCCAACCCCCAAAATATACAACTTTCTGAAGATTTATGAAAAGTATCATCCAACAGCAATGACAGTAATTTTTTTTTCCTACAGAGCTTTCTGGTTTTCATAGGTCTTTGTCTACAGAACATCAGCAGTTTGAAGTAGTAATATAAAGTTTTCTCCTTGAATCTCTCCAGAGTTTACTACTCAAAGTTTAGTCCCTGCACCAACAGTAATGAGATCACCTGGAAGCTTGTTAGAAATGCAGATTCTCAGGTTTATCCCAGACCTACTAAATAAGAATGTGCATTATAACAAGATCCCCAAATGTTTCATACGTACATTAAGTTTTTGCATGTATCAGCATCATCTGGAGTATTTATTAAAACATAATGCCTGGGGCTCACCTTGAGTTTTTGATTCACTAGGTCTGGAGTGGAAAAAAGAATTCACATTTTTAACAAGTTCTCAGTGATGTTCATGCTGATGATCTGGAAACCACACTTTGAGAACCACTTCTCTGAACTAAAATATGCTTTGTGTTGCTCCTAGTTTGGTAACAGATTATCCTTATGTCAAGCAAAATAATGAGTGGCAAGGATCTAAGTTTAATCATATTCCATTGAATAGCTACTAACGTGACTGATGAAAATGATATTTGATGTTATGTCCACACAAAACCTACACATGGATGTTTATGGCAGATTTATTCATAGTTCTCAAAACTTAGAAGTAACCAAGATGTTCTTCAGCAGGTGAATGGATAAATAAACCGTGGTACATCCAGACAATGGAATACTACTCAGTGCTAAAAAGAGGTATGCTATCAAGCTACAAAAACACATAGGGAACCAGTTGAGTGCACATTACTGAGTGAAAAGAAGCCAATCTGAAAAGACTATATAATGTAGGATTCCAACTATATGACATTCCGGAAATGGTAAAACTATGGAGACAAAAAGTTCAGCGGCTGCCCCGAATAGTGGGGAGAAGAGAGTTACAGACACAGCACAGACTTTTAAGGCAGTGAAAATACTTTATATGCTATTAGAGTGATGGATATGTATCATTATACATTGGCCCAAACCCAGAGAATGTACACCACCAAGAGTGAACCCTAAGGTAAACTATGGACTCTGGGTGATTATGATGTGTCAGTGTTGGCTCATCCTTGGTGAAAAAAAAAAATCTTGCTGAGTGTTGTTGATAATGAGGGAGGCTATGCATGTGTAGGGCAGGGTTTATAGGAAACCTCTGTACCTTCCTCTCAATTTTTCTGTAAACCTAAAACTGCTCTTAAAAAAAAAGTCTAAGATGATAGATGGATAGATAGGTAGGTAGGTAGGTAGGTAAGTAGATCAGTAGATTGACAGATCAATAAACAGAAGTGTTTTCTAACTATGAAATACATATTTGACCAATACAAGAGCAAACATACTAGCAGCTCTTTCCCCTTTCCTATCTCCTGGCAGTATGGATGGCTGGAAGCAAGCTAGAGTGGCCCAGTCAAATTCTCTCACCCAGGAGTTTGAAAACCTCAGTAAAGACAAGGCCTCTATTTCCTGTCCTTCCCCATCTTGGTTGTTTAATTCTTCTACCAATCCTGTAAACTGCCAATATTTTTCCAATAATCTGTCTTCCCCAGGTTTGAGGAATGATCAGAAATGCATTTAGTCATAAGTTTTTTTTTCAAGAACCATTTCCTCTTTAAATCCTTTTTTGGTTTTGTTCTATTAATGTCTGAATAAAGGATCCATGAGTGAGTGCCAGAGTACAAATAATGAAACAGGCACTTCTTATACAACCCCAGTGGCCATCATCCTTATTCTCTATTGTTTATTGTCTGTTGAATGAAGTTTGCCCACTCTCTGGGAAGAGCCCAGATAGGGATTCTGTTGGTGTTGGTACAATGCCTAGAACTGACAGTCACCGTGGAGTTCAGCTCTCACACACCTTCCCTTTTATGGGTAGAGAACAGTGATAAACATGCTGAAAAGGGACTCCAGGAGTGTGGGGGGAAGCTGTGTGGAAATCATCAGGAAAGGGAAGCAGGGGGCATGCCAGAAGTAGGAAAAATCATGCCTTGCTCCAGCAGTTTGAATGAGGCACTGAGCACTCTGTGGAATATGCCAAGACTCCATCTTTGACATAGTTTTGGTGCCTGAAAAAGACTTTTCAGCTGGAACTCAGTGTATGAAACCCCATCAATAATTGAACTTAAAAAGGAGCAACTATATGAGACGATGGATATATTAATTTGCCTGAATTTGGTAATCATTTCACAATATATACATATATCAAAACATCAAGATGTACACCTTAAAGATATACAATTTTTTGTCAATTACACCTTAATAAAGTAAAATAATAATAATTATTACTGAACTATGATATGGTAGATCTACAGACTCTATGCAGGACTCCTAAAAGGAAAAATGGTCCTGATTCACCACCACTACTTCCACTACCACCACCATAAAAGATTTTAATGCTTAATCTCCTTTAACTTTTCAGATTTTATTGTTGATGTGGGAAACAAAGGCAGAAGGAAATGGAGATAAAATTAAATGTCCTTATAACCTATAGCCCACTGACAAATACTTGAAGCAGGCAGAGTATAACTTCCTCCAGGAAACTCCCAACTGTCTTAATGTTAATGCCTTGCTAGAGGGAAAAACAACCTTAGCTTGACAATAGCCAGGCCTCCAGCATCCTGTGAATCTTCTTTAGCATACGAAAGTCCTTTTGGAACTTCCCCTGTCTTTACTTCCCCCAACCCCAAAGTATATCATCAGTTGCCCCTCACAATTCCCCTGGCAGCAGCTCTTTCTGTCCAGGGGTCCTGTCCCCGTGCTTTAATAAAACCACCTTTTTGCTCCAAAGACGTCTCAAGAATTCTTTCCTGACCATAGGCTCAGGACCCCAACACTACCCCCAAAACACATCATTTTCATCTAGGTGAACAAGATCAGCTGAGAACCAAGACTCTCCATACCACATTGAGGTATAATTAGCACCACAATGAGGTCTACCATTAGCTTCAAATGAAATCCTTTGGTTGTTTCGTCTAGGCTTAAAACCATTCTGAACTCATAATGTGGAATTTAAGAAACAAAACTGATGAACATAGGGAAAGGGAAGGAAAAATAAAATAAGACAAAGACAGAGAGGGAGGCAAACTATAAAAAACTTAACTATAAAGAACAAACAGGGTTACTGGAGGGGAGGTGGGTGGGGGGATGGGGTAATTGGGTGATGGGCATTAAGAAGGGCACGCGATGTAATGAGCACTGGGTGTTGTATGCAACTGATGAATCACTAAATTCTACCCCTGAAACTACTAATACACTATATAATAACTAATTTGAATTTAAATACAATCTAAAAAAAACCAGAGAGCATTCTGAACTAGTCAGTTAAAACTGATCAATAAATTCATCGACCAGTGCGTGAGCCTGGAGACCACATGGGAAACTAAGGAAGAAGAAGCAGGAAGCACACCTGTTTGCCTCAAGTCCCAAGGTAGTTGTTTCTTCCTTCCTTTCTTCACATGCTCACAGAGTTTTATGGATGAAGGTGAAGATGAACTGAAGCAGCTGTGTAAACCCCTCATCTCTGAATTTCCTCAGAACAGAGATCATGATGCAAAGTTGCAGGCAAGAGGTTTGTGTGGCCCCACACCACATCTCTTTTGTCCCACAGCTGGGATGGAACTGTGAAAACCCTGTCCTTCTAGTGCCTCCTTAAAAGGAATTCCCTCAAATGCTGGGCTGATGGGGTAGCAACTCCCTTCCTAGAACCATGATAATATCCAACCTTCATCAGGAGGCCAGAATAAAGATAACCCGCAGCAAGTAGCTGTTACCTCCATGAAACACTCAAGGAATTCATGAGGGAGAGACAAATTGAAGCCTCTCAAGGTTGTGATTTGAAGAAGGGTATTATCACTCTGCTTATCTGATGACTTCAGGATAAACACAAAGTAGGTGAGAGCTGTAAAAAAAAAAAAACAGTAACCCAATTAGCTGAGGCCTCTCTGGACCCTAGAGAACTAGATAGGCTTGCTTCAAACCCCCATTTTCATGTCCTGTGCAAGCCCAAATCCTTCTCCTAGATACCTCTCAATTCCAGTGAGGGGCAGGGAGGGTGTAGGGGGCTGATACTCTGTATGGATCACCTCTGGCTACCACCTTCTTTAGTTTGCCAATCACTTCATCACCCCAAATGTGCTCTCTCTTCTAAACGGCATCAACCCTTAGCAGAAATCAGCAGCTGTCTAATTCCCTCACAAAAGCACATGCATATCCCTTGTCTGCCTCGCTCTCATGCTCTCTCTCTCTCTCTCACACACACACCTTGATAGGAAATGAGCAAATCTGGCATATTTTAAGATTTGCCCAGATATGGAGGAGGAGTTTTTAAAGACCTCCTAAACCGGGTGCCTGGGTGGCTCAGTTGGTTAAGCATCTGCCTTCGGCTCAGGTCATGATCCCGGGGTCCTGGGATCGAGTCCCACATCAGGCTCCCCCTGCTCTGCGGGGAGCCTGCTTCTCCTTCTCCCTCTGCCTGCCACTCCCCCTGCTTGTGCTCTCTCTCTCTCTTCTCTGTCAAATAAATAAATAAAATCTTTTAAAAAAAAAATGGTTAAAGACCTCCAAAACCTTCTCTACCAGCTTCACTCCGGTAGGTGCCTTGATCTTTATCTGACCCCTCAGCCTCAGGCTATCTTAATTTTGCCACTTCTCTCCCTCCGCCTCCCCTCCTCATTTTCCTCTTTCACAATAGCAAAAACATAACGCTTTGATTGCCTTATGCAAAGCAGTTTGGTGATGTCCGTTCCTACTCTGGCTCCTGCCTCCATCATGTATTCAGGATCCCAACTACTATGCAATCATCGAACTTTAGGGCAGAGGTTCTCAAGTGTGGTCTCCAAAGAGCAACGTCAGCATCACGGGGGGACCCAGCAGTAATGAAAACGCTCTGACCCCACTCCAAACTCTGGAGTGGACCCAGAAACCTGTTTTTAACACATCTGACAGGTGACTCTGATTCACACTGAAGTTTGAGAACCATTGCTTTAGGGAATAACAGTTAAGGGACTGGTGGAGGAAGAACTGCCAACAGAAGGAGATGGAGAAAGATAGTTTCCACAGTAGAATATTAATTTTAATGGCAGTGCCAGTGAGTGTCTTGAAGGGAGGATAGCTTAGCCGCCACCACCACCATCTCCATAATCCTTTGTTGCTTTACTAATGTAACTTCATTAAATTGTCACATTCCAAAAAGCACCTTTATAAAAAGGTCTGAAGCTGTCAGAGGTTTGCTCTAGCATTGCTGTACCTATTATACAGGCTGATGATATAAGATTCAAAGATAGTATATTTTTAATCAGAAAATAATTGTTAAAGGTAGATACAAAATAAGGATAGGGTGGCTGAGCACAAATACCATGGAAACCAAACAGAATAGTTGACAATAAGCCATTATTTCTAGCTTTGTTTTATACTGTAAATCATAGACTCTCTTCTGAATTTCTTTTCCATAACTAAATTGCAGCTCAGAGCAAGTAATATATTCAAAAGACATGCTGGTTTTGGCTTCAAATTCTAACAAGTAAATCATTACAGATACGGGCCACTGGATTATTATTTTGTGATATATCCTAGCACAAAGGTTTTGGGGTGCCTCCATGCAAGATCAAAGTTAATCATTGCAAACAAACCTCCCAAAAGTTGCCATATAGCCTGCAGCCTCAGAGGGGCGGGGGGAAGGCAAGGGAATGTGTGGGAGGGGAAGATGGAGAAACTAGGAGGTCCCATGCTCTAGATTCTCCTCTACCCCAATTAGAAAAAACAAAACCAACCCACCTTCATAGTTTAGGCAATTCAGTGATCTGTCTCTTGGCCTGATATTGTCTTATGCCCATAATGCTGTTGTAACTCTAAAAGCAAAGGTAGTCTGTAGGATTTTTCAGTGATGTTAAAAATACTCTCTACTTTCCAATATATTTTATATGCCTTCCTACATATTGATATTTGGATTAGTTACACATTGTTGCCTGAAAAGTTACTGCAAAATTTAGTGGCTTAAGAAAACAAGCATTTATCATCTCACGCTGTTTCTGGGTTCAGAAACCTGGGAGCTAGGCAGTTGGGGCTCAGGTTCACTCATGAAGTTAAGTCAAGATGACAGCCAAAGCCATATTGGAAAGCTTTATTGAAGCTGGAAGGCTCACTTTCAAGATGATTTACTCACATGGCTTTTTGTAGTACCTCGGTTCCTCACCACCTAGGCATCTCCACATGGTTGCTCATAGGATGGCAGCTAACTTCTACAAGTCAGTATTCCAAGAGAGGGTTGGGGGGAGGTGGTCTTTAAGACCAGGTCTCTGAAGTTGCATACCATTACTCATTATTCTTTTTGTTAGAAATGGGTCACTAAGTGACACTCAGGAGGTTGGAAATTCCTCTTGAAGGGAGGAATACTGAACAATCTATGAACATATTTAAAATGACCACAATATTTTTAAATATTTATTAGTTTTTTTCTCCATAAATATTTCACACTCCTTCAAAATTTTTCAACCATAATCACTAGCAGTGGTTACACAAATCTATACATGTATGAAAATGGTATAGAACCATTCACATGTGTTGTAAAATGCCAACTTTGTGGGTTTGGTATCATGCTTTATGTTTATGTAAAATGTACACATGACCACTCTGTCCTATCTTTGCAACTTCTTGAGTCTATAACTATTATATATAACATTCTTTTTTTTTAAAGATTTTATTTATTTATTTGAGAGAGAGAATGAGATAGAGAGAGCATGAGAGGGGGGAGGGTCAGAGGGAGAAGCAGACTCCCTGCTGAGCAGGGAGCCTGATGTGGGACTCCATCCCAGGACTCCAGGATCATGACCTGAGCCGAAGGCAGTCGCTTAACCAACTGAGCCACCCAGGCGCTCTATATATAACATTCTTGAACTGAAAAACTTTAGATAAAGAACAAATAAGGGGCTGCCAGGGATTACAGGTGGGAGTAGAGGTGGGAGGGAGGTGAGTGTGGTTAGAAAAACACAACATGAGAGATCCTTATGGTGATCTGTTTTTCATCTTAACTGTTGTACAGCAGTGGATACACAAAACTACACATGTGAAAAATTGCATAGAAGTAAATACACACAGATATACAAGTGAGTGTAAGTAAAACTAAGGAAATATGAATAAAATTGATATATGTTATCAATGTCCATATCTTACTTGTGATGTTATACTATTGCAAGATATGACCACTGGGGGAGTCTAGGTAAAATGTATTACATAATAGGATCTCTCTATAGTATTTCTACAACTGCATGTGAGTTTGCAATTATCTTAAAATAGAAAAGTTTCATTAAGTAATTATATCTTCATAAACCTATCTTCATAACCAAATGCCAAGTCTGCAAAGACATTCCTACTGAACACCTAACTAATATAATATTACCACCCTGCAGCACGTTCTGCATTCACAATCATGTTCGCTGGAAGGTTTTCACAAAGATGCAAATGTGGAGTATTAGACTCCTTTTTGGTGGAAAATGTGATTATAATCCTGAAGGAAACACATGATTACTAAGGACTTAGAGCTTCCCAATTAATGAAAAGTATTGCTCTAGCCTGAATTCCTGCTAGGATGTGCAAGATAAGCAAAAGGCTGCCTACTGGTAGAAAGTTAAATATATTATCTTTTAAGGAACTAACAACCACAATAAAGGAGTTACCAGACATAAGTTGGTTTTTTAATTTTTCAAATATTAGCCTGATTGTAATTATTTGCCTTCACAACTTAATAGTTATAAGTAAGGATAAAACAAATTAAGTTCATTTTTGTTAAAGTTTAGATAATTCAGGTTTAACAAAAGCTAGCATGTTAAGTTGTTGATATTTCTTATCCAGAGTACTATTCAAACTTGGAAGAAATGCTTATTTTTGCAAGCTGTTCTGCATGTAAAAAACATTAGAAAGAAAGAAATTAAATATGGAAAGTGACCATTTCAGATGATATGATTCACAATAATTTTAATTTTCTTTGTTATCAAAAATGTCTTATTTTCCAAATTTGCTACACCAAGCATGTATTACTTTTAAATCAGAAAATAAATTCTTGAAAACATTGATATATTTAATTTTGTTTCATAATAGTCATATAAAAATAATATGCTCAGCAACAGACTGAAAGGAAGTACATCCAAATGCTAACAGTGATTCTTTTCTGTGAGCTACTGGTGATATAGTTTTCTATTTTTCCAATTTTTCACATTTTGCATAATGAGCATTTATTAACTTTGCAACAAAGAGATAATGTAAAACATATTTATACTAGCCTCCCTCCCCAATGTGTTATTCTTGTCAAATACCAGAGTAGCAGTAGTTAATGAAATCTTGGCTCTAGCTATCAACAGAAGAGTTTGCCAGTAGAGGTTTACACTGATATTAGTCACCAAGCAGAGAGAAAGAAGCAAATAACCAAGCCCATAAAGAACTTTAGCAATGACAAAAGAAATCAAGTCAAGCATACACTAGTTTACAAGTGACAATACATGATTTTCTACAGTTATTCATAACATAAATATTTCCTCTTACCTTCTTGCAATACCAGGATAAGCAGCTCAGTACAAAGATAGAGACTGACCTGGAGTCGGTTGGAGAGAATGGTGGCTTATCTAAAAATACAGGCTATCACAGACATGGAATCAGAAAGAGAGTATTCACTTTTCAGACAGTGCAATTCGTGTACAAAACTACAAGGGCTCTAGTCCCCAAAATAGTTTTGAAAACCTCACATGGGCTCCGTGATGCCGGAACCCCAAACCCAAAATGCAAAACACAAAAACACCATACTTAAGAAGGAAATGTAACCATCAGAGGAAAACAATTGTTGAATTAGTACTAAGTGGAGACAGAAAAACTTGGAACCGTGCTTCAGTTTCAAATGAGTAAGACTGGCTGCTGGTTCACAAACTGGGCCCCATACAGGGAGGGCAAAAAGAAATCAAACAGGAAGACAGGCCACTCCAGACTGGCAGGTGGCAGGTTTAATAATCAAGGGAACTTACATACAGGGCTTGTCTTGGATGGCTGCAAAATGAGTTGCTCTCTAAACCTGCCTACCAGAATCTTAAAAGTTTGTAAAGGGGCCTTAACTGGGCTCAGTCGTGTATTCAGTCCAAATGGTCTCTCAAGGCCGTGTCCTTCAAAACAGCTCCTGGTATGGGAATGGCAGGCAGAACATACATTTCCGGGACAGGGAAAGTGGTGAGGAGCTTCCAGTTGCCCAAGTCTAACTGTAGGGTCAACCAATAGTCACATCCTCTTGAGGACCTCCTCCAATACTCCAATATATTAAAACTTAGTCATACTTTGTATATTCTTATCTTGATTTTTCTCAGTCATAATAGACCTTGATGAATATAACATAATTTTTTTTAATTTTATTTATTTATATGAGAGAGAGAGAGGGAGAGGGAAGAAGAGGGGGAGAGTGAGAGGGAAAAGCAGACTTCCCGCTGAGCAGAGAGCCCGGCATGGGGCTCAATCCCAGGACCCTGAGATCATGACCTGAGCTGAAGGCAGATGCTTAACTGACTGAGCCACACAGGCACCCCAGTTTTAAATAAGATTAATTGAAATAATAAGTACTAATCTATCATTTATTGATTGCTTTCTACCTTAGTCTGGGTTTCCAGAAAGCAAAATCTAAGGCAAAAGCTGATATGCTACTCCTTTATTTGGGAGTACAGTCTCCAAAAAGCAGGAGTGAAGGAAAGGGAAAATGACAAAGGAGAGAAAACAAATGTAAATAGTTTATACAACCTCTTGGATCATTCTGTCTTCTGTAATCATCTTCCAGTAGGCTGTATAAACCACTATCTCAGAACAATCCATCCAAGGTGAAAAAGGAAGAAAAATTTACCCACTGGTTAACATCTCTCATTGACACTGACACTGACACCCTTGTTGTACCCCCGGGTTGCCCATGCATGGGGACCAAGTGGCTCCTGCAGGGTCTCACACTTCAGCAGCAACAAAGACATCTTACTCAAGAGGTGAAAAGTACACAGCATAAGCATAAAGCAACGCATTGTCCTATTTTTCTTTTGTGTAATCAGTGGCTGCAACAGCTCAGTGCAACAACTATCCAAATACTCTAGAAAGAGGTAAATCCAAAAAGATCTGAGTTGTCGCATAAAAGGTATCTGATACAGCGCACCCCCTTGCATTGCTCAATCCGCTAACACAATATACAGCTCCTATATAATAATTCAGGTTTAACAAATAATTCATTTGTTAATACAAAATGCCTTCACTCATTCCCTAGTGAAAGATAAAGCCTAATTAGTCAGTGTCCTTTTCAAAGTAGTGACCACTTTGGAAATGAATTAAAATGAAGACACAACATATCAAAATGCATGGGATCTGGCTAAGATAGCACTTAGAGGGAAATTTACTGCACTAAATACCCATGTTAGAAAACAAGATCTCAAATCAGCACACTCAGTTTCTATGTTAAGAAACTAGAGGAAAAGAACAAATTAGATCTAAAGTAAACATCAAAAAGAAAAAAAATTAGAGGTACCAGGCTGGCTCAGTCAGAAAAGCATGCAACTCCTGATCTTGGGGTTGTGAGTTCAAGCCCCACATTGGACAGAGAGCTTACTCTAAAAATAAATAAGAAGGAGAAAGAAGAAGAAGAAGAAGAAGAAGAAGAAGAAGAAGAAGAAGAAGAAGAAGAAGGAAGAAGAAGAAGAAGAAGAAGAAGAAGAAGAAGAAGAAGAAGAAGAAGAAGAAGAAGAAGAAAAAGAAGTAGAAGAATTTTTTAAAAAGAAAAAATTAAGGTGAGCATAAATCAACAAAACAAAAATAATAGAGAAAATTTTAAAAACCAAAACCTGGGTTTGGAGATCAATAAAACTGATCAACTACTGGTCATACTGAACAGGAAATAAATGAGAAAAAACACAAATTATTAATATCAGGAATGAGAGTGGTGACACAACTACAAAAGTCACAGATATTAAAATGATAAAAGAATAAACAAATTTTGCCATTAAACTTAAAACTCGGATGAAATGGATAATGTTCATTCAAGAAATAGTAGATAATCTGAATATCTATTAAATCTGTAGTAACAAACATTCACACATTTACACAGTGAAAACTTGTGGCAGAGATGACCTCACTGCTGAATTCCACAAACACTTAATTCTACACAAACTTTTCCAGGAAATAAGGAATAAGAAAGATGGTCAAACTCAGTCTGTAAAGTCAGCTTTAACCAGATACCAAGATCAAAGTTATTACAAGAAAAGAAAATTACAAACCAATATTTTCTTGGACATGGATGCAAAAATTCTTTTAAAATTTTTGCAAATGAACTCCAACAATACATGAAAAGGATAATAAATTGTGATTAAGTCTGGTTTACCTCAGAAATGCAAGGTTGATTTAGCAGTCAAAATTCAGTCAATGTAATGGAAGGAAATCTTCCCAACTCTTTCTGTAATCCAAGATTACCTTGATCCCAAAACCAGACTAAGACACCCACCAAAAGGGAGAATTACAGACCAATATCCCTGATGAACACAGATGCAAAAATTCTCACCAAGATACTAGTCAACAGGATCCAATAGTACATTAAAAGGATTATTCACCACAAGCAAGTGGGATTTATTCCTGGGCTACAAGGTTGGTTCAACAACTGCACATCAATCAATGTGATACACTACATTAATAAAAGAAAGGACAAGAACCATATGATCCTCTCAATAGATGCAGAAAAAGCATTTGACAAAGTACCACATCCTTTCTTGATTAAAACTCTCCGCAGTGTAGGCAGAGAGGGTACATAACTCAATATCATAAAAGCCATCTATGAAAAGCCCACAACAAATATCATTCTCAATGAGGAAAAACTGAGAGCTTTTCCCCTAAGATCAGGAACATGAGAGGGATGTCCACTATCACCACTGTTGTTGAACACAGTACTAGAATTCCTAGCCTCAGCAATCAAGCAACAAGAAATAAAAGGCATCCAAGTCAGCAAAGAAGAAGTCAAGCTCTCACTCTTTGCAGATGACATGATACTTTATGTGGAAAATCCAAAAGACTCCACCCCAAAACTGCTAGAACTCCTATGGGAATTCAACAACATGGCAGGATATAAAATCAATGCACAGAAATCACTTGCATTTCTATACTAACAATGAGACAGAAGAAAGAGAAATTAAAGAGTCGATCTCATTTATAATTACACCCAAAATCATAAGATACCTAGGAATAAACCTAACCAAAGAAGCAAAGGATCTGTACTCAGAAAACTATAGAACACTCATGAAAGAAATTGAGGAAGACACAAAGAAATGGAAAAACTTTCTATGCTCATGGATTGGGAGAACAAATATTGTTAAAATGTCTATGCTACCTAGAGCAATCTACACATGTAATGCAATCCCTATCAAAATACCATCAACTTTTTTCACAGAAATGGAACAAATAATCCTAAAATTTGTATGGAGCCAGAAAAGACCGCGAATAGCCAAAGGAATGTTGAAAAAGAAAACCAAAGCTTGTGGCATCACAATTCCAGACTTCAAGCTCTACTACAAGCTGAAATCATCAAGACAGTATGGTACTGGCACAAAAACAGACACATAGATCAATGGAACAGAAGAGAGAGCCCAGAAATGGACCTTCAATTCTATGGCCAACTAATCTTCAACAAAGCAAGAAAGAAGATCCAATGGAAAAAAGACAGTCTCTTCAACAAATGGTGTTGGGAAAATTGGACAGCCACTGTAGAAGAATGAAACTGGACCATTTCCTTACACCACACACAAAAATAGACTCAAAATGGATAAAAGACCTAAATGTGAGACAGGAATCCATCAAAATCCTTGAGGAGAACACAGGCAGCAACCTCTGTGACCTCGGCTGCAGCAACTTCTTGCTAGACACATCTCCAAAGGCAAGGGAAATGAAGGCAAAATGAACTATTGGGACTTCATCAAGATAAAAAGCTTTTGCACAGCAAAGGAAACAGTCAACAAAACTAAAAGACAACCAACAGAATGGGAGAAGATATTTGCAAATGTCTTATTAGATAAAGGGCTAGTATCCAAGATCTATAAAGAACTTATCAGGGCGCCTGGGTGGCTCAGTCGGCTAAGCATCTGCCTTCAGCTCAGATCATGATCTCAGGGTCCTGGGATCGAGGCCCACATCAGCTCTCTGCTCAGCAGGGAGTCTGCTTCTCCCTCTCACTCTCCCTCTGTGCTTTCTCTCTCTCTCAAATAAATAAATAAAATCTTAAAAAAAAAAGAACTTATCAAACTTAACACCAAAAGAACAAATAATCCAATCAAGAAATGGGCAGAAGATATTAACAGACATTTCTCCAAAGAAGATATACAAATGGACAACAGACGCATGAAAAAATGCTCAACATCACTCAGCATCAGAGAAATACAAATCAAAACCACAATGAGATACCATCTCACAACAGTCAGAATGGCTAGTCAGGAAAGAACAAGTCAGGAAAAAATAAATGTTGGCGAGGATGTGGAGAAAGGGGAACCCTCTTACACTGTTGGTGGGAATGCAAGCTGGTGCAGCCACTCTGGAAAAGAATATGTAGTTTCCTCAAAAAGTTGAAAATAGAGCTACCATACAACCCAGCAATTGCACTACTGGGTATTTACCCCGAAGATATAAATGTAGTGATCCGAAGGGGCACCTGCACCCCAATGTTTATAGCAGCAATGTCCACAATAGCCAAACAATGGAAAGAGCCCAGATGTCCATCAACAAATGAATGGATAAAGAAGATGTGGTATATATACACAATGGAATACTACTCAGCCATCAAAAAAATGAAATCTTGCCATTTGCAATGATGTGGATCGAACTAGAGGGTATTATGCTAAATGAAATAAGTCAATCAGAGAAAGGCAATTTTCATATGGTTTCACTCATATGTGGAATTTAAGAAACAAAACAGGATCATAGGGAAGGTAGGGAAAAATAAAACAAGATGAAATCAGAGAGGGAAACAAACCATAAGAGACTCTTAATCATAGGAAACAAACTGAGGGTTGCTTGAGGGGAGGGGAGGGGGTTGGGGGATGGGGTTATTGGGTAATGAACATTAAGAAGGGCATGTGATGTAATGAGCACTGGGTATTATACAAGATTGATGAATCACTGAACTCTACATCTGAAACTAATAACACAGGATGGCTCAGTTGGTTAAGGGTCTGCCTTCAGATCAGGTCATGATTCCAGGGTCATGGAATCAAGTCCCACACTGGGCTCCTTGCTCAGCAGGGAGCTCGCTTCTCCCTCTGCCTGCCACTCCCCCTGCTTGTGCTCTCTCTCTGACAAATAAATAAATAAAATCTTAAAAAGAAGAAACTAATAATACATTATATGTTAATTAATTGAATTTTAAAAATATTTTTAAAAGGCCAAAAAAAAATCAGTCAATGTAATTCACCACAATAATAGACTAAAAAGAAAAAAATCACGTGATCATCTCAGTAGATACAGAAAAAACATTTGACAAAAATCTAACCTCCATTACTAATTTTTTTTAAACCCCTCAGGAAACTAAGAATAGAAATAACTCAACCTGCTGAAGGGCACCCACAAAAAACCTACAGCTAACGTCATACTGAATGTTGTTCACCTAAAGTAGGTAACAAGGCAAGAATGTCCACTCTCATTACTTCTAATCAGCATATTGGAAGGTCCAGTCAGTGCAATAAGGCAAGAAAAAGAAATGAAAAAGTTAAATAATGTGGAAGGAAAAACTAAAATGTTATTCATAAACAACATAACCATTTATGTAAAAAATCCTACAAAGGGCGCCTGGGTGGCTCAGTCGTTAAGCGTCTGCCTTCAGCTCAGGTCATGATCCCGGGGTCCTGGGATCGAGTCCCACATCAGGCTCCCTGTTCAGTGGGAGGCCTGCTTCTCCCTCTCCCACTCCCCCTGCTTGTGTTCCTGCTCTCGCTATCCCTCTCTCTGTCAAATAAATAAATAAAATCTTTAAAAAAAAGAAAATCCTACAAAAGCTACAAAGAAGTATAGAACTAATAAGTAAATTTAGCAAGGTTACAGGGTATGGAGTCAATATACAAAAACCAGCTGTATTTCTAAGTAATAGCAACAAATAATTATAACTGATATTAGAATATAAATCAGTTACAATAACATCAAAATATAAAATATGTGGGGATAAATCAAAAAATAGGTATATCACTTATACACTAAAAACTACAATAAAATACTGAGAGAAATCAAAAATACTTAAGTAAATGGAGAAATACACCATATTTATGGATTGGAAGTCTCAGTATTCTAAGACATCAATTCTCACCAAATTGATCTATAGCTTCAATGCAATCTTAATCAAAATCCAAGTGACCTTTTATGTAGAAATTGACAAGGTTATTTTTATATTTATATGGGAAATCATACTTAAGATAGCTCAAAAAAACTTTTAAAAAGAATACAAATCTATAATATTTCCATACCACTACTTGATTTCAAGACTCATAATATAGTAGTAATCAGGACAGTGTGGTATTATTAAGAGAGATAAATAAATCAATGGAATGGAATAAAATTCAGAAATATCCTCACACATACATGGTTGATTCATTTTCAACAAATGTATGAAAACAATGCAGTGAGGAAAGGAAAATTATTTCAATAACTAGTGCTGGAATTACTGGACAGCCATATGTAAAAAAATAATTAACTTTGACTCACTTCACACCATTTACAAAAATTAACTCAAAAAATAGATCAAAGATTAAATGTAAGAGCTAAAACTACAGAATTTCTTAAAGAAAATATAGGGAAAGATCTTCATGGCTTTGAGTTTGGCAAAGATTTCTTAAGATGACACAAAAAGCACAAACAAAAAAAATCAGTAACTATGAGTCCATTAAAATTTAAATCTTTGTTCTTTTAAAGATCAGTTATGAAAATTAAAAGGCTAGTTATAGTCTAGGAGAAATATTTGCTAAGGGTGTATCTGATAATGGCCTTATATTTAGAATATATAAAGTACTCTTAAAACTCAATAATAAAAATGGGGCGGGCACGTGGGTGGTTCAGTCAGTTGAGCATCTGACTCTTGATTTCAGCTCAGGTCATAGGCTCAGGATGGTGGAATGGAGTCCTGCATCATGAGGCTCTGTACTCAACAGGGAGTCTCCTTCTCTCTCCCTCTCCCTCTGTCCCCTCCCCCGAGCTCTCTTTCTTTCTCTCTCTCTCTTTCTCACTCTCAAATAAATAAATAAATAAATATTTTTTTAAAACCTCAATAATAAAGACAAATGATCCAATTTTTTTAAATAGCCAAATGATTTGAACAAACACTTCACCAAAGAGGATATACAGATCTCTTATGAAGAACCTGAAAAAATGCTAAAGATCATTTGTTTTTTAAAAAAATATAAATTAAAACTAAGTGAGAAATCACTATACACCCATTAGAATGACTAAAACTAAAAAAGACTGACCATATCAAGTCCTGGCAAGGATGCTACTCATACATAGCTGATTTGAATGTAAAATGGCATAACTATTTTTGAAAAAAAATTTTCAGTTTTCTAAAAGTTAAAACTACATCTACCACACCACCCAACCCTTCCACTTCTTATCTACCCAAGTGAAACAAAAGTATATGTCTGTGCAAAGATATATACACAAATATTTACAGCAGCTTGAGTTGTCATAGCCAGAATTGGAAAAGAACCCAAAAGTCCATCAACAGGTTTGTGAATAAACAAATTTTGCTAGAGCCATACAATGGGAATACTACTTAGCAATAAAAAGTAATAAATTACTGATACTCACAAAAGTATGGATGAACCTGAAAATAATTATGCCAAGGGAAAGAAGCCACACCAAGAAAACATGCCATACAATTCTTGAAAATGCAAACTAATCTATAATAACAGAAAGATCCATAGTTACCTGTGGATGGAGGTTGGAGGCGAGAGAAAAATTACAAAGGGCACAAGGATGTTGATTTGAAACTTAACATCGCATTAATTCTGTTATGGAAAATATTTCTGGATCTGGCCCAGCGGTGGTCCTTGAGGTCGATAAAGACAGCCCACTGTTGGTCTCCTATGAGTATTTATCGAATGACCATCATTTTACTTTTGTTGCTTAATATATTTAACAAAAGTACCAGCCTCTCAGGAAAACAGTGTGGTTTAGGAAATCTTTATCCCAATTAAGTGGTATATTAACTAGAAAAGTCTGGGAACCACTGACAATGTACGTTACTCTGTGGAATGAGGGGAGAGATGGGGTAAAGTCTATGCCGTGAAAGCCTTTGATCCTCTTTGATCAGCTTGGACCAACTTCAGAGGAGCCCTCTCTGTAGTAATAGCAGCATTAATTATGAGTGAATAGCAACATGAATTATGCCATACTTACATAGCTTTAGCATCATTGTTCTTATAAGCTACAACTGGAAGACCACTGGACTAAGAGCTAGAACACTTTTGTTGTCATTGAGGTTCAATCACTGGGCAGCCTTAGCAAATCATCTGTTCACTCAACTATTGGTTGTGTACCTACTTATTATGTATCAAGCACTTTTCTAGGCTCTACACATAATAAGATGAAGGTATCATCCCTGCCCTCAAAAAGTTCAGTCTAGTGAAGAATTATAAGTTTAATGGAAAAAATAATATTCCAATGTAAAAGTCTACCTGAATCTCCAGATCTCAGTTTCCTCAGTGGAAAATGCAGTCTAGAGTTTTTATAAGATCCTTCCAGCTCTATGAAAACTTGGCATCTACCAAACAAACAAAACAAAGAGTAAAGAAGGCAAAAGCCCCATCCCTCTTGCCTTTCTGGGCCTAACTAGATCAGAGTAGGCTGACACTGGAACACTGACCACCTCCCAGCTAATCCAGCCTCAATGCATAGATCTCAGGAGGCAGAGTTGTCAAGCTGCTACCTAGATTTTATACCAGATAGAGCTCAAGGTCATTACAGTCAAGGTCAGCTTTATGATTAGACTGCTAACCTAAACATGGCTTTCTCTCCCAGCATTCCTCACAGTAAGGGTTAGAAGGGATGGCCTTCAAGACTCCTTCTATAGAGTTCTAAAGGTTCTACAACACCTTGGTTATGTGCATGTTTATTTGGTCTCTTACAGGAAAGAAAAGCATGGCCTCTGCTCAAAGGCTAGTGGGGAAACTGGCACATAATAAGCCACATTTTAATACTAGTGAAAGTGCAATAATCAGAGTGTCTGCTCAGAGTGTTGAGTGTATGCAGAAAGGAGCACCAAGGGCAGGATATGAGGGAAAGACAGGGAGAGCTTCCAGGAACAGGCAACACTGGAAGGAATAAGCATACTGTTACCAAAGGTCTCAAATTGCTCAAGTTGCAACATCTTCTATGATCAGTTTAGCCACTTCCATGAATTCCAAAACTTTTGTTCATAATAAGACTCTTGGGTGTAACTAAATATTATATTAATTAGACAATACACCTGGAGAGAATTTGTACCTCCTGTGGGAGAGATGAAGCAGTTTCACCTTGCATGCTCCTCTTGGCAATAAAGAGAGAATGATAATCCCCCAGAACTGTGCCTCTCAATCTTAAGCCTGAGTAAGAATCCCCTGGAACCCAGATTCCTGGGACCTAGATTCTTGGGGCCCTGCCCCAAGAGATTCTGATCCTAGGATGGGGCTGAAGAATTTGCATTTCTAGTAAAACCCCAGATGATGTTAATGGTGCTGGTCAACCATAAGTTTAGACCACACTTGGAGTAGTATTGCTCCAGAGCAATAGTTCTCAAATGTTAGCCTATTTCAGAATCACCTGGACAGCTTGTTAAAACACAGGTTGCACCTGAGCCCTACTCCTAGAGTTTCTGATTTAGTAGCTCTTGGATAGGGTTTGAGGATATCCATATATAACAAGTTCCCAAGTGATGCTCATGCTGTCTGTCCTAGGACAACTCTCTAAATAGCACTGCCTAGAGGAACTTCCTGCATGACGGTGTTTTTTGTCAACAACTGTCATGCCTCCTAGAAATCTTTATGGAAGATGTACCAGGGCAGTAGATAGCAGATGTAAGCTAGAGTCAAATGGAACGAAGAGGGTATCAACAGGTAAAAAGAGATGATAGGTAGAGACCAAGTAGAAAGAGAAAGAAAACCATTTTTTTTTTTTTTTTTTAGATTTTATTTATTTGACAGAGAGAGAGATACAGCGGGAGAGGGAACACAAGCAGCGGGAGTGGGAGAGGGAGAATAGGCTTCCCGCAGAGCAGGGAAGACCCTGGGATCATGACCTGAGCCGAAGGCAGACGCTTAACGACTGAGCCACCCAGGCACCCCTTGAGAAAGAAAACCTTTTAAGCACACACCAACAAAGTGGTGAAGTAGAAAGACAGGTTTTTTTAATCGCATAGACATGGGTTCAAATCCCCTCCATGGAACTACCTGGTGCAAGAAACATATTCTAAACCCTTTTCTCATCTGCAAATGGGGATAATGATTTTTTAATAGGATTCTTGTGTGTGTTCCATGTAGGGAATATATTTAAATACCTAATTCATAAGAAGAAGCAATAAAATAATAGGGCAGCTCCTTGTACACAAGTTCGTGAATTTTAGAGTATAGAAGGAAAAACTTGGGTTGTTTTTCCAAATTTCCTGTATATTTTTTCCCCGTAAGTGTTACAAGATTTCAGGCAAGTGTTCACATATTCCAAAAGGGTTTGCTTTCCTCTCAGTAGAGATTAGAGCTAGATGGCTTTGGGTTCTCCTCCTTCATTAAACTATTTAAAGATTAAGAAAAAAGATCTCCACTAAGAGCTTGAATAAATGAAAGTACATCTAAAGTATATTATCATTCCTGAAGCAGAAGAATATGTTGCCTGGCAGACTTGGTCCAACCTGGCTTCATAAGGAGACATCGAACAGAATTTGAGAAAGGCATGAAATCCACTGCTGATTTCAAGCAATAGGTTAGGCTGAACATCGCCACTCACCAACAGGCCCTCTGCATTCACCTCACCTCGCCCACCCCAAGGAAAATTAGCTTAGTGTGTTGGGATTTGGGATAAAGGCATTTCCAATGATTCACAAGTTAATAGTAGCACTCTTCAGGGTCCAGTATGTGGGGAAGGGAGCAAATACAAGTCTCATCCTCACTCCAGCCCTCTGGTCTCCCCAGCATATGGCATGCTAAAATCCAGGTTTAAATGATTTCGGTTTCTGCCTATTCACTCCAAGCAGGGTTCCCATCACACATCAATCATGTTTCCCTACTGTCGACAGGGCAATCATTTTCTTGGGCCAGGACTTATTTTGATATTCCCAAAGTTCGCAATTCTGTGTATTTTCAAACTATTGTCTGCCTTCCTGAAATAGTGCTAATTTGACCCAGGAGTCCATTCCTGTCAGCATCAGATGAGAAAATGTTTATGATGTATTTGTACCGCGGCCAAACTAGCACAGCAAGGAGGTAAAGGAAGTTTGCTGCTGGTGTTGCTCTTGCTATCCTCCACCATCTCAACCAATATCATACATGCTTCTAGGCTTGAAGGCAAAGACAAGAGCACAAACCAATATCCTTTTGTTCTATTTTTAAAACCTTATTTTCTATAACAAAAGTATACCTACATCGTTTTTAAAATACCAAGTTAAACCAAAGTGTTTATAATTAAAGTGATCACAGAATTTATTATCGAAATGGGGACACTTTTGTCTGGCACCAATATTAAACCAAATGGGATATGGAACATGAGGCCTAAACCTGAACTGTCATGGGTAAACCAATATGTATTATTGTTCTACTGCTAATGAAAAACAGCAGTTCGTGACCTACTCCAAAACCTGATCTCATTCCCTACCATCATTGTTAATTCTTTTAGCTATTTCTCCTGGAAAATATCTCCATCTTCCTAAGTAATATAATTCTATGACTAGTTCTTGATTAATCAATTTTACACTATATTGATTTCCTATTTTGATAGAATAGGCCTGAGTGCTTTATACCACTGATCTCCCTCTGCCCTCCTCCTAATTATTTTAGTATTTTTAGTCAAATGAATAATTAATGTTTACAAAATTAAACTATGTAAATATTATTCACTGTCAAGTAATATAAAAGCATCTTGTAAAATGATTACATTGTCTTTCTTATACGTTATACTTTTTCCTGAATTTAACAGTTGCCTTGTTTCTTGATATACATAATTTTCAATACACATATTTTTTTCCAAATATTCCACCATATCTGCTGTGTTCTCCCCACTCTTACTCCATGCACTATTATATCATATGTTCTATCAAGCCCCCTTTATTTCCAGGCCATCTTCTCCTTGGATCCCCCAACCCTCTTGCTCCAATCTGAAACAATGTTGCCCAGGTGTCATCTTGAATAGGCTTTCTATTGCTCTTTTGAGTTGTATTCACTGTTTCTTGAAAACTAGGTCTTCCTGTTCTTGATTTATTTCTTCATTGTGATGAAACAAATTCACTGGACACTTTCAAAGAATGCGTGAGTGCATGAATCTTCACATTTGTGAATATGTCTTTAGTTTAGCTAACATTCTATTGATCATATGACCAGATATGGAATTATAAGTAGGAAATCACTTTCAGTCAAAAAGCGTACTCTGATGTTTCTGCCATTATGGGTGAGATGACTTTATTTTTCCTCTCTGGAAAGTTTTAGAATCTTCTTCTGTATCCCTGGCTCATCATTAAGTGGTTTGGAGTGAATCTTTTTCAGTCATGCTACCGGGCACTCACTGGACCCCACATCAATCTGTTTTTAGAAGTATTATTCTATTACTTTGTGATGATTTTCTACTTTTGTTTTATCTGGTCTTTATTTCTGGAACTCCTTTCATTCAAATTTTGGACATTGAAGATATACTCGGGTCTTTCATTATTTTTCTAAATAATCTATTTTCTTCCTTTTTTCACTCTCTGGGAGAGTTCTTTGACTATATCTTCCAACCATTTACTTAATTCTTTATTTCAGCAATTACATATCAAACTTGTAAAACTTCTATCTCTTTTTCTAATTTCTCCTTCTTCATAGCTTCGTCTTATTGTTTTCTGAGTACAATAATCCTCGTCTATTTCTAAATATGCAGAGTGGAATGCTCCTTCTCTGATTTTTGTTTCTTTGGGTTCATTTCATCTGTTGATTCTTGTCTATTTCTGAAAGGAAGCTTTCTTCAAGTGGACAGTAGTTCACGATTGCCCATTCATGTTTAACAATAAGACACTAAGGTACTAAAGATATGATTAGAAATTTTCTGATTACAAATGAGGATCATTAACTAGAACCTTAGGGTGTTCTGGGGTAGAACTTCCCTTTAGGCCATTCTGAGAGCCCCCAGTGTCAGTGTATGGGTGTTCCAGTTATCTAATGTTGCATTATAAGCCATCCCAAAATGTAGTGGCCTATAACAAAAACATTTATTGTGTTTATTAATCTGGACTTGGAGCAGTGCTCATCAGGGACATCTGGTCTCTGCTCTACTTGGCATCATCTAGAGCAGCTCAAGGGCTGGGGACTGCAACATTTAGGACTCCTCAGATACCTATCTCTGAGCAATCTCTCCATGTAATCTCTCCAACTTGGCAGTTTCAGGAAAGCCAGACATCCTACATGTTGGCTCAGGGCTCCCAAAGCATGTGAACTGAAAGAGGGAGAAAGAGAGAGAGAGAGGTCTCCAGGTAAAAGCGATAAAGCTGTACCCCTTTTATTGTCTAACCCCAGCAGTTGCAGAGCATCGCTTTAGCCACACTGGTTGCAGCAACCACACTGGTTCCCAGATTCAAGGGGAAGGTGCAGAGACTACACATCTCAGCATCTCCATGGGAGAATGGTCAGGATATACGTATTTCCTACCTCACAGTTGTGTATGTGTGTACCTATACACACATTTATAGTTATAAGTTACATTTGGAAAATAAAAACTGCCTCAATTTACCATTATTTTTGAGGCCTTTTAATATCTCCAAAAAAGTGATTTCTGATCCCCTTTTGGGGGTGGGGAGGATAGACTCTTCCTGCAGGTGTTCCACAAGCAGGGAAGAGCAGGGAGAAGCTAGTGCTTGCATCTTCAGCCTCTGAAGTTCAGCTCTCCACAAAAGAACACTCTGGTCTTCAATTTGAATGCTAGATGCCTGCCTGCCTGCCTGCCTGCCTGCATTTTGGATTCTGAATACGGACTTCCAAACAATCTTCTCATTTGCAGTACTGCCCTCTTTCAGAATCTTAACCTGCAATGGCTCCGCCAGGAACATCAACACTTTTCTCATTAACACTACCCTTTGCATACTATAGCTTTCCATCTGTTTGGGTCTATATAATTTTTACTTCTTTACTACCACTCAGCTGGTCTCAGGAGGAAGAGGTGATAAACACTCATAGTCAATCAGTCGCCTTTAACCACATCCCAAGGCCCCAACGAGAAGGTCTGTAACGCAGATAGATAGGCCTTTGGCCTTGTTTTGAAGACCAAAGCTTCAGACTTTAAAAGGAAGATAGTAGTAGTGGGGGAAAAGTTAGCTTTCTTGATAAGATTTGCCCTCCAGATGGACTTCAAAAAACAAACTGAGGGTTCTAGAGGGGAGGGGGGTGGGAGGATGGGTTAGCCTGGTGGTGGGTATTGAGGAGGGCACATTCTGCATGGAGCACTGGGTGTTGTGCACAAACAATGAATCATGGAACACTACATCTAAAACTAATGTTGTAATGTATGGGGATTAACATAAGAATTAAAAAAAAAAAAAAAAAGATTTGCCCTCCAGTTCCCTGCACGGTCACCTACAAGCAGCATGGCACAGCAATTACCAGACTGCCTCTTGGAAGCTGGATGACCTGTCCCCAAGTCTCCACTCTATTCTGTTAGTTTTGCGGGCAAATGATTTAAGATTTCAGCAACTGTAAAAGGCAGCTGATACCACCTATCTCACTGAGCCATTCCACAATGCATCTAATGTATTTAGAATAACTCCTGGCAAGTAGTGAGCACACTAAATCTCAGCTGTCATTATCTAGCAATGATCCTGATTTATTCACACTTTTTTTCATTCTTCCTTCAAAATGCACTCTTGAAAAATTTCTATTTATATTTTCACCAAAAATTCTTGTCCTTTTTTCTCTTCAGTCTACAAGTACACGAATCCTTAACCATCTTCAGTCTACTGCAGCATTACAATAAATTTGGCATCATTTCTTTATGTAGCTTGAACGCCATTTATGGCTGTACACCATTTAGAGCACAAGATAAAAGAGAATAAGTTCAATAGCAATTTCAAAACTGATCTGATTTACTCATTTAAAATAAATTCTTATTTTTTGGATGCCTGAAACAACATCTACCACAAAATGTACTTCAGTGTACAAGAAAGAAAGAAAGAAAGAAAGAAAGAAAGAAAGAAAGAAAGAAAG